>NW_027363706.1:0-525163 GCF_046119375.1 Phyllobates terribilis
CCGGTGGGCGCTTCTAGAACTACCCCCGGTGGGCGCTTCTAGAACTACCCCCGGTGGGCGCTTCTAGAACTACCCCCGGTGGGCGCTTCTAGAACTACCCCCGGTGGGCGCTTCTAGAACTACCCCCGGTGGGCGCTTCTAGAAGTCCTCTTAGTGTGCAGTTCTAGAACTACACCTGGTGTCTCTGGGCGGTTATAGAACTACCCCTGGTGCCGTGAGTGGTTCTAGAACTTCAACTAGTGTGCAGTTCTAATAATGCTCCTGGTAGGTGGTTCTAGAAGTACTCTAGTGAGCAGTTCTAGAAATACCCCTGGTGCCGGTGGGCTCTTCTAGAACTATCCCTCGTGGGCGCTTCTAGAACTACACATAGTGCCGGTGAGCGGTTCTGAAGCTACCTCTGGTGGGCGCTTCTAGAAGTACTCGTAGTGTGCAGTTCTAGACCTACTCCTGGTGGGCGGTTATAGAACTACACCTGGTGGGCGGTTATAGAACTACACCTGGTGCCGTGAGCAGTTCTAGAACTTCTTTTAGTGTGCGGTTCTAATACTGCTCCTGGTGGGCGCTTTTAGAACTACCCCCGGTGCCGGTGGGCTCTTCTAGAACTACCCCTCGTGGGCGCTTCTAGAACTACACCTAGTGCCGGTGAGCGGTTCTGAAACTACCCCCGCTGGGCGCTTCTAGAAGTACTCTTAGTGTGCAGTTCTAGAACTACTCCCGGTGCCGATGAGCGCTTCTAGAGCTACCTCTGGTGGGCGCTTCTAGAAGTACTCCTAGTGTCCCGTTCTAGAACTACCCCTGGTGCCGTGAGCGGTTCTAATACTGCTCCTGGTGAGCGGTTTTAGACCTACCCTTGGTATGCGGTTCTAGAAGTACTCCTAGTGTGCAGTACTAGAACTACCCCTGGTGCCGGTGTGCGCTTCTAGAACTACCCCTGGTGCCATGATCGGTTGTAGAACTTCTTCTAGCTTGCGGTTCTAATACTGCTCCTGGTGGGCGCTTCTAATACTATCACTGGTGGGCAGTTCTAGTACTACTCATTGTGCTGGTGGGCACTTCTAGAACTACCCCTGGTGGGTGGTTCTGAAACTACTGGTGCCGATGGACTCTTCTAGAAATACCCCTGGTGGGCAGTCATAGAACTACCTCTGGTGCTGGTGGGCGCTTCTAGAACTACCCCTGGTGGGCGCTTCTAGAACTAACCGCAGTGTAGTGTGCGGTTCTAATACTGTTCCAGGTGGGCGCTTCTAAAGCTACCCCTGGCGGGCGCTTCTAGAACTACCCGCAGTGTAGTGTGTGGTTCTAATACTGTTCCAGGTGGGCGCTTCTAGAACTACATCTCTTGGGCGCTTCTAGAAGTACTCTTAGTGTGCGGTTCTAGAACTACCCCTGATACAGGTGGGCGGTTCTAGAACTACTGCTAATATGCAGTTCTAGAACTACCCCTGGTGGGCGCTTCTAGAACTACCCGCAGTGTAGTGTGCGGTTCTAATACTGTTCCAGGTGGGCGCTTCTAGAACTACATCTTGTGGGTGCTTCTATATGTACTCAGTGTGCGGTTCTAGAACTACCCCTGGTGCAGGTGGGCGGTTCTAGTACTACCTCTAGTGTGCAGTTCTCGAACTACTGCTAACATGCAGTTCTAGAACTACCCCTGGTGCCCGTGGGGGGTTCTAGAGCTACCCCTGGTGGGCGCTTTTAGAACTTCCCCTGGTGGGCGGTTCTAGAAGTACTCCTAGTATGCAGTTCTAGAACTACCCCTGGTGCCGTTGGGTGGTTCTGAAACTACCCCTGGTGCCGTGAGTGGTTCTAGAACTTCTACTAGTGTGGAGTTCTAATAATGCTCCTGGTAGGTGGTTCTAGAAGTACTCTAGTGAGCAGTTCTAGAAATACCCCTGGTGCCGGTGGGCTCTTCGAGAACTACTCCCTCGTGGGCGCTTCGAGAACTACACCTAGTGCCGGTGAGCGGTTCTGAAGCTACCTCTGGTGGGCGCTTCTAGAACTACCCCTGGTGGGCGCTTTTAGAACTACCCCTGGTGGGCAGTTCTAGACCTACTCCCGGTGCCGTGAGCGGTACTAGAACTACTCCTGGTGGGCAGTTCTAGAACTACACCTGGTGTCTGGGCAGTTCTAGAGCTACATCTGGTGGGCGGTTATAGAACTACTCCTGGTGCCGTGAGCAGTTCTAGAACTTCTTTTAGTGTGCGGTTCTAATACTGCTCCTGGTGGGTGCTTTTAGAACTTCCCCTGGTGGGCGGTTCTAGAAGTACTCCTAGTATGCAGTTCTAGATCTACACCTGCTGCCGGTGGACGGTTCTAGAACCACTCCTAGTGTGCAGCTCTAGAACTACCCCTGGGGGTGCTTCTAGAACTACCCCTCGTGGGTGCTTCTAGAACTACATCTAGTGCCGGTGAGCGGTTCTGAAACTACCCCCGGTGGGCGCTTCTAGAAGTACTCTTAGTGTGCAGTTCTAGAACTGCTCCCGGTGCCGATGGAAGCTTCTAGAACTACCCCCCGATGGGCGCTTCTAGAACTACCCCTCACGGGCGCTTCTAGAAGTACTCCTAGTGTGCAGTTCTAGAACTACCCGCAGTGCCGTGAGCAGTTCTAGAACTTCTAGTGTGCAGTTCTAGAACTACCCCCGGTGGGCGCTTCTAGAACTACCCCCGGTGGGCGCTTCTAGAACTACCCCCGGTGGGCGCTTCTAGAACTACCCCCGGTGGGCGCTTCTAGAACTACCCCCGGTGGGCGCTTCTAGAACTACCCCCGGTGGGCGCTTCTAGAACTACCCCCGGTGGGCGCTTCTAGAACTACACCTAGTGCTGGTGAGCGGTTCTGAAACTACCCCCGCTGGGCGCTTCTAGAAGTACTCTTAGTGTGCAGTTCTAGAACTACCCCCGGTGCCGATGGACGCTTCTAGAACTACCCCCCGGTGCCGTGAGCGGTTCTAGCACTTCTAGTGTGCGGTTCTAATACTGCTCCTGGTGAGCGCTTTTAGACCTACCCTTGGTGGGCGGTTCTAGAAGTACTCCTAGTGTGCAGTACTAGAACTACCCCTGGTGCCATGATCGGTTGTAGAACTTCTTCTAGATTGCGCTTCTAATACCATCACTGGTGGGCAGTTCTAGTACTACTCATTGTGCTGGTGGGCACTTCTAGAACTACCCCTGGTGGGTGGTTCTGAAACTACTGGTGCCGATGGGCGCTTCTAGAAAAACCCCTGGTGGGCGCTTCTAGAACTACCCGTAGTGTGTGGTTCTAATACTGTTCCAGGTGGGCGCTTCTAGAACTACATCTTGTGGGTGCTTCTATAAGTACTCAGTGTGCGGTTCTAGAACTACCCCTGGTGCAGGTGGGCGGTTCTAGTACTACCTCTAGTGTGCAGTTCTCGAACTACTGCTAACATGCAGTTCTAGAACTACCCCTGGTGCCCGTGGGGGGTTCTAGAGCTACCCCTGGTGGGCGCTACTAGAACTACACCTGGTGGGTGCTTCTAGAAGTACTCCTAGTATGCAGTTCTAGAACTACCCCGGTGCCGTGAGTGGTACTAGAACTAGTCCTGGTGGGCAGTTCTAGAACTTCTTCTAGTGTGCAGTTCTAATACTGCTCCTGGTGGGCGCTTTTAGAACTTCCCCTGGTGGGCGGTTCTAGAAGTACTCCTAGTATGCAGTTCTAGAACTACCCCTGGTGCCGGAGGGTGCTTCTGGAACTACCCCTGGTGGGTGGTTCTGAAACTACCCCTGGTGCTGTGAGTGGTTCTAGAACTTCTACTAGTGTGCAGTTCTAATAATGCTCCTGGTAGGTGGTTCTAGAAGTACTCTAGTGAGCAGTTCTAGAAATATCCCTGGTGCCGGTGGGCTCTTCTAGAATTACTCCTAGTGTGCAGTTCTAGAACTTCCCCCTAGGGGGTGCTTCTAGAACTACACCTAGTGCCGGTGAGCGGTTCTGAAGCTACCTCCGCTGGGCGCTTCTAGAACTACCCCTGGTGGGCGCTTTTAGAAGTACTCTTAGTGTGCAGTTCTAGAACTACACCTGGTGTCTGTGGGCGGTTCTAGAGCTACATCTGGTGGGCGGTTATAGAACTACCCCTGGTGCCGTGAGCAGTTCTAGAACTTCTTTTAGTGTGCGGTTCTAATACTGCTCCTGGTGGGCGCTTTTAGAACTTCCCCTGGTGGGCGGTTCTAGAAGTACTCCTAGTATGTAGTTCTAGAACTACCCCTGGTGCCGGTGGGCGGTTCTAGATCTACACCTGGTGTCGGTGAACGGTTCTAGAACTACCCCCTGGTGGGTGGTTCTGAAACTACCCCTGGTGCTGTGAGTGGTTCTAGAACTTCTACTAGTGTGCAGTTCTAATAATGCTCCTGGTAGGTGGTTCTAGAAGTACTCTAGTGAGCAGTTCTAGAAATACCCCTGGTGCCCGGTGGGCTCTTCTAGAACCACTCCTAGTGTGCAGCTCTAGAACTACCCCCGGTGGGCGCTTCTAGAACTACCCCCGGTGGGCGCTTCTAGAACTACCCCTAGTGTGCAGTTCTAGAACTACCCGCAGTGCCGTGAGCAGTTCTAGAACTTCTAGTGTGCAGTTCTAATACTGCTCCTGGTGGGCACTTTTAGAACTACCCCCGGTGCCGATGGGCGCTTCTAGAACTACCCCTGGTGGGCGCTTTTAGACCTACCCTTGGTGGGCGGTTCTAGAAGTACTCCTAGTGTGCAGTACTAGAACTACCCCTGGTGCCATGATCGGTTGTAGAACTTCTTCTAGATTGCGGTTCTAATACTGCTCCTGGTGGGCGCTTCTAATACTATCACTGGTGGGCAGTTCTAGTACTACCCATTGTGCTGGTGGGCAGTTCTAGTACTACCCCTGGTGGGTGGTTCTGAAACTACTGGTACCCCTGGTGGCCAGTCATAGAACTACCCCTGGTGGCCAGTCATAGAACTACCCCTGGTGGCCAGTCATAGAACTACCCCTGGTGGCCAGTCATAGAACTACCCCTGGTGGCCAGTCATAGAACTACCCCTGGTGGCCAGTCATAGAACTACCCCTGGTGGCCAGTCATAGAACTACCCCTGGTGGCCAGTCATAGAACTACCCGCAGTGTAGTGTACGGTTCTAATACTGTTCCAGGTGGGCGCTTCTAGAACTACATCTTGTGGGCGCTTCTAGAAGTACTCTTAGTGTTCCGTTCTAGAACTACCCCCAGTGCCGTGAGCGGTTCTAGAACTTCTAGTGTGCGGTTCTAATACTGCTCCTAGTGGGCGCTTTTAGACCTACCCTTGGTGGGCGGTTCTAGAAGTGTTCCTAGTGTGCAGTACTAGAAGTACCCCTGGTGCCGGTGTGCGTTTCTAGAACTACCCCTGGTGCCATGATCGGTTCTAGAAATTCTTCTAGATTGCGGTTCTAATACTACCCATTGTGCTGGTGGGCAGTTCTAGAACCACCCCTGGCGGGCAGTTCTAGAACCACCCCTGGCGCCGTGAGCGGTTCTAATACTGCTTCTGGTGGGCGCTTTTAGCACTAACCCTGGTGGGCGGTTCTAGAAGTACTCCTAGTATGCAGTTCTAGAACTATCCCTGGTGCCAGAGTGCACTTCTAGAACGACTCCAGGTGGGCGCTTCTAGAACTACCCCTGGAGGGCGGTTCTAATACTGCTCCTGGCGGACGCTTCTAGAGCTACCCCTGGTGGGCACTACTAGAACTACCCCTGGTGGGCGCTACTAGAACTACCCCTGGTGGGCGCTACTAGAACTACCCCTGGTGGGCGCTACTAGAACTACCCCTGGTGGGCGCTACTAGAACTACCCCTGGTGGGCGCTACTAGAACTACCCCTGGTGGGCGCTACTAGAACTACATCTTGTGGGCGCTTCTAGAAGTACTCCTCGTGTGCGGTTCTAGAACTGCCCCCGGTGCAGGTGGGCGATTCTAGAACTACCTCTGTGCAGTTCTAGAACTACTGCTAATATGCAGTTCTAGAACTACCCATAGAGAGCGCTTCTAGAACTACCCCTGGTGTCTGTGGGCGGTTCTAGAGCTACACCTGGTGGGCGGTTATAGAACTACCCCTGTTGCCGTGAGCAGTTCTAGAACTTCTTTTAGTGTGCGGTTCTAATACTGCTCCTGGTGGGCGCTTTTAAATCTACACCTGGTGCCGGTGGACGGTTCTAGAACTACCCCTGGTGGGTGGTTCTGAAACTACCCCTGGTGCTGTGAGTGGTTCTAGAACTTCTACTAGTGTCCAGTTCTAATAATGCTCCTGGTAGGTGGTTCTAGAAGTACTCTAGTGAGCAGTTCTAGAAATACCCCTGGTGCCGGTGAGCTCTTCTAAAACTACCCGCAGTGCTGTGGGCACTTCTACAACTACCCCCCTCGTGGGCACTTCTACAACTACCCCCCTCGTGGGCACTTCTACAACTACCC
This sequence comes from Phyllobates terribilis, assembly GCF_046119375.1. Lineage (NCBI taxonomy): Eukaryota > Metazoa > Chordata > Amphibia > Anura > Dendrobatidae > Phyllobates > Phyllobates terribilis. Next base: position 6,415 of record NW_027363706.1, read on the forward strand.
CCCTCGTGGGCACTTCTACAACTACCCCCCTCGTGGGCACTTCTACAACTACCCCCCTCGTGGGCACTTCTACAACTACCCCCCTCGTGGGCACTTCTACAACTACCCCCCTCGTGGGCACTTCTACAACTACCCCCCTCGTGGGCACTTCTACAACTACCCCCCTCGTGGGCACTTCTACAACTACCCCCCTCGTGGGCACTTCTACAACTACCCCCCTCGTGGGCACTTCTACAACTACCCCCCTCGTGGGCACTTCTACAACTACCCCCCTCGTGGGCACTTCTACAACTACCCCCCTCGTGGGCACTTCTACAACTACCCCCCTCGTGGGCACTTCTACAACTACCCCCCTCGTGGGCACTTCTACAACTACCCCCCTCGTGGGCACTTCTAGAAGTACCCCCCTCGTGGGCACTTCTACAACTACTCCCCTCGTGGGCACTTCTAGAAGTACCCCCCTCGTGGGCACTTCTAGAAGTACCCCCCTCGTGGGCACTTCTACAACTACCCCCCTCGTGGGCACTTCTAGAAGTACCCCCCTCGTGGGCGCTTCTAGAAGTACCCCCCTCGTGGGCGCTTCTAGAAGTACCCCCCTCGTGGGCGCTTCTAGAAGTACCCCCCTCGTGGGCGCTTCTAGAAGTACCCCCCTCGTGGGCGCTTCTAGAAGTACCCCCCTCGTGGGCGCTTCTAGAAGTACCCCTCGTGGGCGCTTCTAGAAGTACCCCTCGTGGGCGCTTCTAGAAGTACTCCTAGTGTCCAGTTCTAGAACTACCCCTGATGCCGATGTGATCTTCTATAACTACCCTTGGAGGGCGGTTCTAGAACTACCCCTGGTGCCATGATCGGTTCTAGAACTTTCTTCTAGTGTGCGGTTCTAATACTGCTCCTGGTGGGCGCTTCTAGAACTACCCCTGGTGGGTGGTTCTAGAACTACTCCTGGTAGTATACATCTATTCTATATTTTTCGATTTTAACTATTGTATGTACATTGGTGTGAGTGCCTGTCTCTAGGGTGTCTTACTTAACCGTGTATTTATTATAGGTTTTTTAATTTCCTATTTATGCATAATTTGACAATTTTGTTCGGTTGTTCTTGATTAGTTCTTTGACATTCCTAGTTTGCCTATGGGGTCAATGCACCAAAATGAGTCATCTAGCGTCAATGAACTTTAACCACCTTCACTGCACACGTCAGTGTTGTGCCCTTCTCCCCCGCCCCCCCAAATAGCTGCAAAGTCCCACCTGTATACTGGAGCCCAAGACCACAAGATCACAAGATCACATGCTGGATCTCTGGCACTCATGAAGTCATGTGCAGGGGCCTCAGGAGCCTCCGAACACCACACTGACATCTGTCTGCTCTCCTCCACAACTGAGCAGCATCAGAAACCCAGCTAACAGACATTGCTGTCACTGCAAACACTCATTGGATTAACTGACACGATGTCAGCAAGTTGCTGAAGATCTGGATACTGCAGCCATGAGATCTGTGGCAGCATTAGGCAGATGGGATACTGCAGCTAATAGAGAGTAAGAGTGCAACAGAGATGGCCCTAAACTGCATTTAAAGGGTGTCAGGAAAACTTAGTCAGACTTTGCAGCCCTCTGGCGCCCCCTTATCCTGCTGGTCAAACACGGTATTGACTGAGGATAAGCAACAGGGCGCAGCTGCTCTCATTTATGTCGACTATTGTGGCACGTGATGTGACAGGACGTATATATACCACCAGTTCCGTCCAGGAACGTATATATACCTCAATCCCACCACCCTCAACCACAATATCACATAAATACACCGTATGCTGCCACCACCGATCTCTTAACAGGTGGATCGGGTACCAGTTAGGTAACGTGAATTAGCGGGTGAGGAACGTGTTTGCTCGACATAGGACAAGAAGAACGAAGCTGGTAAATAATAATTTACTCCCGAAAGTTGGCAGTGTTTACAAAAGATATACAAGATTTTATAAAAGACAATTTACATATATGCATAAAACAGTTATTAAAATAAAAGGGGTAAATAATAGCAAAACCTGCGCCACGAGGTGATGGTCTCAGATTCTGTGGCGGGACGGCTCCCCGGAAATTAGGTGTGATTCCTCCATGCAGCGAGGAGTGCTTGCATCTGACGTCCCTGGGTTGGAATGAGCCAACATGGACATTCTGGTTTTTAGTAAGGAGGCAAAACACTAGGACACACCCATGTTGTTTACCTCACGCGGGGGCTCTGTTTTGTGAACCCACCCAGCTGCACAAGACATAAAAATCCTTCATCTTCCATATCTTGGTATGGGGGAGCCCCACATCCAAGATGAATACATCATTTTTTTATTTTTTATTTTTTTTTTAAGGTTGAAGGAAGACTAAGTCCATCTAGTTCAACCCATAGCCTAACATGTTGATCCAGAGGAAGGGAAAAAAAAAACATGTGGAAAACACTAAGCTCCACATTGGGGAAAAAAATTCCTTCGACTCCATACGACAATCAGACTAGTTCCCTGGATCAACGCCCTATCAAGGAATCTAGTATTTATAACCTATAATATTATACTTTTCAAGAAAGGCATCCATGCCCTTCTTAAATTTAAAAAGTGAATCACTCGTTACAACATCATGCAGCAGAGAGTTCCATAGTCTCACTGCTCTTACAGTAAAGAATCCCCGTCTGTGATTATGATTAAACCTTCTTTCCTCCAGACGTAGAAGATGCCCCCTTGTCCCCGTCTCAGGCCTCAGAGTAAAAAGATCAGTAGAAAGGTCTTTGTACTGTCCCCTCATATACTTGTACATAGTAATAAGATCACCTCTAAGCCTTCTTTTTTCCACAGTAAATAACCCCAAGTGTAATAACCTGTCTTGGTATTGCAGACCCCCCAGTCCTCTAATAACCTTGGTCGCTCTTCTCTGCACCCGCTCTAGTTCAGCCATGTCTTTCTTATACACCGGAGACCAGAACTGTACACAGTATTCTAAGTGTGGTCGCACTAGTGACTTGTATAGAGGTAAAATTATGTTCTCCTCATGAGCATCTATGCCTCTTTTAATGCATCCCATTATTTTATTTGCCTTTGCAGCAGCTGCCTGACACTGGCCACTAAACGTGAGCTTGTCGTCCACCAATACACCCAGGTCTTTTTCAGTTACAGTTTTGCCCAGTGTTTTACAATTAAGCATATAATTATACATTTTATTTCCTCTGCCCAAGTGCATTACCTTACATTTATCCCCATTAAAGCTCATTTGTCATTTATCAGCCCAAGCTTCTAGTTTACATAGATCCTCCTGTAATATAAAATTGTCCTCCTCTGTATTGATTACCCTGCAGAATTTAGTGTCATCTGCAAATATTGAAATATTACTCTGTATGCCCCCTACAAGGTCATTAATAAATATGTTAAAAAGAAGGGGGCCCAATTCTGACCCCTGTGGTACCCCACTGTTAACTGAGACCCAGTCTGAGTGTTTTCCATTAATAACCACCCTTTGTTTCCTATCACTGAGCCAATTCTTAACCCACATACATATATTTTCCCCTATCCCCATTGTTCTCATTTTATGTATCAACCTTTTGTGTGGAACCGTATCAAAAGCTTTTGAAAAGTCCATATACACAACATCCACTGCATTTCCTTGGTCCAGTCCCGAACTTGCCTCCTCATAAAAACTGATCAGATTAGTTTGACAGGAACGGTTCCTCGTAAATCCATGTTGATATTGGGTCATGAGGTTATTCTTCTTCAGATACTCTATTATAGCACCTCTTAGGAAACCCTCCAGGATTTTACACACAGTAGAGGTTAAGCTTACTGGCCTATAAATTTCCAAGTTCAGTTTGTCCCCTTTTTGAATATTGGCACCACATTTGCTATACGCCAGTCGTGTGGACCCTGTTATTATTGAATCTTTAAAGATTAAAAATAATGGTCTATCTATGACGTTACTTAATTCCTGCAGTACTCGCGGGTGTATCCCACCTGGGCCTGGGGATTTGTCAACTTTAGTGATTTTTAGACGCCGCCGCACTTCCTGCTGGGTTAAGCAAGTGACATTTAATGGAGAATTTTTGTTATCACTAATCATGTTTTCGGTCATGCGATTTTCTTGTGTAAATACGGTTGAAAAAAAAATCATTTAGCATATTGGCTTTTTCCTCATCCTCATCCACCATTTCACCCAGACTATTTTTAAGGGGGCCAACACTATTATTTTTTAGTTGTTTACTATTTATGTAGTTAAAGAATATTTTGGGGTTATTTTTACTTTCTCTGGCAATGATTCTCTCTGCCTCAATCTTTGCCGCCTTGATTTGCTTTTTACATAATTTATTTAATTTTCTATATTTATTTAATGCCTCATCACTACCTACATGCTTTAGTTCTCTAAATGCTTTCTTTTTGTCACTTATTGTGCCCCTTACAGCTCTATTTAGCCATAGTGGTTTCCTCCCATTTCTAGCATGTTTATTCCCAAAGGGTATATATTGTGCACAGGTCCTATTCAGGAGGTTAATAAATGTCTCCCATTTGCTTTGTGCAGCTTTATGTCTCAGGATATCGTCCCAGTTTATTGCACTAAGATCATCTCTCAACCGTTGGAAATTAGCCTTCCTGAAGTTTAGTGTCCTTGTAACCCTTCTACTACCCATCTTATTAAAGGTTACATGAAAATGTATTATTTTGTGATCACTATTACCCAAGTGACCCCCAACTCGTATATTTGATATGCGGTCTGGCCTATTGGTTAATATTAGGTCTAGCAGTGCCCCCCTTCTTGTTGGGTCCTGAATCAGTTGTGAAAGGTAATTGTCTCTCATAGTTGTCAAAACCTATTACTTTTGCTTGAAGTACATGTTTCTGTCCCCCAACGTATTTCAGGGTAGTTGAAGTCTCCCATAATAATGACTTCTCCTTGAGTCGCTGCTTCATCTATTTGCTTTACGAGGATATTCTCTGCTACTTCCATTATTTTTGGAGACTTATAACAAACCCCTATCAGTAATTTATTATTTTTTCCCCCTCCCCTTATCTCCACCCACAGGGACTCTACATTTTCATTAGATTCACATATATCCTCCCGCAAGACAGGTTTTAAGGATGATTTTACATATAAACACCCCCCCCCCCTCGCTTGTTTGTACGGTCATTTCTAAACAGACTATAGCCCTGTAAATTAGCTGCCCAGTCATGGCTCTCGTCCAGCCACGTCTCAGATATTCCTACCATGTCATAATTATTTTCCAACAAAATTAATTCTAATTCCTCCATTTTGTTGGTGAGGCTTCTGGCATTAGTGTACATGCATTTTATGTATCTCTCTGTACCTCTATTCCTTCTTACTTTATTGGCTGTTCTAACCCCACCCCCAATTTATTTGTGCCCAGGTCACTATCTGCACTATCTTCCCCACCTATAAAATGAATACCCCCCCCCAATCCCTAGTTTAAACACTCCTCCAACCTTCTAGCCATTTTCTCCCCCAGCACAGCTGCACCCTCCCCATTAAGGTGCAGCCGGTCCCTAGCGTAGAGTCTGTAGCCAACTGAGAAGTCGGCCCAGTTCTCCAGGAACTCAAATCCCTCCTTCCTACACCAGTTCTTGAGCCACTTATTTATCTCCCTAATCTCCCGTTGCCTCTCTGGCGTGGCACGTGGTACCGGTAGTATTTCAGAGAATACCACCTTGGAGGTCCTTGCTTTCAGCTTGCAGCCTAATTCCCTGAAGTCATCTTTAAGGACCTTCCACCTACCTCTAACTTTGTCATTTGTGCCAATGTGCACCATGACCGCTGGGTCCTCACCAGCCCCTCCCAGTAATCTGTCAACCCGATCAGCGATGTGCCGGACTTGAGCGCCAGCTAGGCAGCACACTGTTTGATGATCCCTGTCTTTGTGACAGATTGCCCTATCTGTTCCCCTAATAATTGAGTCGCCCACTACCAGCACCTGCCTGGCCTGCCCTACTCTCCTATTTCCCTCTTTACTGGAGCTGACACTCCTCCGGCTTTCAGGATACATGCCTTGCTGCAGCAGTGCTACCCCTGTACCATCACTCCCCTCATCTGCCAACTTTGCAAACTTATTGGGGTGTGCCAGATCAGGACTAGCCTCCCTTGCACTCTTCCCTCTACCCCCCCTTCTAACTGTCACCCAACTAACGGCCTCACTGTCCTGCAGCTCCAGACTACCACCCTCCCCCACATCTACCCCAGTGAGCGGCTGCTCAGTGAGCAGCAGACTCCTTTCCATGTTGTCAATGGATCTCAGTGTTGCCAGCTGCTCATTTAGATCCAGTATCTGGGCTTCCAAACGCACAACGTGCTCACATCTCGCGCAGCAGTAAGCAACCACGACCGGCTGTTCAGGATTGCCTACATGTGGCAAGATGTACACTGGATAGCATTGTCAATAATGGAGCTCATTTCCTAATGGGGATTGCAATAGACAGAATGTTAAGTAAAAAGAAAAGCAAAGAATTAATGAAATACAGACAGCAATTCAGTCCAAAGTCCTCCCTTCCAAACTTCCTGAATCCAAGTCACTGAAAAATAAGTCACACACTTACTTTCGTTCGCACTTACGCTCTGGTCACACTCCGCTCGTTCACACTCGCAAATTAAGAGATTTAAAGAGGTTTTGTTTTGTTTTTTCCCCTTTTCCAGCAATACACCCTTCACCTCAATGCACTTCCAAAGGCAAGTTTGCCGTCACCAATATTGACGGAGATTGATATCAAATATAATATTTCTATGACGTTCAGAAGCTCAGAAACCATTTCCTAGGTTTCTGATGGTTTCCCAGTTATGAAAGATACACCATCATAACTGGAAAAAGGCGAGCATCCCAAAAATGTGGTCCATGTGTTTGTGACAGTCATGTGCATTATTAAACTTGACATTAAAAGTTTGTACAGTTACACAATAGGGCTTTGGAGGGGAAATCCAGTGTAAACCAGTATGCTTGCCCTGGGCTGAGGTTTATGGCGGTTATAAAAATTCCTTGTTTGGGGGAAGCAAGAGTAGAGTTCTATGGAGGTCCCTTCCAAGTGAACAGGGGACGGAGATTTAAGACATCTCTGGCTGTCCTTTCAACATTTTTAAAACTAGGACAAAAATACATTTTGCCTGACAAAGGGAATGTCACTAGGTTTATTGCCACCTGATCTGAGCACAGCACAACGTGTGGACAAAGATCCCCAATTCCAACGACATGTTGCTCTCTGGGCTGACTGATGTAGTTTTGATAAGTGATCCTCCACCAGCAGGAGACTGCCACCAGAGGACTAGTAAAGCTGCTGCCATGTAGTCCAACCCTGTCCCCACAACTGATGAATAGCTCTGTACACTGTGCATTGGTAGCTTTCTGCCTATCAGTGGTGTGGGTGGGGTTATACAGAGCCCAGCATTCAGAGAATTAGATCTGCAGCAGACACAGAGTATGTGCCCACGAAGCGTTTTTCAAGAGGATATGCTGCAGAATTTCCGCAGCGTAAAGGCTTTTTTAGCGCTATGTTATCCGCCCCCCATGGTCCCCAATGTGATTACGCAAGTTCAATGCCCATGCTGCGTTTTTTTCAGCAGCGTTTTTCCGGCGGGGAAAAATCCGCAGCACGCTCATTAATTTTGCGTTTCCGCAAGCGGAATTGCCTTTGCAGTGCAATTAAAAACTCAAGGCAATTCCGCATGCGTTTATCCGGGAGAGGACATGCAGAAATGAAGCAGAAAATTTCTGCTTCAGTTCCACAGCATGGGAACATAGCCTTACTCTGAACTGCACCAAGCGATCCATCACTGTAATCAGGGTCTCTGCCCCTAAATCACCCTGCTCTCAGATGGGGCAGCAAAATCCTGGTGACAAATTCACTAACCCCATCCAGCTTCAGATGCAAGTATTAGAATTGATTCTGATGCTCAAAATTAAATGTAATGGCCAGTGGCTAATGGCAGGCAATAGGTACAGCAAAGTGTGGAAAAGTTACCTGCAGGATTGTAGGGAACAAACTTCTCAGTGTCAGGGTACTGCTGCTCGTCTGTCTTATCAGAAGTGCCAGAAACCTAGTGGGGAACAGGAACCAGGTCACAAGCTTCATTTATCCAGGGTTTACCATTAGGTTCTCCATATAGGATCTGAAAAGTAGTGTTGAGCCACCCCCGTAGTGTTCGAGTTCGGTTCGTCGAACACCCGTATGTTCGCCGAACACCTTCGAACACTGTTAAAACCAATGGCAGGCAAACAAAAACACATAGAAAACACCTTCAAAAGGTGTCCAAAAGCTGACAAACTGCTCAGTAGACACAACTAACACATGGAAAAGTGACAAGTACAAATGGTCATGCGAAAAGAAAAGAGGTGGAGGAGTAAAAGGAGGGGGAGACACAGATATAGGCATGTCATGCCCTTCTAAAGCCAAAAAAATGCGAAGCTAACACGGCCAGTCCGTTCCTGCCCGTGCGACCTCCGTGACGCCGGGTTTGTGCCAGAGCTGCGGTGGACCCTGACGGCTAGCACCCTCTCCCAATACTGGTGCCTGTCCGCTGGTGGGTCGAGCGAGCCCCCCTGCGGTGGAGACAGGTCTAAGCTTTTTAATTTAAATTGTCTCTCTAATTTGAATGAGTACACTTTAAATCCTTTTACAAGGATCTATTGGAGGGCAAGTCTGATGCCAGCAGCCGCGGGAATTCCAGCTCTAGTAGCGTCCACTAAAGCTGCTGCAGTTAAAAAGCTTTTATAAGATCGAGCTTGGCGGTCCACCGCAAGGCGTCCTACCGCCAGTCCCAGGCCCTGTGCCTTGGAGTGCCTCCTGATGCTCTTCACTGAGTGTCCCGGGGGCCCGAGGCATTTCCTTTGAAAAAATTAAGTGTCCAAACTACAGGTGGTGCAGCTTGCTTAACAGTTGGGATAATCCGCTGACTAGCAGACACTGCTACTAGGTCCAAAGTATTTCCTGGGCTAGATACAGTTAAAAATTTGTAATTAGATACTCTCGTTGGATGCTGAGAAAGCATTCCATAGAGTCTCCTGGCACGCCATATATTATTCTCTTAAAAAGCTTGGGGTAGGGATCTAGGGGACCCTTTCATAGGCAAAATCACAGCCCGGTATCGCAATACGTCACCTAGGCTGAAGATGAATGGAACATTTTCATCACCTTTCATAATCACCAATGGGACAAGGCAGGGATGTCCTCTGTCCCCTCTCTTATACATCCTAGTGATGGAGCACCTGCTCTCATCAATTCGCCATAACCCCAATATTAGGTGGATTGAGGTGGCAGGCACAGAGTACAAGTGCTCTGCATTTGCTCATGATGTCCTAGTATATAGCACTCAATCACATATATCCATCCCTGCTGTTATGGCTGAAATAGATCACTTTGTTACATGGTCAAATTTTAAAATCAATGCAGCGAAGTCTGAGGCCCTCGATGTCTCCCTCCTCAAATCCATACAGGATTCCATCCAGTCCAACTTTCCCTTTGCCTGTCCCTCACAGGGTATCAAATACTTAGGAATTCGTATTCATAGAGACCTCTCCCGTCTAGGTTATCTTAATTTTGGGCCCTTTATTGAACAACTCCATACAGACCACGGTTGGCAAGTTAGAACTGTAAGATTCACTACGTGAACCACTGGTGTTTTGTGGAAAAGCACATTTACACTGTGTTCCAAATTATTATGCAAAAAGTGTTTAGGAGTGATAAGGGAAGAATTTGTTTGTTTGTCAGTTAAACTCATTGATGGTGATGTGTGTCAGGGCTCTTTATATCACTGTAAGCAATTGCAGACACCTGTGCTAATTAGTTTGGCAGGGGTGTCCAATGAAAGGCAAGACTTCTTAAGAAGGCTGTCCCACATTATTAAGCAGCCTACATTTTCTGCCAAAATGGGAAAGAAAAAGGATGTGTCGGCTGCTGAGAAGCAACAAATTGTGGATTGTTTAGGTCAAGGCATGACTACAATCAACATTGCCAAGACACTTCATCCTGATCATCGCATAATCAAGAAGTATGAAGCTGATTCACAGTACACATGTGTGCGTGCTGATAAGGGAAAATTGAGGACTCTTTCCTACAGGCAATTACGTCAGGTTAAAAGAGCAGCGGCAAAAAAGCCTTGTCATAGCAGCAGACAAGTTTTTGAAGCTGCTGGTGCCTCCAACGTCCCCCGAACAACAAGATGCAGGGTCCTCAGAGGTTTGCAGCTGTGCGTAAGTTATCCTGTCGACCTCCTCTATCTAATGTACACAAGCAGAAAGGGCTACAGTGGGCCAAACAATACATGAAGACTGACTTCAAAACTGTTTTGTTCACCGATGAGTGCCGTGCAACGCTCGATGGTCCAGATGGATGGAGTGGAGGATGGCTGGTTGATGGACACCCCATGCAAACACTGCTACGGCACCAACAAGGAGGAGGTGGAGTAATGTTTTGGGCTGGAATCATGGGGAGAGAGATTGTCGGCCCCTTTAGGATCCCTGAAGGGGTAAATATGAACTCCATAATGTATGTGGAGTTTCTCAAACAGCACTTCCTGCTATGGTTCAAGAAGAAGAACCGTGTATTCCGCAGCAAGATCATTTTCATGCATGATAATGCACCGTCTCATGCTGCACATAACATCTGCATCTCTGGCTGATATGGGCATAAAAGGGGACAAAGTTATGGTGTGACCCCCATGCTCCCCTGACCTCAACCCCATTGAGAACCTCTGGAGCATCATCAAAAGGAGTGTCTATGATGGCGGGAGGCAGTTCACATCTAAGCAACAGCTCTGGGAGGGTATTCTGTCCTCATGCAAAACAATTGAAGCAGAAACCATCCAAAACCTGACAAATTCAATGGACGAGAGAGTTCAGAAGCTCCTTTCGAACAAGGGGTCCTATGTGCAAATGTAACATCACCTAGAATAAAGTTTTGAGCTGAAAACTGTTTGATTACAGTTTGTAATAACCGGCTAATGCTTATAATTTCAAAAATGACCATTTTTTTGCTCTTTATTAAAATGAAAAGGTTGATCGTAGAGTGTGGGGGATCTAAGAGTGTGGCAACCCAGTAGTCAGGATTATTTCGAATTCTGACAATCTGAGGGTCATGTTGCAGGTAGTGCAGCAAGAAGGCACTCATGTGTCTTGCGCATCTCGGAGCCCCAAAATTATTTTCCGGGCTAGATGCAGCAAAAAATTATTAGTAATTTGAAAGCTGGTGGAGCTTAGTATAGATGGCCTAATAGAATTAGTACTGCAAACTGCTACAAGGCCCAAATTATTTTCCAGCCAAGATACAGATAAACATGATTAGTAATTTGAAAGCTTATAACGGTTGGTGAGGTGATTTTAACAAATCATCAAGCTTTTACTCTCCCCAGCATGACACAGGGGTAGAAAAGTCGTTTCGGATCCATGATTTGTTCATCTTTATGAACGTGAGTCTGTCTACATTATCAGTGGAGAGCCCCGTGCGCTTATCTGTCAGCACACCACCAGCAGCGCTGAACACACGTTCAGACAGAAAGCTGGCTGCGGGGCATGACAAGATCTCCAAGGCGTAAGTGGCAAGCTCCGGCTATTTATCCAGATTGGAAGCCCAAAAAGAGCAAGGGTCCAGTGACACAGTCATGGCTTCAATGTTTACTTGGATATACTCCTGTACCATCGTCTCTAGGCGTTGACTATGTCAGACTTCTTGTCTCCTGTGGCCTTGCAAAGGATGGGCTAAAAAAGTGGTGAAATGATTCCGCAAAATTGATGTTACCAGCAGATACTGTGTTTGTTACGTTTTGAGTGCTGAACACTCGACGGTCCCACGGTTGGCAAGTTGGAACTGTGAGACTCACTACGTGCACCACTAGTGTTTTGTGGAAAAGCACATGTAAGATTCTGAAACAGTCTCTGCTGATACTCCAGCATGCGTGCATCTCTTTCTATGGCAGGAATAATTTCTGCAAATTTACTTTTGTACCGGGGATCTAAGAGTGTGGCAACCCAGTAGTCAGGATTATTTCTAATTCTCACAATTCGAGGGTCATGTTGCAGGTAGTGCAGCAAGAAGGCACTCATGTGTCTTGCGCATCCAGGAGCACCAAGTCCCTGTTGTGTTGGTGGCGAGGTAACAATCATGCTTCTTTCCTCTGCCCTCTCCCCCCAACCTCGCACAACAGAAATGTGATCAAGGTCTCCCTCATCTGATGAGTCTTCCATCAGTTCGTCCTCCACTCCTGCACCTTCCTCACTAGTTTGGCTGCTACCATGCGCCCTGGTAAAACCATCTCCCCCACCCCTCACATGCCTTCCGCCTTGGTGCTGCCGACCATCTGGACCTTGCAGATGTTAGCCCTTCCTCATGCAACTCCTCCTCCTCTACTTCCTCCACCTCTTCTTCTGCCACCACCTGACTCCGAATTCTGTTTAACATGTGATCCAGCATGTAAATCACCGGAATAGTCATGCTGATAATGGCATCGTCAGCACTAAACATCTTCTTCGCCATTTCAAAACTGTGCAGAAGGGTGCATAGGTCCCTGATCTGAGACCACTCCTCCAGCGTGATTTGCCCCACCTCTGGATCTCGTTGGCCCAGGCTATACGTCAGAACGTATTGCACCAGGGCTTGTCGGTGCTGCCACAGTCGCTGCAACATGTGCAGAGTTGAATTCCACCGGGTAGGCACATCGCATTTTAGCCGGTGAAGTGGCAGGCCCAACGACTTCTGTAGAGATGTAAGTCGCTGAGCTGCGGGATGCGAATGGCGGAAGCGAGCACACAGCGACCGTGCCCTCTGCAGAAGGCCATCTAGTCCGGGATAGTGGGCTAAAAGTTGCTCGACAACCAGGTTCAACATGTGAGCCATACAAGGCACGCGTGTGACATTGCCTCGGCAAAGGGCCGCACCCAGGTTTGCAGCATTGTCGCACACGACTTTCCCTGGTTTCAGGTCCAGTGGAGACAACCATTCATGAAATTGGTTCTCCAGAGCTGACCACAACTCCTCAGCTGTGTGACTCACATTTCCCAGACATTTCAAAGTAAAAACCGCCTGATGACGTTGAGCCCTGCTGCCAGCATAGTAAGGAGGTGTGCAGGATCCCTTCTGCGCAGTTAGAAAGCTTGTGGAATGACCAGACAGGCTTTGGGTGCAGGTGGAGGACCGAGAGGAGGTTGAGGAGGCAGAAGCAGTGGAGGAACTTCGAGATAAAGAGGATTGACGCACAACTCATGGGTCGGCAAGACTTGGACAGCAGCCCCTTGTCCTGCTGTCACCATAGTTACCCAGAGCCCAGTCAGCGACATGTAACGCCCCTGTCCATGCCTACTCGTCCAAGTGTCTATGGTGAAATGCACCCTGTCACACACACAGTTTCTCAAAGAAGCGGTGATGTTGTGTGCGACATGCTGGTGGAGGAGCGCAGGCACACCTTTCTTTGAGAAGTAGTGCCGACTGGGCATCTGGTACTGGGTCACTGCGACAGACATAAGGTCTCGAAAATCCTCTGTGTCCACCAGGCGGAAAGGCAGCATTTCTGTAGCCAAAAGCTTGCAGATGGTGAAATTCAACCTCTTAGCTTTGTCATGGCTAGGAGGAAATGGTCTTTTACTTGTCCACATCTGAGGGACTGAGGGCTGGCTGTTGTGCTTAGACGAGGTTGAGAAGGGTGTCCCCGGCAAACTGCCGGTCCGTGAGGAAGATGCAGGCGGACATGTTAGGTTGCCTTGATCCAAAGGTGGTGCTATCTATGTCGGACAGCACTGAACACCAGCTGGTGTTTCCACCTCCAAAGAAAATGATGACCTGCCAATCACGCTGGCTGTTGCAGGTAAAGAGGTGGCAGGTCTGCGTCCCAAAACAGGTGTGACTGCTGTCCCCCCAGTCACAGAGGATGAAGAGGCCGCGGATGCACAAGATGTGGCAGACGGCGGTTGGCCCGGCCGGCTAGGCCGCATTGTAGCACAGTGAGCTTCCCACTGCAATTTATGCTTCATATCCATGTGCCGGTTCATGCATGAAGTGCTCAAACTATGTATTTTTTGGCCTCTACTTAGCTTTTGCTGACAAATGTTACAGATAACACAAGTTGGGTCATCCTTATCGATCTGAAAAAATGCCCAGGCTATGCAAGGCTTAGCACCCATGCGACCTGAAGAGCCACCACGACTTGTGGTCAGAGGCAGAGTTGTGTTTGAGGATGCAGTTGTTGACGTGCTTCCAGTACTACGTCTGTCCAGGAAGGCGCAACCTGACCTCGTCGTCACTAGCATCCTCCTCCACCTCCTCTGCTGACCTCATCGACTGGCTAACTGTGGGTTGACAGTAAGTGGGATCTCCAACCTCATCATCATCACCCTGTGTGTTATCACACCCGTCGTCCTCAGAGCCAACCTCTTCCTGCCCTGACAAAAAACTAAAGTCGCTCCAATCAGGTATATGAGTCTCATCATCATCTTCCTCATTGTCTCCACCAACAGGAGTTACAGTTTGGGAACGAGGGTCTACATTATGGTCAGAACCTTCTGCCTCTGGTCCTGGATCCGACTCAAAGATTCTGGGCATCAGTGCAGATCATTTCCTCGTCTGGATTCACAGAAGCTCTGGAGCCGACCTCTAATTCCCAGGCTATAGTATGAGTAAACAGCTCTGCAGACTCCACCATCTGTGTTACCCCATACTAAGACGGGCAGCTGGAGACTTGGGAGCTGTGAGGAAGCAAGTGCGATTGGGGTGACACCTCTGAGGACTGGAGTATTTGTGATGTTGAAGTTGAGGTGGAGGAGAGCCCACTTAAAGGAGCACTTGATATCTGTTGAAGCACATGCTGTTTTTGTGCCTCATCTGGAATTTGTAGCGATTGGCATGGCCGTAAGAAAGGGATCTTCTCACATTGTCCGCTAAAAGAAGTAGACATCTTAGTTTGGCTGGAAGATTGTCTTTCTTCAGCAGATGTTACTGTTGCTTTAACACCTACCCCATGGATACAACCTTTCTTTCCCTTCCCAACATGCCTATTCCCCTTTCCACAAGCAGCAGGCCTTTTTCCACTCATTTTGGTGGTTAACTAATTGACAACTCTGGAGTTGTTTGCACAAAAACAATGAATGGGAACAGAGCAGAGCTGAGTGGCCAAACTGTGGTATTAGCCCAAAAGTATTGGCTGGGTTACATGCAGAAAAAAATTATTTTGAATTTGCAACCTGGTGGAGGTTAGTATAGATGGACTAATAGAACAAGTCCCACACACTGCTACAAGCCAAAATATTTTTTTTTCAGAGCAAGATGCAGATAAAAATTATTTTGAATTTGCAACCTGGTGGAGGTTAGTATAGATGGACTAATAGAACAAGTCCCACACACTGCTACAAGCCAAAATATTTTTTTTTCAGAGCAAGATGCAGATAAAAATTATTTTGAATTTCCAACCTGGTGTAGGTAAGTATAGATGGACTAATAGAATGATGCTATGCCCAAAAGGTTTTCCTTCACTAGGTGCAGTAAAAAAATTTGCATTCTATACACAGGTGGTGTAGCTTGCAACACAGATAGGCTACTCCACTGACTAACACACACTGCAAGAGGCCAAAAAGGATTTGCTTTGCTAGATTTAGCCAAATGCTGTGAAAAAAACTTGCACAGCACTAGTACAGACCTGCCTGGCAAAAAGTGATAGGAACTGATGTAACCTAGTCCTCAAAAGGACTGCAATCACAACTATTCCCTACTCCCAAGCTATCTGTAGATTTGTGCGAAAATTGGCTTGAAATTAACAAAGTATAGCGCACACAGCAACAGCAGTGCAGTCTAACACGCAGCTGCAGCAGTGAGAAAATGGTGGTGACGGGGAAAATGGCTGGGTCTTATAGGGCAAGGACATGTGACATACACTGCCAATGACATGCCCTTGCTTGTGTGAAAAAAAGCAGTTCGCTCCGTGTGTGCGCTGCTGATAGGCTGACAGATTGCACCTCCCTACTGTAAATGCGGGAAAGAGAAAAAAAAATGGAGATCTTCATTATTTATGCAGAGATCCATCCCCTGCCCCTCCCCCCACCCCGCTGTACACTCAAACTGCGTATTTACATTAATTTTCAGCATTACTGAGAAAAAATCCAGTTATGATTTTGGTGCACGAACAGTTATCGAACATAACCTCTAACAGCCGAATTTTTCTCAAATTGTTCGTGTTCGCCGAACGGCTCGAACACCGCCCAAAACAGCTCGAAGTTGAGATTGGCGAACAGTTCGAGTCGAACACCGCTCCTCTCTACTGAAAAGGAGTCAGCCAAGTCCTTGTGGCATAGCTGTGGCCTGGCCATACACTATTTGGCTAGCAGCCATCTCTCCCAACATACAGATGAGTTCTCATGTGTTCTGTGGGGAGGAGGGTAATCGCCTGCCTCTAAGCAATTTGTGCCTAGAGAACAAGGAGCGGGTATTTGAACTGAACATTTGTTAGGGCAGCTAGATTAGCCAGATATTAGCCCACTTTAATCAAACAGAAAACAATGGGACTTGTAATTGTGGTGCCCCTGATGGTTCAGTCACCACAGAGATAGTGCACCTCACCCAGAGGTGTGGAGTCTCCTTCTCTCAGGTGAGGAGGGAGTGCTGCCCAGAACCCCAACACCCGCATTCAACACTACACTGCTCCAGGCCGGCTGGAGGGGCAACATGCATGAGCGCAACTGCTGAGCCCTGTCCCAGGCTGGAGTAGGGGGAACCCAGAGGTAGGGGGAACCAGTAGTGGGTGTGGGTGGAGGAAGTAGTTTAAGGGAGCACTATAGTAGTAGGTATATAAAGGGGAGCCATTTTAGGGTGGCAGGAGAGTTCGGTAGAGGAGTCAGTGGAGAACAGTCAGGGAGCAGAGTCTCTTTAGGAGCTCTGCTCCACAAGCAGGGCCCAGTGCTAGAGGCCCAGGAGGGGAGCAGAGGAGTAGGCTCCGATCTAAGGAAGGGATCCTAGGGGGTACGGCGAGTGCAGGACGGCACCCGTATGCCCCGCATCTGTCAGAAGACAGGGATCGTAAGCCGCAGGAAGGGGACGGACCCCTGGTCCAGCCGTGTAACTCCAGGTCTTGGCTGGGAGGCTTCTGGCTTATATAGTCAGTTGCTGAAGCCTCATTCTAATCCCCGTGAGGGACAAGCAGGTCTGGGAACTCCAACGTACAGGAGGGGCTTCAGAGCACCCAAATGGGATTGAGAGTGGGAAGCACAGGGCAGGAGGGAGACAGACCCAGTGTGAAGACTGTCTAGCTAGGAACACAGAAAGTGGAGTTCTGTCAGGTGCTCCTAATCTACCTGAGGAAGTGCTGAACCCCTGCCTGGTGAACGCAGCGCGACGTGGGGAGGCTGACAACTGTACAGTGCACCAATGGAACTGTCATAAGAACTGTGAGAAAAGACTCGGATGACTGCATCGCACTGCCTCAGTCCATTCTTTATCTGCGCCATCTTTCCCTCCCTGCACTACAACGCCCAGTGCAACTTTCACTGCCTTACACTGCCCAGGAGCAAGCTCTACCTGTGGAGAGCCACACCATCCCTGCTGCCGTAACATCAGCTCCAGAGGACTGCTCCGCAGCGGCAGCTCCCTTTGGCTACCTTCCACAGGTGGCATCACAAACACTTTCCCCAGATCCTCCAATATCTTCCTCTTTTTACTGACCGCCCTGGGTCACGGACCGGGCCAGCCACGGTGATATCCCCTATACCGGCATCCATAGGCCCAGCTGCCAGGGGGCGCGTCAGCTCTGGAGTCATGAACAAGATAAGTGACCAACCCGTTATCGGTGGGTGAAGTGTGCCTAAAGAACTGTGTAATGATACTGATGTGGTGCCCGCCCCAGAAGAACGGGCGCCATTATGTGCGTGATCAAAGACAACAGTATGGAACCTCCCATCGTGGGCCGGGTCCCAGAATGGCGCCAAAAGCATACCCTGCCCCTTGCAACTGTGACTGTCCGCATAGATGTGGCCGTCAAGGCAGGGAGGCCGTCACAAGGAGTGACCGACAGCAGATTGCCATGGGACCGACCCCGAAAGAGGAGGAGGAGGAGGAAAGAAGGAATGGAGACAGGGTGTGGTCTTAACCAGTCTAGACCAGGGTTCCCCAACTCCAGTCCTCAAGGCCCACCAACAGGTCATGTTTTCAGGATTTCCTTAGTATTGCACAGGTGATGGAATTATTGCCTGTGCAGGTGATGCAATTATCACCTGTGTAATACTAAGGAAATCCTGAAAACATGACCTGTTGGTGGGCCTTGAGGACTGGAGTTGGGGAACCCTGGTCTAGACAGACCGCACCCGGCAGACAACATGGACGGAAGTCAGGATCAAGCCTCCGCCTCTGGCCTGCTGCCGTGGCAAGCGACCCCCCTCACCCTGGAGGGAGAAGCCAGTAAGTTATCCCCGGAGGACGCGGAGTTCCTCCAGAGTGAGATTCTGGAGCTGAGCCAACAAGTGGACCGGGCCCAGCAAGCAGCAGTTACCAAGTGGAGGAGCGAGCTGTTGGAGAAGTTTGCAGCACGGTGTAGAGCAGCACAGGATGCCAGCAGCGGCAACCCAGCGGAACCTGCTGAATACCAGGAGGCCGTGTGCAGCACAGGAGCAGGTGGGAAGAAATCCCCTGTCCCAGACGCTGCAAGCGCCGACCTGCTCCTGGGCTTCCTACACCAACACTCTCCATACCCCGCCATGCCCTCCCTGGAGCAGCTGCTCAGCCCGGAACCTCCACCCCAGGGCACTGACTGAGGACCTTCCACTTGTTGCCCTCCCGGAACCTCCACTCCCAGGCACTGAAGTCAGGAACCTTCTGCTGGGTTCCCTCGCGGAGCCTCCACCTCCGGCACCTGAGTGGGTGTACGGCGCGCCGGGCTTCGATTGGTCCACCCGGTTTGAGGACCAGCAGCCGTGCACGCTAGTGTTGATCGAGCACTAAAATGCTCGGGTGCTCAAATCTCGGGCCGAGCTCGCCGTGATACTCGGGTGCTCGACCCGAGCAGCGAGCCCAATGTTAGTCTATTGGAGACCTGAGCATTTTTGGCATGGCACTCCCGGCCGTCTTTTAAAAGCCTAACAAGTGCCCAAAACGATAGTGACAGTGCTCAAATGACATGGGGACAGCATGGGGATCGCCCCAGGAAGCATTTCTGATGCCCAGGTCACTGCTGTCAACAACGTGGTCAGAGGTATTAAGCCACTTTTAAGGGCTCACAATAAAACATTCAAAAATGAAACTGAAACTGCTTTCCTGTGAAATATGTTAAGGAACTTCCTTTCCAGGGTAAAGACTTGTGTATAAGGTAAAATAAATAACCCCCCCAAAAAAATACTCCTCCACACCTTGGGCTATGTTAACAAGTAGCATTTTTTAGAAGTTTTTGCACTTTTGTATTGCTTTCAACCGTGACAAATGCATTCACCGGGAAATGTCATTTTAACATTTTACAACCTTATCTCACCATGTGCTGTGTGACACATGCATACAGTGCTGAAAATACATGGGAACAGCATGGGGAATACCCCTGGAAGCATCTCTGACACCCAGGTCACTGCCTAAAAGTGTGCCCATCAGAAATGATCCTTGCCGCGTCAGAAGATGCAGACTTGCAACTATCCCCGTGCAAGTTCTTGTCCCAGGGTATTGTTCAATTGTACCTCCCCCATTCCTTGCAATGCAAGCGCAAGCATGCAGCCTGCCACCCACCCACCGCCAGGCTGCAATACCATACTGCTTGCTTGCTTTCACTTGAAATTGGGCCTTTTAGGCATATGGAGGCGAAATCTGGCCACCACGTCATGGCTGCGTTGGCGGCCTGGAATCCATACTCAGTCCCCAGCCGCCAGGTAGCCGGGCATCCACACTGGGTCCCCAGCCGCCCCGCGGCCGGGTGTCCACACACGGTCCCCAGCCGCCTGGGGGCAGCCGGGTGTCCATAAACGTTCCCCAGCCGCCCCTATTTCTCCTGTCAACTTCCCCCCACACACTTTTCTTAGCCCAGCCTGCTTTAGGGCAGCATTGGACGACACCACCAGAGAACCAGACTCCTCTGGTAGGCCCTGGCTTCTCCATCAGGGGAGTTGAGAGTGCCAAGGTGAGGAGCATGATGATGATGAAAGTTAGCATCTGCTTTGTTTTCTTGGAATGCGGCTAGGCCTGAGGTGGTCAGCGTTTTGGCGCATATCCTACCTCCTCCGAGGATTTCTGGATGTTTTCCTGCTACTATCACAGTTCTATGACTCCCATTAAAACAAAGCTTCAGGTGAAAAATGATGGATGAGGTAGTGGCAAAGGAGAAGGAGGAACAGGGACCATTCACATCAATATCAGGCCAGTCAACCACATATGTCTTGTAGGATATGTTTCTGTAACAAAAAGGAGCAGTTCGGCTACACAGTTATAGGGCATACAGTGAGTGCAATGCCTACCAAAAATTTTGAGGCACTCCAATGCCCCTTGGAAATGACATGGAGGTCAGAGGGCCTTAACTAAACCGTTTTTTCCATTTATACCAACTGGGTCTCCTGTACACTGTTAGCCTAAGCAGTGAATGGAAGGCTTTCCAAAAATTATGAGGAACTTGCAATGCCCCTTACAAGAGCCATGCAGTACAGCATATTACAAACATAAGTCCCATTATTGGGGAGTGGGTCTCCCATAGTATTTGCTTATGCCTTCCAAGCAAAAGCTTCAAAAAATTAGGAGGAAATGCAGAGCCCGTTCAAAGACTCGTGGAGGTCCCAGTAGCTTAACAAGACGGTTTTAATGCCCCTTACAAGAGACGTGGAGGTCAGAGTGGTATAACAAGACGCTATTAATGCCCCTCAGAAGAGACGTGGAGGTTAGAGTGGTATAACAAGATGCTTTTAATGCCCCTTACAAGAGCCAGACAGTACAGCATCTTAAAAATAGTATTCCCATTATTGGGGAGTGGGTCTCCCACAGTCTTTGCTTATGCCTTCCAAGCAAAAGCTGACAAAAATAAGGACGGAGGAACTTGCAATAATGGAAACACAGACCACGGTCACCCTGGTGGTATAGTGGTGGTGGAGGCTGAGGATAAGGAGAAGAACATAAAACAGCCGAAATGAGGAAGCGTATACCCATGTGTGGGTGTGAAGTGGTGCATGGGAATACACCTCCCGAAATAACACCGTGGATTTGACTTTATGTTACTCTGCTGTCATTTGGTGGTGATGAGAAGTCTGGCCCAATCTAGCCCTTGTTCATTTTGATAAGGGTCAGCTTGTCAGCATTGTCAGTTGACAGGAGAGTGTGCTCATCAGTTATAATTCCCCCAGCGGCACTAAAAACAAGCTCCAATAACATGCTAGCGGCAGGGCAGGCCAGGACCTCCAAGGCGTACAGAGCGAGTTCATTCCAAGTGTCCAGCTTGGATACCCAATAATTAAAAGGCACGAAGGACGCTGGTACGGTCGGCAAGGTACTCCCTCACCATCTTTTGAAACTTTCCACTCCTTGTGAGAGTACCCCATGCCTCAGGGTCTGAGAAAACTGTCCCAGAACGTTGACAGTGTTCCCCTGCCTCTACTAGATTGGAGTTGCCTCTCTCTCGCTTGTACGCTTTGGTTGGTCAACGAACTGTGACCTCTGCCGCTAGCGTGTTCAGATGGGAATTTTTTTTTAACAGTTCTGCAGCAAGGGCCTTCTGGTACAGGCCCATTTTTGTAGACCTCTCCACCTCAGAAATAAGACAGTGAAAGTTCTCCTTGTAGCGGGGGTCTACAAGTGTCACCAACCAGTAATGACTGTCACCCAACATTTTGACAACGCGAGGGTCACAGTTAAGGCAGCGCAACATAAAGTCAGCCATGCGTGCTAGACTGGTAATGGGCAAGATTTCCTTGTCCTCACCAAGATGACGACTGACCATGCTCTCCTCCTCCCCCCTGTCCTCAGGCCACCCACGCTGAACCGACGGTATAACACTTGTACAGGTACTACCATCTACAGCACTTGATAGCAGCTCCTGTTCCTCCTCTCCCTCTGTCCCCCAATGCACGTTGGGATGAGATGAGGCTGGGCTGTGTGTAATCGCCCACTACGGCTTCTTGATCCATCTCATCATACTCTGGCTGCAATGCCTCCTCTTTAATTCTCTGCAGAGAGCGTTGCAAAAGACAGACAAGTGGGATGCTGACACTAATGATTGCGTCATCGCCACTCACCATCTTGGTGGCCTCCTCAAAGTTTGTCAGGATGGTACATATGTCAGACATCCAGGTCCACTCCTGAGGTCTTATGTGTGGAGTCTGACCTGAACATCGACGGCCTTGTTGTATCTGGTACACCACAACTGCTCTCTTCTGCTCACAAATCCTTTGCAACATGGGGAGGGTAGAGTTCCAACGTGTGGGGACATCACACACCAGTCGGTGTGCTGGAAGCTGCAAACGCTGCTGCAACACAGCAAGGGCGGCGGAAGCTGTAGCAGACTTGCGAAAATGAGCTGACAGGCGGCGTACTTTCACGAGCAGATCTGGCAACTCGGGGTATGATTTAAGAAACCGCTGAACCACGAGGTTAAGCACATGAGCCAGGCATGGTACGTGTGTGATCTCACCTCAGAGCCGCCA
The DNA here is from genome assembly GCF_046119375.1 of Phyllobates terribilis. Lineage (NCBI taxonomy): Eukaryota > Metazoa > Chordata > Amphibia > Anura > Dendrobatidae > Phyllobates > Phyllobates terribilis. The sequence goes on from NW_027363706.1 coordinate 28,991, forward strand.
CCAGGTTACGGCCATTGTCACACACGACCATGCCGGGATGTAGATTCAGCAGTCTCAGCCACAGATCTGCCTGCTCTTTCACAGCTGTCCACAACTCACAAGCAGTGTGAGGTTTATCACCTGAGCTTATGAGTTTCAGCACAGCCTGTTGCCACTTGGCGGAGGCAGTACTGCAGTGCTTCCAGCTTGTAACTGATGTGGTGATATCTGAGATGGAGATGGAGGCTGAACAGAAGGAGGAGATGGAGATGGAGATGGAGGCTGAACAGGAGGAGGAGATGGAGATGGAGGCTGAACAGGAGGAGGAGATGGAGGCTGAACAGGAGGAGGAGATGGAGGCTGAACAGGAGGAGGAGATGGAGATGGAGATGGAGGCTGAATAGGAGGAGGAGATGGAGATGGAGGCTGAACAGGAGGAGGAGACTGAACAGGAGGAGGAGATGGAGGAGGAGGCTGAACAGGAGGAGGAGATGGAGATGGAGGAGGAGGCTGAACAGGAAGAGGAGATGGAGATGGAGGCTGAACAGGAGGAGGAGATGGAGGAGGAGGAGGAGGAGATGGAGATGGAGGCTGAACAGGAGGAGGAGATGGAGATGGAGGAGGCTGAACAGGAGATGGAGATGGAGGAGGAGGAGATGGAGGAGGAGGCTGAACAGGAGGAGGAGATGGAGGCGGAGATGGAGGAGGAGATGGAGGCGGAGATGGAGGCGATGGAGGAGCTATAAACTATGGGGGCAACTATGACTAACATAGGGCCCGCAATCCTCGGTGTGGGGAGGATGTGTTCCGTCCCAAGGTCCGACTGGGTCCCGGCTTCCACTATGTTTACCCAGTGGGCCGTCAGAGAGATGTACTGTCCCTGGCCACAAGCACTTGTTCATGTGTCTGTTGTCAGGTGGACTCTCCCAGTAACTGCGTTGTTGAGGGCACGGCAGATGCTTTGGGACACGTGCTTGTGTAGTGCGGGGATGGCACACCGGGCAAAATAGTGTCGGCTGGGGACAGAGTACCGAGGGACGGCCACCGCCATAAGATTGCGGAAGGATTCCATCTCCACCAGCCTAAAAGGCAGCATTTCCAATGCAAGCAGTCGTGAAATGTGCGAATTTAGGACTGTGGCCTGTGGGGCGTTAGCTGCGAATTTCCGCTTTCGTTCAAAGGTCTGGGATATGGACAACTGAACGCTGCGGTGGGACGTGGACGTGGATGCTGTTTCTTGAGAAACTGCCATAACAAGTGAAGACTGAGAGGAGGGGGAATCTTTACATGCAGTATGGACAAGGGATTGCCTTGCACACACAACAGGGGGTTCTATTGCACGCACAACAGTAGAAGAAGCAGTGGTGACACCCGCTGACACTGGTCGTGGACCCTGGGTTTCGCACCACAAAGTCGGGTGCTTTGCTGCCATGTGCCTGATCATGCTGGTGGTGGTCAGGCTGGTAGTTTTGTCACCCCTGCTGATGCTGGCATGGCAGGTGGAACATATGACCTTTTTGGGGCTATCAGCAGAGTCTTTAAAAAAATTCCAGACTCTGGAAGACCTACCGCTTGTACTGGCAACGTCCCTCGTGTTGGTGTTACGAGGAACGGTTGCCCGCCTTCTGTCTGCGGCCACCACACTGCTTCTTCCTGCCTGTTGAGGTACTCTGCCTCCCTCCCCCTGTGTGCTGCTGGCCTCACTCTGCATGTCCTCCTGCCACGTTGGGTCAGTTACTAGATCATCCACCACCTCCTCCTCTTCCACTTGCGCACCACGATGCTCCTCCTCACTTCCTGGCAATTGTGTCTCGCCATCGTCCACCTCTTGTGACAAATTGGCAGCGTCGACTTCCTCTGGCCGTGGCTGTTCAAATATTTGGGCATCGCTACATGGGATCTCCTCTTCCACCACAAGCGTATCAGGCGAGGGGCACAAATATGGAAATGGACCAGTGAACAGCTCTTCAGAGTGTCCAAGTGTGGGATCAATTGCTGTCTGACGACACTCAGCATGGTGGGAGGAAGGAGCATCAGGGTGAGGAGGAGTATGCGGTCGAGACTCACGGCTACTAAGAGCTGACTGTGTGGAAGACAGAGCGGAGGTGGTGGTGCCCATGTAACTGGAAGTATTATCTGCTATCCAATTAATAACCTGTGCACACTGATCAGTTCTCAATACTGGTGTTGTTCTGTGCTTCCCTAATAATTCGGTCAAGAAGTGGGAGCGAGAAGATGTGGCGTTGGTTGTGGCACGTTTTCACCTTGGCCACGGCCCCGTCCTCTGCACAAACCATCACCAGAACGTCCAGTTCCACGTCCCTTGCCACGCGCCTTGCCCATTGTAAAGGAAGTAAAATAGCTTACACTCACACTATCAATGGAAAAAGGGTAATAAAAAGTAGATTAGATCCGTGGAAGAGGAAAACCACAGTTCTATTTCTCTGGCCTACACCCGACTCTTTTAAACAATCTGAACAATCAGGGAGAAACTATTACTGTTTTTCTTTACGTAAAAACTACTAAAACCTGAATAATAGAGATTTTTTACCGTAGGATGGCAAAACCACAGTTATTGTTTACTGGGGTATACCAGACTTTTTTAAATAGATATAATTGCGGCTGAACAGTGAGCGACACACTCAAACCATGTTTTTTTTTAGATACAAATGGGCCAAAGTGGATAATACAGAGGTTTGAACCGTGGAAGTGCAAAACACTTCTGTTTCTCTAGCCTACACCTGACTATTTTCAACAGATATATTTGTGTCTGAAACATCAGACACGCTTTTTTTTTGGGGGGGGGGGGGGGACAAAAGGTTAATAAGATGGGTATTTGTACAGTGTGAAGGAGGAAAAAAAAAAAAAAAAAGGATTTTTCCTGTCCCCTGAGACCTGGAGCTAAGTCCAGCAATTTCAGCGACAGGAGCACACAGGACTGTAATGCAGCGTTTGCTGGTATAACCACTGTGTCTCCTATACAGCCTGCCTGCCTGGTATCTGGGATGGATATTAGTCCTGAGAAGGACTGTTTGTTCTGGCAGCCTTTACAGACCCTACACTAACTATTTCGCAGTTTATATCTCTCCCTAAATCAGCAGCGCTGTCCCTACACTGTCTAATCCAGAGCGACTGTGTCCAAGATGGCGGCGCCCCGTTTTAAATACTCGAGGTGACGCTGTGCGGCCAACCAATCACTGTAATGCCCACAAACATGGCTGCGGCATTCCAGTGACTGGCTGGCAATCCCTGCATGTTCATTGGCTCTGTAAAGAGCGCCAAACATACAGGGCGGAGACCCGAGCTCCCGCCCGAGTAACCCGGAAATGCTCGGTGCTCGCCGAACATCCCGAGTAGTGAGATGCTCGGGCGAGTACTGAGCAGTGTCGAGCATGCTCGCTCAACACTAAAAATGACCTCTTGAACAAATTGAAGTTTAATAACAATAGGACAAATTTCATCAGAATTTCTTCCTTTGTTTTTATATTATAAAATACTCATCTGAAGACTTAATAATACAGATACATCGATACAATCAGAATAAAAGTCATCCCAATGTCTATTATGGACATATTGATACGATCAAATGAAATGAACTTTGAGGAAATAGACGTCCGCAAGCGTTTGCTGGTGCGGAAGCAGTGACATAGCCAGATGGCATTTGTCACGATGAAAGGAAGTTCTGCATCGATCTAAGTGTAGGTGGGACGAGGTAGCACATGAAACAGGCAGATCTGTCTGTAAACCAAACAAATGACAAACTGCGAACAAACACTATTAACAACTCATATCGCAACAAACTCGTAGAGACGACATTATAAGATGCAATGCAATATACCAGTCTCCTTCCCTAGATATAAAAGACATATTAATACTGTGAGATCGCAGTGCAGCCAAGACATCTCTGTGAGAAAAAGATCCTACTGGAAGAATGAGACGAGTCCCTGCATGATTATATGATCGCAACATGATACGCCTGCAACGCACCCGAGTCACTCGATTGGATGACAGAAGGGGGGGCGCACAAGAGGGGGCACCAACTTTCCTATAAAGTCACGCTGGTTTAGCCGCCAGACGCTGCCGGCAACCCTGCCGATAAGTTTATTACAAAACTATCGTACTATCAAACCAAAAAAGATCATAGACTGTGAGCCCCTGATGACCATGAGAGTCTCATATAAGAATGATGAAACGCGTAGGGCTGAGCATTTCTATAGAAAGTCCTACAAGAGATGATTAGCCAGGCTACCTCAATATAAAGCTCCTAGATCAGGAGAAACAAGCACCGCACCGGTATATGACGGCAGCACTATAAAGCCGTTCTGAAGAGAATAGCACAGGACATGGTAAAATGAATATTATTAATGCCATTATCCGACTGCAGACTCACAATGAGGAGAAATGAGATGGCATGATTTCTAATAGCCAGAGGCTAAATTGAAAAGGGAGTTATACATATAAAGAGATACCCCTAGGAATTGTGACTAATCCCTGGCCTCCCAACAAGACAATATATATAAATGGTTAGCCGGTGAGATAAATTAAAACCATTCACAATAGTCCTATGTTTAGGATAATTTTAGGAAATTTGTGACGGATTTTGGACACTTAAAATCTTTTTAAAATATTGAATAAAGGTTATTTTTTATATTTTACTACCATTGGATTTGACTGTGAAATACTGCAGAATTATCTTGGAGCATATTTATACTACACTGCTCAAAAAAATAAAGGAGACACTCAAATAACACCTCCTAGATCTGAATGAATGAAATATTCTCATTGAATACTTTGTTCTGTACAAAGTTGAATGTGCTGACAACAAAATCACACAAAAATCATCAATGGAAATCAAATTTATTAACCAATAGAGGCCTGGATATGGAGTCACCCCCAAAATTAAAGTGGAAAAACACACTACAGGCTGATCCAACTTTGATGTAATGTCCTTAAAACAAGTCAAAATGAGGCTCAGTATTGTGTGTGGCCTCCACGTGCCTGTATGACCTCCCTACAACGCCTGGGCATGCTACTGATGAGGTTGCGGATGGTCTCCTGTGGGATCTCCTCCCAGACCTGGACTAAAGCATCCTCCAACTCCTGGACAGTCTGTGGTGCAACGTGACGTTGGTGGATGGAGCCAGACATGATGTCCCAGATGTGCTCAATCTGATTCCGGTCTGGGGAATGAGCGGGCCAGTCCATAGCTTCAATGCCTTCATCTTGCAGGAACTGCTGACACTCCAGCCACATGAGGTCTGGCATTGTCCTGCATTAGGTTTCACCCAGGGCACCAGCATAAGGTCTCACAAGGGGTCTGAGGATCTCATCTCGGTACCTAATGGCGGTCAGGCTACCTCTGGCGAGCACATGGAGGGCTGGTAGGTCCTTTCACAAGCATTTTGGTCGTACTATCACTTCTGGTCGGCCTGGGCTCGCGTCATTGTCGTGCACCAGCTGTGCCAAGGCCTGCATTTTGTCATGGAAGCGTAAGACATTCAATGACTGACACTCCAGGGGAGGCCAAGTCCCCTTCCCAGACCTCCTTCACCAGAGCCAGGCGCCCCGCGCACGCCAGTCGTACAGGAGCTCAAAAGGGAGAACCCCGTTGAGGCCCGTGGAAGCTCCCGGTAGGCAAGGAGCAGGTGTGGGAGGTACCGCACCCAGTCGTGCCCCTAGGAGTCAACCAACATCTTAAGCATCTGCTTCAGAGTGCCAGTTCGCACAGGCCATTGGTCTGTGGGTGGTATGGGCTGGTCACCAGATTTTGCACCTGTATTTGCTTACAGAGGGTCTCCATCAGCTGCGACATGAACTGGGTTCCCCGGTCGGTGAGCATTTCCTGGGGAAAACACTCGGGAGAACATCTTCAGTAAGGCGATAGCCACCTTGTCTGCCCGAATGGATGACAAGGCTACCGCTTCCGGGTACCGGGTGGCATAGTCTACTACCATCAGTATGAAGCGTTTCCTTGAGCTGCTGGGAGTGGCCATCGGGCCAGCCAAATCCACAGCCACCCTCCTGAAAGGCTCTTCGATGATGGGCAGAGTTACCAGTGGGGCTTTGGGCCACCGCCCCACCTTCCCCACCCTCTGACAGGTGTAACACGAACAGCAGTAGACAGTTACCTCAGCCCCCAACCTTGGCCATTAGAAATGCTGGGCTAGCCTGGCCTTGGTCTTATGGATCCCTAGATGTCCAGCCATCGGAATTTCATGTGCCATCTGCAACAAACTCCACCCTGAACGGATAGGGTACTACTAACTGTCGATCCCTGGGCCACGCCTCCGGTGAGCCTCGCTGGACTGCTACCCGGTATAGCCATCCTTGGTCCCAGACCACCCACTGGAGGACCGAGTTCGAGGGAGGCTGTGCCGCCCGCTCCTCACGAGGCTTCAGGCTGTCAGTCTCTAACGCCACCTGAAACCCCTGACTGGACATGGCCAGAATAGACAAACCTGCCACGTCTCCTGGCCTCCGTCTGACCCGGCAGCCACTTGGTCGGAAAGGGAGAAGCCGTCGGACTCCCGAGGGGCCACTAGGGCCCGGGTGCCACCACTGCAAGCAACAGTGGCTACGGCCGCTGAGACCACGGGTAGCACCCGTTTCTCCTCTGCTTCTGACCAAGCATCTGGTCTAAAAGGACTACCCTGGCCCTCTAACATCCTGGTTGTGGAGGAACCCTACCATGCGGCCTTACCTGGGAGCCCTATCTCTCCTGGAACTGCCCCGCCCTCCATGGCATGCTCCCCCTCTGCAGCTGTTTGCCCCTTGTCTGCCCCCTCTGCAACAACCTCACAGGACAAATTTCTCCAGCCTGCCGTATGGCCACATTCTGAGGCCTCATCACAGCTGACTTGATTGATCTCGTCCCCCATGGGGAGAGAGGTGTTAGGGGCTCAGGGTGGTGAGGGGCTGCTGTGTTCCCACACTCTGGCTCCCTGATAAAGACACATGTCCCAATTCTCCTGTGCTCTGTATGTGGTGTGTAACACTCACGTTTTGGTCGCAGATCTCTGCTGTCTTCGGTTCTTCCACCTCAGGAACCACCGCACACACATTAGGGAACTTCCACTCCATTTTATAAAAAAGAACTTTACTTGAACGTTTGAATACAACTTCATACAGCATGCAGAATTGATCACATACACCTTGGCGATGGACAGCGCCGGCTTGATGCCTCCAATCCCGGAGCCGGCGAAAGTTTTATCAGGTATCAAATCCTAGGGTGACACCAGTTCGGGCCGCACAAGGGTCATCTCAGCACCGGTGTCTCACAGTCCCATTGCTCTGGCGTGGCCTATGGTAACAGTCTGAAAGTTGTCAAGGGACCTCCCACCACCCCCACTCACACACAAAACAGTGGACAGATTCTGGGACGAGGATCAACTGCTCTCATTAGGGCCCACATGTGATCGACCCAGCAGTCTGCAGGACACCACTGCATACTCTGGAGCTTCTTCCGGTATGACTCAGGAGTCAAGTTGTACTGCCAGACCAGAGCCTGCTTGAAGTCCTCATAGCTCAGGGTGGTCTCACTGTGCAAGTACCCAAAGATTTCCAGGGCCTTACCCCTAAGCTGAGGGGTTAGGAACCGGACCCACTGTTCCTCAGGCAGATGGTACTGATGGCAGTTTTTTTCAAATGCCAGCAAGAAAGTGTCCAAGCCCCCTCCTTTGTGCAGAAGGGAGAAGTCATTCGTCCATAGCTTCGGGACTCGGATCTCAGGGGACTTGCGACTGGCTGGGGCCTGCAGTTGGAGCTGGAACACATCTTTCTGGTGCTCGTGCTCCCGCTGACGTTCTGCCATGAGGGTCTCATAGGTGGCCCTGTCTCCAACCTGGAGACTCAATAGGGAAACTTGTATGAGGGGGTCAGGTGGTGGGTAGCCCACTGCGGGACCGACCACTGGTGAATCTCTCTGGGGGGCCTAAGTTGGACTCCCCTTCTCTTAGAGTAACGTGGTCTTCCACCTCCTCAACACCATATGGTGCATTGGCCATCTCCTTGGTTTTGGCCCTGGTGCCACTGGCCATCCTCTATGGTCAGTGACACCGAACTGCCACCTGATGCACCCACACACACCTTACAGTATTTGCACTCGGACTGTCTAGTGCTGAGCTGATCTTAAGTGTCTGAGTATGCGTTACACACACACTATTATCTTGATCCCACCGCTTGCCACCAATGCAAAGAAATTGGCAGCAGAAGGGACCCCGCAGAATCCTACCACTGCCGGAACTGATGAATCCACACCCCACCACCTGCCTGACGTCACAATTACGTGAGACGGAGCACGTGGTATGGATCTGTCATTTGCACCATCGTGACATTCCGCACCCCCTCGAGGACGTGTAAGGTCAGATTGGTACAGTTCTACACAGACAATGGGACCTCTGCTTATAAAATATATAATTCCCGGCATGACTATATTCTCAACTACAGCTGGAACTTTTATGCTGAAAGGGGCCCTGCCCACACATTCCCCTGTCATGACTTCACTGTGGGCTTGGCACCACTTCATGGTTTTATTAAGATCTCTAACTTCCACAATAACTCCTCGCTGGTTGATCGCAGAAGTTTCCATGTAATATCACATTTCTTATTACAAATTTACCTTTCTTTAGAGACTAGACATGACATATCTTCGGTTGGTCATTCCTGCCTTCTTGCATCATAGCGCACCTGTACTGTTCTCAGATAAGGAAAAATATGTATATTGTTCCTTAGCTAACCCTGCCACTAAAAATATGTATCCTATCACAATCAGTGTTATAGAAACTCTGATATTCCATATTTCATTTCAGTGCCTACCAGACTGCAGCTTGAATACATGTGCAAATGGAGAGGAGCTAAGCTTCAAAGGAATTCTAGGAGCTGTATCCTTTTCACCCAGGTGTCAATTCATCACTCCTGTCTCCATTTTATATGGTGATTAGCCTGAACACTTGGTGGATCCCGCTATTTGCATATGGGCAATTGGGAAGAGTGTAAGCTCTTGCTCCTTTGACAAATGGTAGATAGGGGAGGAGGGAATAGTGAGTGGGATTTCGGAGGGGGAGAAAGATTCTCAATATTTCTATGACCGTGACATTTCCCATTCTCTTGGGATCTCGAAAATCTAGATTATGAATAACTAGGACATGCTATAATTCAATACCGAGTTATGGGAATACTGTATCTGACACAAAGGGCATGCTGCATGGCTGGGGTCCAAAGGGGGTCTTGCTGTGGCAGCTTCTTGGCTGAGAGCTGCTGTGACACATTTGTCACTCGCTGTCTCTCTGCCCCCTCCCTTCTTAGCTGCAGAAGTGTCCAGTTACAACTGTATGCTGTAGACCTCTATAATCCTGCCAAACAGGGCACAATGATTGACATGGGGTTAAATTTTCAATATTCTTCTCAAGGCAAAATCACATTAAAAAAAGATGGCATCACTTGCTAACTTCTGTGATCAACCAGTGAGAAGTTATTTCAGAAATTATAGATTTCATAAAACCATGATGGACAGAGATGAGCCCACGTGAGGTCATCACAGGGGAGTGTGTGGGCAGGGCCACCCCTTCAGCATAAAAGATCCAGCTGAATATGGGTCTATACTCATGCCGTGAGATACATATTTGTAAGCACAGGTCCTGCTCCATAACAGTCCATTGGAGCACCTCTCCTCCAGGTAAATTGAATAGTCTCTGATCTGTCTAGTAAGTTCTTCCATTAATACCTTTTATTTTGTGTAACTGTATATGTATTGTACTGTCCCTCTTTGTAAAATCCTTTGTATATTTTTACATAAACCCTGCCTCCTTTTGGATTAAATATAAAATGTATTAGTCCTGTTTCTTCTGTTCTGTAATCGTTCCTCCCCCGAAGCCATACGCTACCAGAAAGCAGGAGTCCGATCAGGCCTGTATTTAGAACTGATCGGTGGTGGCAGTGAATACTATTAATTGGGTTATCGTGAAGCTGGCAATGATCGTTTGGGGGCATATACACATTCAATGCGTTGAAATTCGGAGGCGTGTACGCCATACGCTCACGGCTTGCTTGCCGGTAACTACATAGTGAGTAATCAGGATAGTCTGTGTGTGCAAATCCCTGACAAATTGGTGGCAGCGGTGGGATATTGTAAGATCTCGCCGATGCCTTCCCCCATAGTTCACTATCCAGCTACATCTAATTTTCCTACTTGTCAACTGGGCATTCTGCATATGGGCTGCTTAGATTGCCCTCTTTTGTCCTATTGCAAAAGAGGAGGTGAGAGGGGTGAAGGAATGCTCCTTTACTAGTGGCTTCAGAAATTGCAATATTTTCTATGACACGGTGCAATACCACATTATTATGCTATATAGTGAAAATACCAGTTTCCTTCAAAGCTCTGATTCAGATCAGTTCAAATATAGTCGAGACAGGGACCTTCAGCATGCCACCAGCTTTCATTTTAACTCATCGGCCTCATCCCAGAGCGCCAGTGGGAGCCAGCGGCATTTAAATGGTTAACAGCTGCGGCCGAAACGAAGCTCTGACTGCGACTGTTAGAGATAAAATGTCAGCTATATAGAAAGGGTTGTCCACTACTCAAACAGCTCTCAATCACAATATTTCCTACATATAAAACAGCTATAATCACCTTTTGTGCTGTTGCTGTTCTACCCAAGTCTGCGCTTAGTCTCCCAGGACTCGAGTGACCTCATATCACGCAGTCAGTAGCCATTTCACTCTCACTTCCTTCAGACGAAAGGGACACCCTAAAGAAGTGTAATCTGCTGCTGCTCTCTGGCTGTCAGTTCTGTTCAAAGGATGAGAGAGTGATGCAGTTGTAGCGCCCAGAGGGTTCGGTCGCTACAGGGGTATTGCACCTTAACCAGAGGTGTGATATTCCACTCCCAGGTAAGGATGGAGTATGGACCAAGGCTCAGTTAGCTGCATACACACACTCCTCATTTCCGGGGGACAGTTCGCAGATGCTCCCATTTATTGCAGGCACAACTGACCATGTCCCTGGCTGGAGTGGGGAGGGGGGAGAGAACCTGGTGATGCAGGAGCAGAAGGGGACAGTTTCTGGAGCATAGGAAGGAGCTCATTGGTTGCAGGTCACCTGAGCTCAGACACAGTGAAGAAGGTAAAAGGTGGGGGCCATCTTAGGAGAGTGTTCAGTCGGTTAGTTCAGAGAGGGAAGAAGTTCAGCCAGAGAGGGCTGACAGGGAGCTGAGGCTCAGCTTGGGCTCAGCTCCACGAGGCAGGCCTAGAGAAGAGGCCGGGGCCAGGAAGGAGAAGAGGAGAAGGAGAAGGAAGGAAGAAAGGTGGAGAGAAAGAGGAGTAGAAAGGCTCCAGAAACAAGAAGGCAGAAGGGACCCTGAGAGAGAGAACTACATAACCGGACACTGGGATCCGAGGCTGTCAGGGTTGCAAGCCCGGCAGCAGATAACCTACCTGCGAGGGTTTTTAGGTCCCTTGGCCTGAGAAGCCTGGAGGCTCCGCCACACAGAGGGACTGGTACAGCACAGAGAAGCAACAGGTACCTAAGGCCCGAGTCGCAAGCCATACAGGTGTAGTACACTGCCAGCTCAGGGACGTGGGCTATCACACCACTAAAGGGGGAGATAGTCAGCAAGGGCAGAGAGAACGGTAGGCCTACCCACTCACCCTGACCAGTGGGGCTCGCCTGAATGTTCTCAGACACCCAGGCCCATTCCTACCCTGTACTCCTGTTGGGTCATAAGTACCACCTACAATAAAGACCCTGGACTGTTTGAAGTAGACTCTGGACCTTTATTATTGCGGCCTGCACCATCACCCCCAGCATCCTATTACCTGCTCTGAGGCTACACTCTTCCCGTGGGGAGTTATCCTATCCCTGTGCTGCATATCTACATCAGCCTCAGCGGTCTGCCTTGCAGCGGCAGTCCTCCCTGACCGCAATCCACGGGTGGCGTAGTCTGACATTCAAAACCCTACAAATAGATTGTCACAACATTTGGTCTGACCACCCTGAGCCACGGGATCAGGTTGCCACTACTACCCCCATCATCACACTGAAGCCCGGTTCCAAGTGCCCCACGGCCCAGGGGGTGAGTCACAGTCACTGATTGGCTGCAGGGATCCTATGATTAGTCATGCATGTGACTCGCCCCCTGAGCCGTGGGGTACCCGGAACTAGGCCTTCTAGTGTACGGTGCTGATGGGGGTAGTAGTGGCAACCCGATCCCGTGGCTCAGGGTGGTCAGACCAAATGCTGTGGCAGTCTATTTATAGTTTTGTGAATGTCCGACTACGCCACCCGTGGATTGCGGTCAGAGATAACCGCCGCTGCGAGGCAGACCGCTGAGGCTGGTATTAGTGTGCAGCACAGGGATAGGATAACTCCCCATGGGAAAAGTGTAGCCTCAGGGCAGTGAAAGTGAATGCTGGGGGTGATGGTGCAGGCGCAGCATAAATGACACAGAGTCCAATGATGCAGTCCAGGGTGTTTTACTCACAGTTGATATCCAAGTCACTTCTGTCAGCAAGGACTGCCCGAGCCGTGCTGTGTCCACCAGGTGAGGAGCTCGGTCAACCCCCAGGCAATTCAGGAGTATGGCACAGGACCCCCTTCTGTCCTTTCTCTGGCCTCTCGTGCCCCACCAGTGTCCTGACTTCTGTCCGGCTACCGCGGACCGTGTCGGGTAAGCATTGGCCTTCACTTCCCGCTATCCTATATGGTGCCTCCCTAGCAGGTTTAGCGGGGGGTCGCACCAATAAATGGTCACAACCTCCGGTTCTTGGCTGAGGGTAGATTCGCCTCCACCAACTTAGGGATCCGGTACCTTTCCACGGCCTGACCCTTTCACCCGGTATAATGGGGTTTGCAATGGTTGCTGGCCGTTCTGCACTTCTTGTTTCTGGAGCCCTTCCACTCCTCTGTCTCTTCTCCTTCCTTCCTTCTTCTCTTCTTCTCTCTGGCCCCGGCCTTCTCTCTAGGCCTGCCTCATGGAGCTGAGCTCAGGCTGAGCTGCTGCTCCCTGTCAGCTCTCTCTCTTACTACTCCTACTATTCTCCTAGACTTGAGATGGCTCCCACCTTATATCTGCTTCTCTGTGCTGAGCTCAGGTGACCTGCACCCAATGCGCTCCTTCCTATGCTCCAGAAACCGTCCCCTTCTGCTCCTACACCACTGGGTTCTCTACCCCCTCCCCACTCCAGCCAGGGACATGGTCAGTTGTGCCTGCAAAAATGGGAGCACCATCGAGCTTTCCCCCGGAAATGGGGAGTGTGTGCGTGTGCAGCTAACTGAGCCCTGGTCCACACTCCATCCTTACCTGGGAGTGGAATATCACACCTCTGGTTGAGGTGCAATACCCCTGTAGCAACCGAACCCTCGGGGTGCTACACATGCCCCAGGAGACCAGACACAGACATCACTGGAATGGCGTTGGCTGCAGGGTTCCCGTGATATGTCATGCATGCTCCAGGAGACCAGACACCGACATCACTGGAATGGCGTCGGCTGCAGGGTTCCCGTGATATGTCATGCATGCTCCTGGAGACCAGACGCCGACATCACTGGAATGGCGCCCGCACCAGAAGAGAGCATAGCTGCTATTTCACATGATTGAAACCGTAATTAAGAAGGGGTCGTCTGAGTAATGGACAACCCCTTTATTACAGTCTGCATCAGACACGTGTGGAAGGAGTTCAGCTCCTGAGCCGCCTCCACATGCAGTCACCTCAGCGCGAACGTACAGTTACGCCCATATATGCAAAGGGGTCAAATTCATATAAAACATTAAATGTTATTCTGAATTTATCTGCCTTTCATTCATTTCTAACAGTAAATCCTCATAGTAGTTGGTGCTCAGTTTTTCAGATTCAGAGCTCCAAATTTTCATAAGCAAAATTAAAGGGGAGGCATCATAAAAAAAGTTTACTTTAAATGCATTCAAAAAAATTGGCAATATTTTCCCATATCAAAATTTATATTTAAAATTAGAAATCTTAGAATTTTTTACACTGACCCCTGAGGCTATTCTATGTTCATATGTCCTGTTCTTTCAGGAAATCTACATTAACAGCAATAAACTCACTTAGACACTATGGGCCTCATTCAAAGCCAGAATACTAGTGCAAAAAGCTTTGAAAAGTCACAAAGTTTTAGCGCAACTCGAAGCTGGGCTGAAATTGTGACTTTTTAGCGTTCACACACCATTTTCACCCAGCCCTGATAAAGTGGGCACCAGCAAAATTTTATAAGCTGTGGCATTCTCTGTGCGACATATCTTACTCCAGTCACTGACTGGAGTAAGATTATTGGCAAGGCACACATGGAGACACACAAGGCGCTCGCTAGTTCTCTGATAGTCCTGATTCATTGACCTCTGCATGACTCTAGCACACCGACCTCATCAAGATTAGCATGAACACCACCGGTCTGAAGTCAGGGCCTCTGTTTTGCATTGAAGCATCCAATGAGCTTGTACAAAGATCATTGGGTGAAGGGGAGGGGAGTAAGGTCAGGTGTGACATCAACTGTGATTGGTGGAACCTGCGTTATCAGCTGTATGTTACCGGTCATTGTAATCCGGCCTCTGATAAAAAGCTTTGCTGAAAATTCTTCCAGAAAGGACAGAAGTAAATGTCTAAAATAGCCCTGGTGGCCAGTGTGAAAACTGCAAGATTGTGAGAAGAAAGTATGAAAACATTAAAAAAAAACACACAGAAAACAAACTAATTTAAACATTTTCTGATGACTAGATCTGAGCGAATCGATTCAACGGGAATCAAATTCATGTTGAATTTTTGTGCCTAAAATGAATGTCACCTTTTGAGACATTGCAGAAGATTGCATCAGTCAGAGAAGACGGGCTTTCCCAGAATGCCTTGCTGCCATCATATTAGGTCTCATCTGCATTGCACGTACGAGTTGTAGCAGTTTTAATGGATAGAACGTGTACTCAATGTATGGCGCTATTCACACACCAGTGTTTTTTTACACACCCCTTGTATCCATACAGAACACACAGAGCCATGTCCATTTTTTTTCCGGCAGCACAGATGACACGGAGGTCCAATAGTGGTCTATGGGTCGGTCAGTGTGCCATCAGTGTCCTGTACAAGTTTAACATTGTATAGGAGAAGCTTTGTAATTTCTTTAGGCATCGGTGAAAAACACTGATCGAAAACTGAGGACACCGGTACCATTTTTTCACGTACAGGTTTAAACCCTGCACATGTGAATGAGGCCTAACATAGTATAGCTCAGACAATTAAGAAGGACTATTATAGCAAGTATAAAAGCAGAAGCAGGAAAGGAAGCAGCCATTTTGTGGTGAACCTGGATAGAGAAAAGTACATCACAGCTCACAGCCTAGCCATAGAAATAGGGAGAGAAAGCCATGAAACATGATAGAAAACAGACAGACAGAGAGGGCGACATCAATGCAGTGAAGGGGATTAGTGTGTTAAGGAAAAAAGGGAATGGCGTCATACATGTTTTTCAGGGCAAGTAGAGGCTTTGGAAGACATTTGCAGAGAATGGAATTTCCTGGGAAAACTCTGCAAATGTAAGTTTCAAAAGTCTTGCTCATCTTTACTGATCGGTCATTATCCATTGGTGGCAGTTTTACCTATAGTACGTTCCCCTCCATACAGGGCAATAACTCCCCTGTGGGCCTCATTGTTCCAGTTACCTTACACATCTTCCTTCCGTGTAGTGCACATTCCCATCATCTTCATGCTTTCCCATCCTGCACAGCTGGCTGCAGCGGAGGAGGATCAGGACAAATTCCTATCCTCCTCCTTGAGGGATAAGAGGGAATGTGGAGCCATCACCCTGCTCCATGCTGCTCTGCTCCTCCAAGCTAATTACTCTAAAGGCAAACCTGTGACTGAGCTTTATATTAACTCTTCTCCTCCCGCCTTCTGGATGCTACATAGCTAATCTGTTGGGTTAACCCTGTAGTGTGTAAAGTGCTGAATTATACAACAGTGATATGTCTTCTACTCACAAAAATGGTGTAAGTATGATGAGTGTTTTTGATCAGTTTCATCACAGTTTGGTCAGGGTTCATTAGCTTTTCTCAGCTGAAAATAAAACTGATGAATGTTTCTCCCCCTTCTCATAACCAACAGTCCATTTCATGACTGGCACACAGATGACATCCAAATGCTGTCCACATTTTTTGCGGACTAATAGACTTGCATTGGTGATACTGTATATAATTTTGTGTGGACCACTTAGGCCTCATTCAGACATCAGGTTTTTTCATGTACGAGAAAAATGGAGCGAGTTTAATCAGTGATTTTTACCTTAGGTTGGTCAGAATTACATCAGTACTTTTCCCATCGGTCAGTCAAAAACGGACAAACTTCATCCGAGTTCTGGCCCATCTTTTAACAGACCCGGACACTTTCATTGATGAATTTGATCTGACACTTGAATCAATATAAAACATATCTCAATGAAAAATCATGGACATGTGAGCATCCCCATAGACTGTCATAGGTACACATGCTGCCTGTGAAAAAAATAAAAAATAGCACAGAAACTAACAGGTGAATGAGCCCCAAGACTGTGAAAATACACTGGCATGTAAACAGGCCCATAGACATGGGTGTACATAGAAATCATGGGATCCCATAGCAGAAGTGCTAGTTGCCCCCCACCCAACAAAAAAAATAACATTCGACGGGGTCACAGAAGAGCATATCTCACAACTTTCCAGCCTTTAGAAAGTAATTTTCCTCCTACTGAAGCCCCAGATTCCTCTTTCATTGCATGTTTAAAGTATGATGCCAACAAAAGTGCCCAACAAACACAGTATGTGAATTCTTTCACAGTACCCTGGACATGCACATAATGATGACCCTACTGTACTCGACTTCAACTCCCCCGGCAAAGTATGGTGACCGTGACACAGTGTGATCCCCCAGCTTTGGCCCCCACACAGCCCTCTATAAAGTATAATAGGTCATCATACAGTATAATGGCCCCACACCTCGCCATGCTGTATAATGGCCCCCACTAGCTCTCCAAACAGTACAACCAAACAGTGCAATGACCCCCACGGCCCTCCACATGGTATGATGGTCCCCACTCAAACCTTCACACTGTATAATTGCTTGCATACAGTATATTGGCCCTCACATAGCCCTCCACAAAGTATAAAGGGTCCCACATAGCCCTCGAAATATTATAATAGCCCCCACATAGCCCTCTATATACTATAATGGGCCCCATATTCCTCCATATTATATAATGCAAAATCATAATCTTTTATATAGTGTGCTGAACCCTATAGTCCTCCATATAGTATCATGCACTCCCCATAGTCTTCCATATAGTATAATGCACTCCCCATAGTCCTGCATATAGTATAATGCAATCCACATAGTCCTCCATACAGTATAATGCACCCCATATTCCTCCATATACTATAATGCACTTCCCATAATCCTCCATATAGTATAATGCACTCCCCATTGTTCTCCATATAGCATAATGCACTCTCCATAGTCCTCCATATAGCATAATGCACTCCTCCATATAGTAAAATGCACTCCTCATAGTGCTCCATACAGTAAGATGCACTCCTCATAGTCCTCCATATAGTATAATACACTCCCCATAGTCCTCTATACAGTATATGGCACTGCCGATAGTCCTCCATGTAGTATAATGCACTCCCCATAATCCGCCATATAGTATAATGCACTCCCATAGTCCTCCATATAGTATAACACACTCCCCATAGTCCTCCATATAGTATAATGCACTCCCCATGGTCCTATATAGTCCATACAGTATAATGCACTCCTCATAGTCCTCTATACAGTACTATGACCACCACAATGTGTTCATTGATTTAAAAAAAAAATACTCACCTCTCCTCCATGTTCTCCGCTGCTCAGGTCTATGCAGCAAGCATTCTGAAGTGCTTGCACATCTCAGGGCAGTGGATGCCATGTAATGATGTCATAGGGCCCGCTGTACTGAGACGTCAGATGCTGAGGAAGAATGACGAAGTAGGAAGTCACAGGCCCCATAGTACTCGCGTGGCCTATGTTCCAACAATGAGCTTTTGGTTTGCTTTTGACACTAATTATTTTCTGTGGCAAAAACTGAGTGTTTTACAATTCAAGCAAAGTGGATGGAATTTATAGAAACCTCATGGCCACTGTGCTTTAATTTTATTCAGCGTAAACTGAGCTGCGGTGTGTGTATCAAATCCACATCATGTCAATTTCTCTTGTGAGTATGCTGAGTTTTATGTGTGGATTTTCCCCATAGATTTTCATTAGATGCCGAAAATCTGCAGGTAAAAACGCACATACATAGTCCTGCATATAGTATAGTGCAATCCACATAGTCCTCCATACTGTATAATGCACTCCACATAGACCTCTATATAGTATAATGCACCCCATATTCCGCCATATAGTATAATGCACTCCCCATAGTCCTCCACATAGTATAATGCACTCCCATAGTCCTCCACGTAGTGTAATGCACTCCCCATAGTCCTCAATGTAGTATAATGCACTTCCATAGTCCTCCATATTGTATAATGCACTACCCATAGCCCTCCATACAGTATAATGCACTACCCATAGTCCTCCATATAGTATAATACACTCCCCATAGTCCTCCATATAGTATAATGCACCTCCATCGTCCTCCATACAGTATAATGAATTCCCCATGGTCCTCTATACATTACTATGACTACCAAAATGTGCTCATTGATTTAAAAAAAAAAATACTCACCTCTCCTCCTTGTTCCCCGCTGCTCCGGTCTATGCAGCAAGCATTCTGAAGCGCCTGCACATCTCAGGGCAGTGGGTGCCATGTAGTGATGTCATCAGGCCCGCTGTGCTGAGACGTCAGACGCTGAGGAAGAATGATAGAGGAGGAAGTCACAGGCCCCATAGTACTCTTGTGGGTTATGTTCCCACAATGAGCTTTCGGTTTGTTTTTGACAATATTTATTTGCTGTGGCAAAAACAGAGTGTTTTGCAGTTCAAGCAAAGTGGATGGGATTTTATAGAAACCTCATGGCCACTGTGCTTTAAAGGGGTTGTCCACTACTTTCACATTGATGCCCTATCCATAGGATAGGGCATCAATTTATGTTTGCCCGGGGTCCCGCACACAGCACCCCCGCCATCAGCTGTTATCGGTGCCGGCGGTGGCCGCCGGCCGGAAGTGCTTACCTTCCGGTGACTGGTCGCCATGTTGTAGTGGTCGGCACTTGTTAGTGCACATCAAACTGCCATTCAATTGAATGGGAGGCGGATGTGCAGTACCCCGCGGCGGCCACTACAGATGGATGGCCAAACACCGCAGGCAAGTACTTCCGGCCGGTGGCCGCCGCCGCCAGCACCGATAACTTCTGATCGGCAGGGGTGCTGCGTGCAGGACCCCGGCCGATCATACATTGATGCCCTATCTTATGGATATGACTCGCCCCCTGGGCCGTGGGTTACCCGGAACCGGGCAATAGGGCAATAATGGGGGTAGTAGTGGCAACCCGGTCCATGGCTCAGGGTGGTCATACCAAATGTTGTGGCAGTCTATTTGTAGGGTTTTAAATGTCCGACTACGCCACCCGTGGATTGCGGTCAGGGTTAACCGCCGCTGCAGTGCAGACCGCTGGGGCAGATGTAGGTGTGCAGCACTAAGTAGTATAACTCCCCACGGGAGGAGTGTGGCCCCAGGGCAGTATATAGATGGATGATGGAGGGGATGATTCTGACCGCAATAGCCAGGAAACGGAGGCCTCTTAAACAGTTCAGGGTCTTTATTAGAACAGGTGAGACGACCCAAAAACAGTCCCGGCTAGGAGGGGGCCTGGATGTCTGAGAACAAGTGGGAAGCTGGCCCTGGTCAGGGTGAGGGTGAAGGCCTACCATGCTCTCTGCGCTCTTTCTGGCTATTTCCCTCCTTGTGGTGTAACAGCCCACGTTCCTGAGCTCACCGTGTCTTCTCGCCCGTATGGCTTGCAACTTGGGTCCCTTTCTACTCTTGGCCTGGTGCATCTTTGCTGGTCCCTTCTGCTGTGGCGGAACCTCCGGGCTTCTTAGGCCAAGGAACATACAGTCCCCTGCGGGCTGGTTATTTGCTGTAGGACTTGGATTCCTAACAGCCTCGGACACCAAGTCCGGTAGATCAGTTTCTCTCTCAGCCAGGACAGGCTTTCCTCGCCTTCCGTCCCTGGCTCGTGGCTCCTCTACTGCCACACGACCTCCTCAGCTTCAGCTGAACTGGCTCTCCCTTCTCTGGGACACCTCTCACTCCAGAGACAGGTCGTCCAGAACTCTCTAACCCTGCCCCCAGTTCCAGCTTTTATAGGGTCAGCCTGCTCCCCCTACTGACTTGGGACAGGAGGTGCTGCATGCTAATGGTCCCTGACCAGAGAACCTCCCCCTTGCTCTCAGACACAGCTTTATTATACATTTGTGGCATCCAGGCCAGGGTGACACATTCCCCCCTAGTAAAACTTAGTACTCCGGGACTAACAGGAAACACAAATATAGGTTATAAACAACAACATAACATATGTACAAGTGCATTTTGTCCTTAAGGAAACGGCGCTTCCGCGACCGGGTGTCCATTTCACCCAACAAGGCGAAGTCTTTGAGCGATGTGGGGACCTGTCCAAAGCAAACCCCAAACGTTGGGCGTGGCTGCAAGGCAAAACTACCTACTTTGGACCACACGGGGCCACGCCAGACAGGTTTTTCTTCCGTGGCCGTCTTCGCAAGAGGCACCAACTGCAACTATCTACATGATAGTTCCGGTTATTCATCGTCCATAACCTGTCAGTCCATGAGCTAGAAAAACTAGAAAAACATAATTAATAACCAGGGTACAACATAACACATTAAATACATACATTATCCACTTAGATCTTCCAGCGAGCTGGCATTTGCCCCTTAGTGCTTCGGGTTGACCTACGTAACCCACTGTCTGGTGGTGGTCTAACCTGGTTTTTCTCACTAGCGCTCGGGGTGCAGTCACTGGCTAAACTTACAGGCAGGGCAGGCAGCTGTCTGCGGGTCCTCTGGCTTACCGCAGGCATGGCAGGCTCACTGTCAGCAGAGGGTTGACTCTCCTGAGCTGCTGGTACAGGCCCTTCTGCCTCTGGAACTGCTTGTTCTTCTCCACCTTCCTGCTCTGGTGTAGGTTGTTGCTGAGCCGGTTGCAGGAAATGCAGGACGGGTACCACTATGGCACCGTTTATTCGAGTCCAGGACTGAGGGAATTCTCCGAGAATGGTGCTGATCATTTCTTCCTTGTCCTCTGCGGGTTCAAGGTCACTTTGATCCTCTTCTGCACTACGGAGTTGCTCGGGGCACATTTTTAGGTGGTCTCTGGAGACGGTACTAGTGGTTTCTCCTCCATCCTTAGTGACCACGCACACCTTCGGGTTGTCGTGATCAGACTGCAGTACTGTGTAGGGTTCCCTTTCCCACTGGTCATCCAGCTTGTGTAGCCTTCTCTTTCGCTTCAGAACCTGCTCACCAGGTTCCAGGGGACAAGCAGGGACGTGTTGGTTGAAGAGCCTCTCTTGCTTTTGTCTCGCCTGGGCCAGGCTCTTCTCCACACTCTCCTGTACCTTCTTGTACTGCAGTCGCCTTTCCGTATCCCAGTCCGCATCTGGGGAGGTGTCCTTGGGTGTTAGGACTCCCATCTCCAGGTCTATGGGCAGCTTACCTGGTCTGGCTCTCATCAGGTAAGCCGGGGTGCAGTTTGTAGCATTCACCGGGATATGGTTGTATAAGTCTATCAGGTCCGGCAGTTTTTCTGGCCACAGGCTGCATTCCTACAGGGGCAACGTCTTCATGAGATCAATGACTATATTGTTCATTTTCTCACACATCCCGTTGGTTTGTGGGTGGTAAGGCGTTGTCCGAATCTTATTACAGCCATAGAGGTTGCAGAACTCTTGGAAGATTTTGGCCTCGAATGCAGGACCTTGGTCTGTCAGGACCTGTTCTGGATACCCGTGTGGGTGGCAGAAGGTTTGCTGGAAGGCTCTGGCCGCCGTTTGAGCTGTCAAGTCTTTTACCGGGACCACCACTAGAAATCGGGAATAGTGGTCCATGATTGTCAGGGCATAAACGTATCCTGACCGGCTTGGAGCCAATTTGACGTGGTCCAGAGCTACCAGCTCAAGAGGCTGCTTGGTGACGATGGGCCTCAAGGGTGTCTTCTGGCTGGTGCGGTCCTTCCTCCTTAGATTACAAGGGCTACAGTCTCTGCACCACTTCTCTACAGCCCCTCTCATGCTGATCCAGAAGAACCGTCCTCTTAGCAGAAACTCCAGTTTCTTCCAGCCGAAGTGCCCCGCTCTGTCGTGGTAAGCCTCCAGGACCATAGCTGCATCTCGCCTTGGGACGACTTGCCAGGTCAGCTCGTGCGTCCGGTGGTTGACGAGTCTTCTGCACAGCTTACCTTCATAGAGGAACAGCCTGCTCTTCTCTTTCCATAGCTGCTTGGCTTCCTCTGGGGCATCCGGATCTAGACGGACGTCTTCTCGGGTCAGCAGGTCTTTCACCATGCGGACTGCAGGGTCACTATCTTGGGTCTTGGCCCAGCTGTGGTGAGGTAGGGGATTGATCATGATGGTTGTTAAGTCTTCCTCCTTCACGCGGTGGGAATATTGAGTGGCCCCATACCGGTGGAATGCAGGGAGCTGTTATGAACTGCTACAAACACTAAGGAAAGAAAGGAAAACTGTCCCTACCATAGGACTAAGCTGATTCCCTACGATGCAGCGGGGGACCTGTTCCTTGTGAACAGACCCGCCTAAGTCCTCGGCTAGTCCGAAAGCTGACCTATAGATATAAGGGAGGGGTCCCTACAAGAACTAAGGACTGGGATATAGTTGGACACCTCCTAGCAGAAATTGCAGCAGAGCAAAGACAAACAAACAAACAGAAGTACTAGTGGTCAAAAGACCAAGCAAACTTCAGAGTAAGGTACAAGGCACCTGGCTAGCTTAAGAGTAAATGTAACACTGAAGTCCTGCAAGGCCAGGAGGGCGGAGCTGGATTATATAGGCAAAAAGTCATGTGACCAGCAAAATAGAAAAAACTAGCAGGAGGGTTCTAACAGTACCCCCTCTTCAATGAGGATCCTCCGGATCCTCCAGGCCCAGGTCTATCAGGAAACCTCCTGTGAAACGCTCCGACAAGTCTAGGAGCAGAGACATCATCCGCCCTTACCCAGGAGTTATCCTCGGGACCGAAACCCTTCCAAGCGACGAGATACTGCAATCTCCCTCTATGCCATCTAGAATTAAGAATGCGAGAAATTTCATATTCACCTTCTTCCTCCACCGGAGGAACAGAGACAGTGGCGTCCCTATCAGAAACATCAGCTTTTTTCAATAAGGAAACATGAAACACCGGATTAATCTTCCAGGAGGTAGGAACCTCCAACCTAACAGCAGATTGGTTAACTACCTGAAGCACCTTAAACGGACCTACAAACTTCGGGCCCAATTTCTTAGAAGGAATCCTCAACCGCAGATTCATAGAGGACAACCAAACCATGTCACTAACAGTAAACAAAACCTCTTGACGTTTCCTGTCAAAGTACCTCTTGGATTTTTTGTTGGCCTCTTGAAGGTTACGACGTACATCAGTCCAAACTCTCTCCAAATCATCGGAAAAATTCTCCTCCTCCGGCACAGCCGATACCAATTTGGAGAATGACCCAAACGACGGATGTCTCCCAGTACAACAAAAAAAAGGAGAACACCCAGCAGAAGAGGATGTATGGTTGTTAAGAGCAAATTCAGCCAGTGGCAGAAACTCAGACCACCCCTCTTGATTGTCAGCCACAAAACAACGCAAAAACTGTTCAACATCCTGGTTCTTTCTTTCTGTCTGTCCATTAGACTCAGGATGATAACCAGACGAAAATGACAAATGGACTCCCAACCTGTCACAAAAGGCACGCCAAAAACGAGCCACGAACTGAGGTCCCCTATCGGAAACAATGTCGGAAGGAACGCCATGGAGCCTGACAATTTCTTTAACAAAAGCCTTAGCGAGTGTCCTGGCGCAGGGCAGTTTGATGAAGGGAACCAAGTGACACATCTTGCTAAAACGGTCCACGACCACCCAGATAACAGTGAAACCCTCAGAGGCAGGAAGGTCAGTAATAAAATCCATAGCAAGATGCGTCCAAGGAGCACTAGGAACCTCCAGAGGGCAAAGCAACCCCGCAGCAGGAGCATGTGAAGACTTAGATCTAGCACACACAGTACATTGACGCACCCACTTAATGACTTCCTTCTGCCACCCAGGCCACCAAAAACTGCGACCTACAAGTCTCTTAGTCTCCGAAATTCCTGGATGACCTGCCAACCGAGACTTATGACACTCCACAAAGAAATCTCTCATAAAGTTCCTAGGCACAAACAACCTTCCATGGGGAGTGTTAGATGGGGCATCCTCCTGGGCTTTCAGAATCCCATCTTCCAAAACGGAGTCCAATGCTGCTATCACAACACCTTCCTGTAAAATGCTCTCCTCCTCCTCAATACCAACCATGGGAGAAAAACTGCGAGATAAAGCATCAGCTTTTACATTCTTGGTACACGGGATGTAAGTAACAGAAAAATTAAACCGCGAAAAAAAAAAGTGCCCACCTAGCTTGACGGGCATTCAAGCGCTTGGCAGCATCAAGATAGATCAGATTCTTACGATCAGTAAAAACCTGAATGGTAAATTTAGCACCTTCCAAGAGATGACGCCAATGTTCAAATGCGAGTTTAATCGCCAGCAATTCCCGATTACCGACATCGTAATTAAGTTCGGTCTCAGAAAATTTTTTTGAAAAAAAAAGCACAGGGATGTACTCCATCCTTGTTTTCCTGAGACAAAACAGCACCGACCCCCACCGAAGAAGCATCAACCTCGACCAAAAAAGGCTTGGTCTCATCAGGCTGCATAAGGATGGGGGCAGAACTGAACCTCTCCTTGAGATACACAAAAGCTTCAATGGCCTCAGTAGTCCACTGAACCGTATTCGCACCTTTCCTGGTGAGATCGGTCAGCGGCTTAACAATTATAGAAAAATTCTTAATGAATTTTCTGCAATAATTGGCGAAACCCAAAAATCTCTGTATCGATTTCAAACCAATAGGCCTAGGCCATTCCTGCACAGCCTGAACTTTCACCGGGTCCATCTCAAAGCCCTCGCTGGAGATAATGTAGCCCAAAAAACGAATTCTCTGCACAGCGAACTCACATTTCTCCAGCTTAGCAAAAAGTGAATTATCACTCAATAACTGCAACACCTCACGTACGCTCTGCCAATGGGAATCCAGATCTGGTGAATAAATCAGAATGTCATCCAAATACACAACCACATTCTTGCCAATCAAAGGTCTCAGGATGTCATTAATAAGGTTCTGAAAAAACGCGGGTGCATTGGTAAGACCGAAGGGCATCACCAGATTCACAAAATGACCTACCGGAGTGTTAAAAGCAGTTTTCCATTCATCACCCTCCTTCATTCGTAACAAATTGTATGCCTCCCGGAGATCAATTTTATAGAACCACTTGGTCCCCACTAACTGGTTAAACAAGTCTGGAATTAACGGCAATGGGTAAGAATTGCGTACGGTTATCTTATTAATTTCACGAAAGTCCAGACATGGACGTAAATCACCGTCTTTTTTTTTAGCAAAGAAAAATCCAACGGCCACAGGCGACTTAGAAGGTCTAATGTGACCAGCAGCCAAGCTCGTCTGTATGTATTCCTCCAAGGCCTTTCTTTCAGGGATAGTCAGATTTAATAAGCGACTCTTGGGAAGAGTAGCTCCAGAAACAAACTCAATGGTGCAATCATAGTCCCTATGAGGAGGTAAAACTTGCGACTCCTCCTCTGAAAAAACCTTCCAAAAATCCTGAATAGGTACAGATAATTCCCCTTTTTCCACAGCCGCAATGCGACCATTACAACATTTATCATAGCACTTAGGACTCCAAGACTTAATCTCATTAGTAGACCAGTCCAGTAAAGGATTGTGCAGTTTTAACCAAGGCAAACCTGCACATGCGGATTTCAATTGGGGAACATTGCTGCCCTTCTACCATGCGTTTTTCATGCGTTTCCGCGGCGTTTACGCAACTGCAAAAACGCCGCGGAAACGCATGAAAAACGCATCGTGTGAACTCAGCCTCAGGCTATGTGCCCACGTTGCAGAAATGAAGCAGAAAATTTCTGCTTCATTTCTGCAAGTCCTCTCCCGGAAAAACGCATGCGGAATTCCGCACGCGTTTATCGCGCGTTTTTCATGCGTTTATCTCGCGTTTTCCACATGCGGAATTGCCTTGCGTTTTTAATGCATTGCACAAGGCAATTCCGCTTGTGGAAACGCAAAATTAATTGGCATGCTGCGGATTTTTGAACGCAGCATAAAAGCTGCGGAAAAATCCGCAGCATGTGCATAGAACTTGCGGAATCCCCTTGGGGACCATGGGGTGCGGATTACCATGCGTTTTACAAGCATTTCCGCTGCGGAAATTCCGCATCAAAAACGCTTGTAATCCGCAACGTGGGCACGCAGCCTAAAAGCAAAAGTATAAATACTAATTATTTATCAAAGCTGGACAAAATCTAGAAACCATATAATAAAACTGGCATAAAATATAGTGCTGAACAAGAGTTTAGGGAGAGATGTACAACTGGCACTGGCCTTTAAAAGGGATTGTGTAATCGCACAAAACTAGCAAAAATGTAAAGTGCCTGTAAAACAAGGAACGTGCAATTTACCTCTTAGTAAAAATCCTATTCTTTCTCAAGAACGGGAGGAATTTTAATTTCATGATTTTTTTTTAATCAAATAATTTTTATTGAAAAACTCCAAATACAAATTTTCCATCTTTCAAATAACATACATGACATAGTAATTCCATAGTATAAAACATGAACAAAGTATCTGAACTTCAATTCCCTAACCCACCCTAAACCCAAATCCCAACACTCCAGAGAGAACCATTTTCAGAGCAGTTCTAGAATAACGGACTACAGCATTCGTAGAAGGGGGAAGAAGATAAAAAAGTGACTAACAAAGGGATAGCAGCGTTTTAATTTTATCATTTACTGCTTGATGCCTGAGCCGGGAAGTGCACGCTTGAAAACTGTTGCAGGCTGCTGTAATCACAGGACACAAGCAAACAGCATGGCATTTCCTATCAGCAGGGAGGAAGTAAAGGGAACAGTAATGAAAGTCTCCTCCTACTCCGCTCCATAATGAAATGAACAGTGTGCATCCTACAAATGCGATGCATACAGCAAACAATTCATTTTCCATACACAGGTTGTGAGTTGACCACTGGATATATACATGTGTATAACTAATTACCAGAACTGGAAATCGAAAAAAAAGACGAGCAAGTTTGGGGTGAATCCTGCCTTCATTACTGCACAGCCGCTCATAGAGGGATCGGTACTAGGAACAGCAGCAGTGCCGGCGATGTTCACAGATTTACCTGCTGCGGGACTGAAGGAGTCTGATAGTGTTCGGCTCTAAGCTTTTTACCTTGTTTACGACAGGAATAATTGAAAGCTGTGCTTCAAAGGCGAGGAAGAAGTTGGTCACTGTCTGCGCTTGAATACCCTTAAGAGGGGAAAAAAATATATATATACATATATACAAATACTGAAACATCTAAATGCATTAGAACATCAAACCTGGTGAAGCGGTAAATGAGTTGTCCTCCAGGGATACAGGCTACTGTCATTCAGTAATTATTTAATAGGAATTTTACATTTTATTGATCACCACGCTAGAATGTAAATGATGAAAACACAACACAACTCCTCACCATATGAAGATATTTTGTGTTTTATAGAACAGCATTTCTGTGGAATAACACGACTGATTTACTGTGTATGCACCATAGCCTTCATTTGATGTCACTTACTGTCACCTGTCACCTTGCCCCAACTCTGCAATCCCCAATATCAGTCCATGACCTCAATGGGGTCACTATAAAATTCTAAAGAGGACTGGTCATGTCTCTATTAGAAAATAGATAAACTTAGGATAGAAACAATATGAGCATATACCCCGCTATAAGTAAGTAAAAAGCAATAGTGAATATATATAATATAGGGTACTTAGTAAACATGGTTTTTGATTTAAAAAAAGCCATCCCACCCGCACCAAGGTGTACCCAGTCAGTTATGTGAAATATATAATAAAATACACTTTAGTACAATATTAGTGTTTTGTCCCTTTAAATCTGCTGCTACTTCTGTCACCATGGTAACTGCATTCATACTCGGCCAATAGGATTGCTCGGTTTGAATTTGGAAAAAAAAAAAAAAGTCCTATATCGTCAGTTTGTTCCTTCTCATCTGAGTGTGAAGACAGACACCTGCGATCAGCGAGAGATTATAGGTATAAGACGTGATATAATATAACGGACGGAGCCACATCCCATCACACGCACTCAGCGACCACAACTCACAGGAATCAGCACATTTACCAGACAATAAGTTATTATTCCCCAACACATAATACGCTGAGACACCAGTGGGGGGCGCCGTACTCGTTACATCTCCCATCTGGATGGATCCAGCGACGAGATCCTGATATTTCCCCCCAGCTCCGCTCCTCCATAGGGAATGTCCCAGATGCACGCAGAACGGACCGAAGTGTAATACTGCTAGAACTCTGCATGATATCACATCCTCCATATATACCACATAATAAAGGGGTGCTCCCACTGGGACAGGTCATCACCTATCCAGAGATCAGTGATAACTTGTTCCAACTAGACATCCCCTTTAATGGAAGAGATCACATCTCTAACAGTCAATACGCTATTCATTCCCAATCTTCCCTGGCCCCAGTAATGCCCCTGAGTATATCGCCAATATGAGCCAATCATCAAACCCTCTGCTGACTGTTCCCGATGTTTTATAGAGTTTGGAGACGTTGCTACAAGAGAAGATATCAGCGGACACCATGGGGGTGGAGTATTCTGCCAGCGATGGAGCAGGTAGTATCCACCAGTCTGTGATATCTGACCTTCCTCCATATTCTGCTCTTACATGCGTTTCTTCAGCTTTACCCCTTCCCGACATAACCAATTTATGTTTTTTTTCTGTTTTTTCCTCCGCTTTTTCCAACTTTTCTAACTTTTTGATATCTGTCCACGTAGTGTGAGGTCTTGTTATTTTGTAGGATGAGCTGTCCTTATAAATGACACCATTCATTTACCACATAGTGCTAGAAAACGGGAAAAACATTTCAAGTGCAGTAAAAGTGCGAAAAAAAAAGCCTGACATTGTTTTTCTGGGAACGGTTTTAACGGCGCACATTGTGTGGTAAAAATGACCTGGTAATAGGATCCTACTCCTCAGTGTGATTACAGCAAGACCAAACTTCTCCAATAGTTTTGGCAAAAGAAAAAAACTTTTTTTTGATGCTGTCACCATTTTTTCTGAGACCCGAAACATTTTCAGTTTCCGGGTTGATGGAGCTGTGTGGGGGCTTATTTTTTGAAGGGCAAGAGGACTTTATTGATAACATTTTGGGACACATATGTCATGGTCATCGCTTCTTACAGGATTTTCTGCAGTATTGAGGCGAACGAAAAAAATGCAATTTTGTCTTTTTGAATTTTTTTCTGTGTTCACTGATCGTTTTTTTTTTTTTATATTTTGATAGATTGTATTTCTCTGAAAGAGACCAAACCACAAATGTGTATATTTTTATTATCTTTATTTTTAGTGGGAGGTGAGTTGAACGTGTGGGGTTTTAATAAATATATATATACTTTTTTTCACTGTATTTGTATACATCATCTGATTGCTTGTGCTATATACAGCGATACCACAGTAATGCTCCATATAGCAAAACCACGGTCTTCTTTACAGCCCAAATGAAGCTTTATGATGACAGGCACGGAGGCTTCAGCAGACCCCCGGATGTCATAGCAGTCCATCGGCGCCCTATGATCGCGTCACAGGAGCGCCGGTGGGCGTATGGAACGACGCGTCCCAATGCTGGCGCGCTGTTAATGCTGCTGTTAGAGATTGACAGCAGCACTGAACAGGTTAACAGTGGTGGGCAGATCTTCGCTCCACTCGCAGCTGTTAGAGGCAGGTCCTGGTTGTTTGTCACAGCCATTATCTGCCATGTACGGGACGAGCTGACCCTGCTCCATACACCCGCTACTGACTTATACCATACATGTACGGCAGATGTTGGTAAGGAGTTAAAGCGGTTGTCCAGCTTTGGGGCCATTTTTTTTACTTTAATGCAAGTATTTGGGGCTAAAATCGATTTCTGTAATTGAGTTTCATTAAAAATGTTGCCTTCTGTAGCATCTGTGCTGCACTGTCTATTGCTGGCTGCAAAATTAGCTAACTGAGAATCTATCAGTGAGCTCCTTAGTCTTAAGGGAGAGTTTGTAGATCTTTAATCTGTTTTTTTTTCCTGAGTGCCTATTAGCTGATCTATGCCCAAAGAAAACACAAAACTTGAATGTGCAGGGAAACAATAAGTCTGTAATAGTCGGTGTAAAACACTTAATGAAACCTAAATGTAAAAAATTACTTTTAGTAGTAAATACATGACATGAGAAAATATACACTGCTCAAAAAAATAAAGGGAACACTTAAACAACAGAATATAACTCCAAGTAAATCAAACTTCTGTGAAATCAAACTGTCCACTTAGGAAGCAACACTGATTGACAATCAATTTCACATGCTGTTCTGCAAATGGAATAGACAATAGATGGAAATTATTGGCAATTATCAAGACACACTCAATAAAGGAGTGGTTCTGCAGGTGGAGACCACAGACCACATCTCAGTACCAATGCTTTCTGGCTGATGTTTTGGTCACTTTTGAATGTTGGTTGTGCTTTCACACTCGTGGTAGCATGAGACGGACTCTACAACCCACAGAAGTTGCTCAGGTAGTGCAGCTAATCCAGGATGGCACATCATTGCGAGCTGTGGCAAGAAGGTTTGCTGCGTCTGTCAGCGTAGTGTCCAGAGGCTGGAGGCGCTACCAGGAGACAGGCCAGTACACCAGGAGACGTGGAGGGGGCCATAGCAGGGCAACAACCCAGCAGCAGGACCCCTACCTCTGCCTTTGTGCAAGGAGGAACAGGAGGAGCACTTCCAGAGCCATGCAAAATGACCTCCAGCAGGCCACAAATGTGCATGTGTCTGCATAAACGGTTAGAAACCGACTCCATGAGAGTGGGATGAGGGCCAGATGTCCACAGATGGGGGTTGTGCCCAATGCCAGACCTCATGTGGCTGTAGTGTGTCAGCAGTTACTGCAAGATGAAGGCATTGAAGCTATGGACTGGCCCGCCCGTTCCCCAGACCTGAATCCCATTGAGCACATCTGGGACATCATGCCTCACTCCATCCACCAACGTCACATTGCACCACAGACTGTCCAGGAGTTGGTGGATGCTTTAGTCCAGGTCTGGGAGGAGATCCCACAGGAGACCATCCGCAGCCTCATCAGGAGCATGTCCAGGCGTTGTAGGGAGGTTATACAGGCACGTGGAGGCCACACACAATACTGAGCCTCATTTTGACTTGTTTTAAGGACATTACATCAAAGTTGGATCAGCCTGTAGTGTGTTTTTCCACTTTAATTTTGGGGGTGACTCCGAATCCAGACCTCCATTGGTTAATAAATTTGATTTCCATTGATGATTTTTGTGTGATTTTGTTGTCAACACATTCAACTTTGTACAGAACAAAGTATTCAATGAGAATATTTCATTCATTCAGATCTAGGATGTGTTATTTGAGTGTTACCTTTATTTTTTTGAGCAGTGTGTATATATAATATAAACAATTACTGCAGTTTTAATGCTATTTATTACGTCTCAGGAGGAGGACGGAAGAGGAAGAGGACGGAAGAGGCGGAGGACGGAAGAGACGGAGGACGGAAGAGGCGGAGGACGGAAGAGGAGGAGGACAGAAGAGGAGGAGGACGGAAAAGGAGGAGGACGGAAGAGGAGGATGGAAGAGAAGGAGGACGGAAGAGGCGGAGGACGGAAGAGGCGGAGGATGGAAGAGGCGGAGGACAGAAGAGGCGGAGGACGGAAGAGGCGGAGGACGGAAGAGAAGGAGAACGGAAGAGGAGGAGGACGGAAGATGAGGAGGACGGAAGAGGAGGAGGACGTAAGAGGAAGAGGACGGAAGAGGAGGAGGATGGAAGAGGCGGAGGACAGAAAAGGCGGAGAACGGAAGAGGCGGAGGACAGAAGAGGCGGAGGACGGAAGATGCGGAGGACAGAAGAGGAGGAGGACGGAAGAGAAGGAGGACGTAAGAGGAGGAGGACGGAAGAGGAGGAGGACGGAAGAGGAGGAGGACGGAAGAGGAAGAGGACGGAAGAGGAGGAGGGCGGAAGTGGAGGAGGATGGAAGAGGAGGAGGACTGAATAGGAGGAGGAGGACAGAACTGCACCTAAAGATCCCTAGGGGGAAAGAGATGGTAGTAATATAGTGGTAGTATATCCATATTAGTGTAATTGTCAGGATGCCAGGTTTAATTTTACTTTGCCAGTAGTTTTTCCCTTAGCCAAGATGGCTTCCACTGCCTCACTGGGGTCATGTGATTCCTGCCTGTGGATCTACTTAAACTGCATGTGTTGCAATCATGCCTTGCCTGAGTATTGTGTGCCTGTAGCTTGCTACTCACCTGTGCTAGCCCTCTGAATAGAGTCTTGCTGACTTTGTGTTTACTTCTAGTCATCCGCTGAAAGGATTGCTGCCTGAATCCTCCGCTAAAGGGACTTCTGCTGAAAGGAACTGCTGGCTGTTGTTTCACTCTCTCTGGGATCTCAGAACTTTTGTCTTCCTGAAGTGGACTTCTCCTGGATCTTCACATTTCCGGTAAAGTCACCATCTTTGCTCAGTGTTTAATACCCGGCTCCAGCTCTGCCTAAGACATCGCTGCTTCCACCGCTGCACCTCCTGCATTCCTCAGCATCAAGGTCCATATTCCAGTTTGTCTTCTCTACTTACTACGTGAGTCCACAATCAACTGAGGAATACCTACGCCTGCTTATTATCCTTATTTCTGCTTGCATATTACTGTACCTAAGTAAACTTGGACTATTGTTAGCGTTTACATTCCACAAAGTAAGGAAGCCTGTGCCTTACAGATTATGTTCTGAGAAGTATTGTTTGGAATGAACTTACCTTCATAAACTGTTTGCTGTGATCCCTTTTGCACTTGCGTTTAAAATAGACCTTCACACTACTCTTGTCTCAGTCTCTTCCTTGGCCCACGCCATTGGACTTCAGGGTATCTACTAACATCGTAACAGTAATATGAGTAATAATACTAGTGATAATAGTAAGAAAGTAATAAAATAACAGTAGTAATAGTAGTAGGTAGAATAGTAGTGTGATCCAGGGTCCTAGGACTGATCGCCTTTTCTCGGGGTCAAGAAGGAATTTTTCCCCTGTGACACAAATTGGCTGAAGGTGTCCTGGGGTTTTT
Organism: Phyllobates terribilis; assembly: GCF_046119375.1. Lineage (NCBI taxonomy): Eukaryota > Metazoa > Chordata > Amphibia > Anura > Dendrobatidae > Phyllobates > Phyllobates terribilis. Next base: position 62,463 of record NW_027363706.1, read on the forward strand.
GCCTTCTTCTGGATCAACACTGTAGGTATAGGGCAGTATTAGTAGTGATAGGAAAGAAGAATAATACTGAAATAAGATAGCACAATGTAATAATAACCATATCAAATAGATTTATAAAAACAAATTAAAATAACTCCAGTAGTACAATAATTAGTGTAATATTATATAACTTGTAATAACATTATTAGGTTTGATCCAGGGTCCTAGGACTGATCGCCTTTTCCCGGGGTCAAGAAGGAATTTTTCCACTGTGACACAAATTGGCTGAAGGTGTCCTGGGGTTTTTCCCTTCTTCTGGATCAACACTGTAGGTATAGGGCAGTATTAGTAGTGAAAGGAAAGAAGAATAATACTGTAATAAGATAGCACAATGTAATAATAACCATATCAAATAGATTTATAAAAACAAATTAAAATAACTCCAGTAGTACAATAATTAGTGTAATATTATATAACTGGTAATAACATTATTAGGTTTGATCCAGGGTCCTAGGACTGATCGCCTTTTCCCGGGGTCAAGAAGGAATTTTTCCCCTGTGACACAAATTGGCTGAAGGTGTCCTGGGGTTTTTGCCTTCTTCTGGATCAACAGCTTTAGGCATAGGGATTTTAGTAATACCATTATTAGAATCACAAGAATAATAAGAAAAAATTAGAATTACATTTTTTTAATTAGTTTTATAACAGTTACAATTAATTGCATTAATGCAATAATAATAAATAGTAAAAATGGTGGTAATAATAATAATACAAAAAACTAGTCCCAGTTAGTAAGTTAGTGTAATGTTAGTGTAGGGACCCATCTGAAGAGGTCGCCTTGACGTTGGCAGATGGGCTCGCACAATTTGCTCAAAATGTGCGCTAAGAACCTCATATTTCTATGTACAGGAGATCTAGCAGTAATACCATTCAGGAGATAGATATCTATGTACACACATTTTGTTATATACTTTTGTGCAGCACACAGGGCAGGTATACAGGTACAGGGCGAGAGTGTTACAGTGATATTATAACTCGGCCTTAAGGATAAAATGCTGATAACTACAGATCCTGGAAACACATCCGAAACTAGACCTTGTAAGTAACTGGTTCCCAGCTAGTGGTAAATATGTACAGGGCAGTCCGGTACCAAGACCTGCTCTATAGGACACATTATCATCAGGCAGGTCCTTACAAGATCTGCGGCAGAAGTGTGGCTGTATAACACAGTCCTGCTCCTGCCTCAGCTGCCCACAGTGGAGCCAACCTTGATCCTGGCAGCTTAATCCATTGTATGACACAGTAGGGGGCTTCCACAGCATTTAGGCACTTTAGACAGGAGAGGGAGGCATGATCATGGTGCCAATGAGTTTCTGTGGCAGCTGAGATCTAACAATGGACCCCATGACGGCCATCTTACTGCTCCTATTAGACCCCGGCTGAGGAAAGGTCTATGAGGACACCGGTCAGACTTATGTCGCCTGCTCTGCACATATTAGAAATACCTAGGGCTGATTAGTTTGCCATTTCTAAATCTGATCCAGCAGCGCTGGGCTACCACTGACGTGATCAGGGCTATTGAGCTCCTAGATTGGGCAGAGGAGCTCAGTATTCAGCAGGAGCTGGCCGAGGAGAGCAGAGCAACTTGCATGGGGCTGCTGCACAAGAAGCAACTCACAAGGTGGAGATTTACCCGGAGACGCTGTGCTCGGGCCGTGATCTGCTGTGCAGGCTGCATAGTAGATGCCTCCAAAGACCCGAACTTCACCCCTAACAGGCACAGCAGAGCTCGGACGGCTGCAAGTGAACGGAGAGCGGCTGATTAGTAACTGCTGCGTCTCCTGCAGCTCAGATAAGAGCCGCACAGAGCGGGGGTTCAGTAATGATGAATATGGGAAGTGTCCTCCCCTCACATGCCCTATATGCGGCCTTCAGAGGTAAAGTCTCCCCTGTAACCAGCGCCTCCTCCCACCTTCTCTGTTGGCATGCTCCATTACTTAAAGGGGATGTCTGAAGAAAACAAGTTATCACTTATCCACAGGCTCGGTGATCACTTACTGATCGTGGGGTCTGACCGCTGCGAGCCATCGTCTGATCGGGAAGGAGTGGAAACTCAGGGATCAACTGCAGCTCCATTCATTCTCTATGGGGCTCCGGAAAAGCCGAGATCAGCGCTTGAATGCCACATAGGGAATGAATGGAGCGGATCCTGGAGTAATAACATGTCCTCCTCTCTTCAGCTTTCTGTCTGTGTAAGTGGCTCAGCCCTTGTCTCCCCTTCTGCTCCGGCTTCTGTGCTGGTCCTTGTGAGGAAGAGGAAACCCTCTGCCCTTCTTCTCCGGCTTCTGTGCTGGTCCCTGTGAGGAAGAGGAAACCCTCTGCCCTTCTGCTCTCAGTCCTCTGCGACTTTTCACAATCGCTCAGTGCACCCATTATATGTAATAATGATCATTCTTCATCCCTTGTCCAGCTTTCATCCCCCCCCAGTCTGACCAGCGGACAAGATAATAAACATGTGAGTGGAAGGTTCACAATTATTAGATGTGTTGTGAAAAGTCTCCACAGCATTATCCGGAGAAAACTGCAGGGTGACCGCTTGTGAAACCAGCACAAAATCCAACGGACAGCGCTTCCCTGCCCCCCGCCCGTCTCTGTATCCTGGCATTCAGCTATTCCATTTGGTGCTTATTCTGGAAGGAAAACAAAAATGTGATGTTCTTACACAGACGCCTGAAGACACAGCTTTTCATCATCCATGTTGGGCTGTTGTATGACGTGTGGATTACTCTGCTTGTTGGATTCTTGCATTACCACAAACACTGCCTTTATTTTGTGATTTCTGTGCCGCTTCCCACTTCTATTGGCAGTGTGATATATCAGCACATGAGGGCTGCCACAATCATGTGTCAATAGGTTATTGCTGGAGGCCGTGATATAGAGACCATCCTGGACCAGGGAGGACTTGGTACAGAAGCACCTAGAGAGGGGGGTACAGGGGCTTCATTTCAATTGTAAACTTAGCTGGATTGTGTTTAGCTACAAGAATGGAAAGTAAAATAATAAAATCTTAATTTTTTTTTCTATTTGGCAAAATCGTCCATCAGAGGTTTGGCCACTACCGAAAAGTTTTTGATGAACTTACAGTAGTAGCTGGCGAAACCCAAAAAACTTTGTAACGCCTTTAAGTCTTGAATATAATACCAATCCAGTACCGTCCGGACTTTGGCCAGATCCATGCAAAAACGGTGAATGATAAGAACTAACCCTGAATGGAGAACATACATTTCTCTGGTTTGACAAATAATTTATTATCTTTGAGTATCTGTAAGACCTGCCTGACATGTACCTGATGTGACTGGAGGTAAATAAATTAATATGTCATCAAGATTGGTTTGTTGTGATCTACCTGCCAGATGACTAAAAATGTCACTAACAGTGTTGAAAGAAAGCGGGAGTATTAGTCAACCCAAATGCCATCACAAGCTTTTCATAGTGCCCCTCAGGAGTATTGAAGGCCATCTTCCACTCATCTCCTCAATGTGAATGAGATTATAAGCCCCCCTGAGGTCTAGTTTAATCAAATCGTAGGAGCCAATTTTTTTTCTAAAGAGGTCGGGGATGAGAGGGAGAGGATATGCATCCCAGACCGTGATCCGATTAAACTCGCGAAAAACAAGGCGGGGGCGCAACCCCCAGTCTTTTTTTTTGACAAATAAAAACCCCACTGCAACGGGAGATGAAGAACGTCTTATATGGCCCAATGGTAGACTTTCAGTGATCTAGTTTTTCATGGCCTGCCTCTCTGAACCAGAGATATTATATAATCTGCTTTTTTGGCAGCTGGCCCCAGGAATAATATTAACGACGCAATCATAAGGATCATGGGGAGGAATCTCTTGACACCCCTGTTCAGAAAACACATTCCTGAAATCAGATCCACCATGGCTATCCGAGTTACCAAGCAGTGTTCTTGGCAATACTCGCTCCATTTTACCACCTCCCCAGTCTGCCAGTCTACGGCTAAGTGCCTGACTCGCCCCGCAGGGCCGTGGGGCACACTGCAGCCTGGCCTTATGGCGGCTTTTGGGGAATATCACGGTGGCTGGCCCGGGGCGGTCAGTGCAAAAGGTATTATTTATAGGGGATTATTTATAGGGGATTTGTCATGACGCCACCTGTGGTGTCTGGTGAGGATTAGTGTTGAGCCACCCCCGTAGTGTTCGAGTTCGGTTCGGTTCGTCGAACACCCGTGTGTTCGCCGAACTGTTCGTCGAACTGTTCGTCGAACACCTTCGAACACCGTTAAAACCAATGGCAGGCAAACAAAAACACATAGAAACACATAGAAAACACCTTCAAAGGTGTCCAAAACCTGACAAACTGCTCAGAAGACATAACTAACACATGGAAAAGTGACAAGTACATATAGTCATGCGAAAAGAAAAGAGGTGGAGGAGTAAAAGGAGGGGGAGACACAGATATAGGCATGTCATGCCCTTCTAAAATCCAAAAAGTGAGAAGCCGACACGGCCAGTCCGTTCCTGCCCGTGCCACCTCCATGTCGCCGGGTTTGTGCCAGAGCCGCGGTGGACCCTGACGGCCAGCCCCCCTCTCCCAATACTGGTGCCTGTCCGCTGGTGGGTCGAGCGAGCCCCCCTGTGGTGGAGGCAGCTCTAAGCTTTTTCATTTAAATTGTCTCTCTAATTTGAATGAATACACTTTAAATCCATTTACAAGGATCTATTGGAGGGCAAGTCTCATGCCAGCAGCCGCATAATTCCAGCTCCAGTAGCGTCCACTAAAGCTGCTGCAGTTAAAAAGCTTTTATAAGGATCGAGCTCAGCTGTCCACCGCAAGGCATCCTACCGCCAGTCCCAGCCCCTATGCCTTGGTGTGCCTCCTGATGCTCTTCACTGAGTATCCCGTGGTCCCGAAGCATTTCCTTTGAAAAAATTAAGTGTCCAAACTACAGGTGGTGTAGCTTGCTTAACAGCCGGGATAATCCGCTGACTAGCAGACACTGCTACTAGGCACAAAGTATTTCTTGGGCTAGATGCAGTTAAAAATTTGTAATTAGATACTCTCGTTGGATGCTGAGAAAGCATTCCATAGAGTCTCCTGGCACGCCATATATTATTCTCTTAAAAAGCTTGGGGTAGGGGTCTAGGGGACCCTTTTATAGCCAAAATCACGGCCCTGTATCGCAATACGTCACCTAGACTGAAGATAAATTGAACTGTAGCACCCTGAGGGCTCGGTTGCTACAGAGGTATTCCACCTCACCCAGAGGTGTGATATCTCACTCTCAGGTAAGGATGGAGTGTGGATCAGGACCCGACACCTGCATGCATTACACCACATTGCCGTGGGGCAGGGCGACCAATATGCCCCTGAGATGGGCACGACAGTCCCTGTCCCTGGCTGGAGTGGGGGGAGGGAACACTGAGGAAGGGGAACCCTGTAGTGCAGGAGCAGGGAGGAAGCAGTTCCTGGGTGCATTGAGAAGGGAGTATAAAAGGTGGGCACCATCTTAGTTCAGTGCAGAGAAGTCTGAGCAGAAGTGACAGGGAGCAGGGGCTCTGCATGAGCTCTGCTCCGGAGGCGGGCCTAGTAACAGAGGCCCAGGCCTGTAAGAGGGAGAAGGAAGGAAGAGGAGCGGAGAAGGCTCCAGGAACGAGGAACGAAGGGATCCCAGGGGTGCGGACGGGCGAGTCACCACCACACGCCCGAATCCACCTGCGTGGAGGGGTCAGGCCAAAGGGGGAGACCGGTCCCCGAAACTAGTGGAGGCGGGAAACGACCCTCAGCTAGAAACCGGAGGCTGTGACATTTTATGTGGCGCAGCCCCTCGCTACACCCGCTAGGAAGGCACCACATAGGGTCAGGGAAACTGGCGCCAAGTTTACCAAGAGGAGACCCGAGGCAGCCGGACAGAAGGGTTGGTAAGAAAGGCCAGACAAAGGACACACAAAGGGGGTCCTGTGAAGCGCTCCAAAGTTATCTGGGAGTTGTCTGAGCCCCTCACCAGGTGAGCACAGTACGACGTGGGCAGCCGTTACCTGCAGAAGTGGTCTGGATAATAAGAACTGTGAGTAAAGGCCCTGGACTGCATCACTGACTCCGTGTCGTTACTGCTGCTGCCCTGCACCATCACCCCCATCCTCCGCATACACTGCCCTGAGGCTATACTCCTCCCGTGGGGAGTTATGCTACGCTCTGCTGCACCCACAACACCAGCCTCAGCGGTCTGCCCTGCAGCGGCGGTTCACTCTGACCGCAATCCACGGGTGGCGTAGTCGGACATTTAAACATCAAAACCACATAAATAGTTCCGCCACTGGTTTGACCGCCCTGAGCCACGGAACCGGGTCGCCGCCACGGAGACTACAACCACCAGCATCCACCAAAAAGGGTCCGGCTCCGGGTGTCCCAAGGCCCAGGGGGCGCGTCAGAACATTTTCATCACCTTTCATAATCACCAATTGGACAAGGCAGGGATGTCCTCTGTCCCCTCTCTTATACATCCTAGTGACGGAGCACCTGCTCTCATCAATTCGCCATAACCCCAATATTAGGTGGATTGAGGTGGGAGGCACCGAGTACAAGTGCTCTCTATTTGCTGATGATGTCCTAGTATATATCACTCAATCAAATATATCCATCCCTGCTGTTATGGCTGAAATAGATCACTTTGTTACATGGTCAAATTTTAAAATCAATGCAGCGAAGTCTGAGGCCCTCGATGTCTCCCTCCCCAAATCCATACAGGATTCCATCCAGTCCAACTTTCCCTTTGCCTGGCCCTCACAGGGTATCAAATACTTAGGAATTCCTATTCATAGAGACCTCTCCCATCTATGTTATCTTAATTTGGGGCCCTTTATTGAACAACTCCATACAGACCACGGTTGGCAAGTTAGAATTGTAAGATTCACTACGTGAACCACTGGTGTTTTGTGGAAAAGCACATGTACACTGTGTTCCAAATTATTATGCAAAAAGTGTTTAGGAGTGATAAGGGAAGAATTTGTTTGTTTGTCAGTTAAACTCATTGATGGTGATGTGTGTCAGGGCTCTTTATATCACTGTAAGCAATTGCAGACACCTGTGCTAATTAGTTTGGCAGGTGTGTCCAATGAAAGGCAAGACTACTTAAGAAGGCTGTCCCACATTATTAAGCAGCCTACATTTTCTGCCAAAATGGGAAAGAAAAAGGATGTGTCGGCTGCTGAGAAGCAACAAATTGTGGAGTGTTTAGGTCAAGGCATGACTACAATCAACATTGTGCGATGATCAGGATGAAGTGTCTTGGCAATCAAGAAGTATGTAGCTGACTCACAGTACACACGTGTGCGTGCTGATAAGAGCAAATTGAGGACTCTTTCCTACAGGCAATTACGTCAGGTTAAAAAAGCAGCGGCAAAAAAGCCTTGTCATAGCAGCAGACAAGTTTTTGAAGCTGCTGGTGCCTCCAACGTCCCCCGAACAACAAGATGCAGGGTCCTTCAGAGGTTTGCAGCTGTGCGTACGCCATCCTGTCGACCTCCTCTATCCACTTCACACAAGCAGAAACGGCTCCAGTGGGCCAAACATTACATGAAGACTGATTTCAAAACTGTTTTGTTCACGGATGAGTGCCGTGCAACGCTCGATGGTCGAGATGGATGGAGTGGAGGATGGCTGGTTGATGGACACCCCACACAAACACGGCTACAGCGCCAACAAGGAGGAGGTGGAGTAATGTTTTGGGCTGGAATCATGGGGAGAGAGATTGTCGGCCCCTTTAGGATCCCTGAAGGGGTAAAGATGAACTCCATAATGTATGTGGAGTTTCTCAAGCAGCACTTCCTGCCATGGTTCAAGAAGAAGAACCGTGTATTCCACAGCAAGATCATTTTTATGCATGATAATGCACCGTCTCATGCTGCACATAACACATCTGCATCTCTGGCTGATATGGGCATAAAAGGGGACAAACTTATGGTGTGACCTCCATGCTCCCCTGACCTCTACCCAATTCAGAACCTCTGGAGCATCATCAAAAGGAGTGTCTATGATGGCGGGAGGCAGTTCACGTCTAAGCAACAGCTCTGGGAGGGTATTCTGTCCTCATGCAAAACAATTGAAGCAGAAACCATCCAAAACCTGACAAATTCAATGGACGAGAGAGTTCAGAAGTTCCTTTCGAACAAGGGGTCCTATGTGCAAATGTAACATCACCTAGAATAAAGTTTTGAGTTGAAAACTGTTTGATTTCAGTTTCTTATAACCTGCTAATGCTTATAATTTCAAAAATGACCATTTTTTTGGTCTTTATTAAAATGAAAAGGTTGATCGAAGAGTGTGGGGGATCTAAGAGTGTGGCAACCCAGTAGTCAGGATTACTTCGAATTCTAACAATCTGAGGGTCATGTTGCAGGTAGTGCAGCAAGAAGGCACTTATGTGTCTTGCGCATCTCGGAGCCCCAAAATTATTTTCCGGGCTAGATACAGCTAAAAATTATTATTAATTTAAATCTGGTGGAGCTTAGTATAGATGGCCTAATAGAATCAGTACTGCACACTGCTACAAAGCCCAAATTATTTTCCAGCCAAGATACAGATAAACATGATTAGTAATTTTTAGTGTTGAGCGAACATGCTCGACACTGCTCGGTACTCGCCCGAGCATCACGCTACTCGGGATGTTCGACGAGCACCGAGCATTTCCGGGTTACTCGGGCGGGAGCTCGGGTCTCCGCCCTGCATGTTTGGCGCTCTTTACAGAGCCAATGAACATGCAGGGATTGCCAGCCAGTCACTGTAATGCTGCAGCCATGTTGGTTGAGGGCATTACAGTGATTGGCTGGCCGCACAGCGTCACCTCGAGTATTTAAAACGGGGCGCCGCCATCTTGGACACAGTCGCTCCGGATTAGACAGTGTAGGGACAGCGCTGCTGATTTAGGGAGAGATATAAACTGCAAAATAGTTAGTGTAGGGTCTGTAAAGGATGCCAGAACAAACAAACAGTCCTTTTCAGGACTAATATCCATCCCAGATACCAGGCAGGCAGGCTGTATAGGAGACACAGTGGTTATACCAGCAAACGCTGCATTACAGTCCTGTGTGCTCCTGTTGCTTAAATTGCTGTACTTAGCACCAGGTGTCGGGGGCCAGGAAAAAATCCTTTTTTTTCATCTAAATCCTCCTTTTTTTTTCCTCCTTCACACTGTATAAATACCCGTCTTATTAACCTTTTGATGTGTGTCCCCCCCCCCCCCAAAAAAAAAGCGTGTCTCTGATTTTTCAGACACAAATATAACTGTTGAAAATAGTCTGGTGTAGGCTAGAGAAACAGAAGTGTGGTTTTGCACTTCCACGGTTCAAACCTCTGTATTATCCATTTTGGGCCATTTGTATCTAAAAAAAAAACAGTTTGAGTGTGTCGCTCACTGTTCAGCTGCAAATATTCTATTTAAAAAAGTGTGGTATACCCCAGTAAACAATAACTGTGGTTTTGCCATCCCACGGTAAAAAATCTCTATTATTCAGCTTTTGGTAGTTTTTTCCGTAAAGAAAAACAGTAGTGTCTCCTGACTGTTGTGACACAAAAATATATCTGTTGAAAATAGTCTTGTGTAGGCCCGACATCCCAGTGTAGTTTCGCAGTTCCACGGGTCAAATCGCTGTACTATCCAGTTTTGGACCTTTGGTATCTAAAAAAAAGCAGTTTGAGTGTGTCGCTCACTGTTCAGCCGCAAATATCTCTATTTAAAAAAGTGTGGTATACCCCAGTAAACAATAACTGTGGTTTTGCCATCCCACGGTAAAAAATCTATATTATTCAGCTTTTGGTAGTTTTTCCGTAAAGAAAAACAGTAGTGTCTCCTGACTGTTGTGACACAAAAATATATCTGTTGAAAATAGTCTTGTGTAGGCCCGACATCCCAGTGTGGTTTCGCAGTTCCACGGGTCAAATCGCTGTACTATCCAGTTTTGGGCCTTTGGTATCTAAAAAAAAAGCAGTTTGAGTGTGTCGCTCACTGTTCAGCCGCAAATATCACTATTTAAAAAAGTGTGGTATACCCCAGTAAACAATAACTGTGGTTTTGCCATCGCACAGTAAAAAATCTCTATTATTCAGCTTTTGGTAGTTTTTTCCGTAAAGAAAAACAGTAGTGTCTCCTGACTGTTGTGACACAAAAATATATCTCTTGAAAATAGTCTTGTGTAGGCCCAACATCCCAGTGTGGTTTTGCAGTTCCACGGGTCAAATCGCTGTACTATCCAGTTTTGGGCCTTTAGTATCTAAAAAAAAAAGCAGTTTGAGTGTGTCGCTCACTGTTCAGCCGCAAATATCTCTATTTAAAAAAGTGTGGTATGTGTCACCCTGGCCTGGATGCCACAAGTGTAATTAAAGCTGTGTCTGAGAGCAAGGGAGAGGTTCTCTAGTCAGGGGAATATTAGCATGCAGTACCTCCTGTCTCAGGCCAGTAGGGGGAGCAGGCTTCCCCTATAAAAGCTGGTGCTGGGGGCAGGGTTAGGAAGAACTTGATGGCCTGTCTCAGCACTGAGACTTGTCCCAGAGCAGAGCAGGGACAGACAGTTGCACTGCACCTAAGAGGAAGTGTGGCAGGAGGAGAGCCACAAGCCAGAGACAAGAGGCGAAGAGAGCCTGTCTTGGCAGATAAAAGACTTACTTTACCAGACTTTGGTGTCTGAGGCTGGGAGGATTCTACATCCTCCAGCAGAGAACCAGTCCACAAGGGACTGTATATTCCTTGGCCTAAGAAGCCTGGAGGCCCTGCCACAACAGAAGGGACCAGCAAAGCCGTACAAGGCTGGGAGCAGAAAGGAACCCACGTCGCAGGCCATACAGGCGAGAATACACGGAAAGCTCGGAAACGTGGGCTGTTACCCTATAACGAGGAGATAGCCAGAAGGAGCGCAGAAAGCACGGTAGGCCTACACCCTCACCCTGACCAGGGCCAATTTCCCCGTTGCTCTCAGACATCCAGGTCCCCTCCTAGCCGGGACTGTTTGTGGGCCAGTTCACATGTTCTAGTAAAGACCCTGGACTGCAACCTGTTGTCTGTGTGCTCCTTGCTCCTCCAGCACTAACGGTACTGGGACGCCCTACACCATCACCCCCATCTTCCATTATACTGCCCTGGGGCCGCACTCTTCCCATGGAGAATCACACTACCCCAACTGCATACATCATCAGCCCCAGCGGTCAGCCTGGCAGCGGCGGTTCGCACTGACCGCAATCCACGGGTGGCGTAGTCGGACATACCAACAGCGCATAGCAGACTACCACCGGTCTGACCACCCTGAGCCACGGAACTGGGGTGCCACCACTACCCCCATCGTTTCCCTATTGCCCGGATCCGAGTGCCCCACGGCCCAGGGGGCGAGTCAGCTTTGGCGTAGTCGGCAGGATTTCGTGCCCGCAACCACCGGGTACTGCGTGCCTGAAAAAAGACTTTTGTAACTTACCTGTGACGAAGTTTCCCGCCGTCCGGAGTCGTTTCCCGCCATCCGGAGCCGATTCCCGCCATCAGACGCCATCTTGGACCGTTTCCCGCCGTCTTCCCGCCATCCGCAGCTGTTTCCCGCCATCGGACGCCATCTTCAGGACGCCACGCGGGAAGAAGAGGGGCGTGGACGTCAAAACCGCGCGAGATCCGAAGCTCCGCCCCACGCACCGACGCTGCGCAAGGTCCTGGAAGGGAGAGAGAGCGACGCTGACGTCATCAGGACGCGACGCCAGGTCCTCGTCCATAGCAGCAGCAGCGGAGCCGCGGCCTACAGAAGAGGATCGTCGGAAGGTAGGCCACGCTTAACTAGGGGGGAGGAAGATGTCGGACACAGAGGCGCCCACTACCACCAACGCAGCTGCAGCAGCGGTGATGCCATTTTCTCTGCCCTACATCCCTGGAGCGGCCTGGCTGCCCAAGTACTCAGGGGAGCCCCATGCCCTAACTAACTTTAAGGAAAGGCTGTACAGTTTGTTCCAAGTCTACCCCCTGACAAAGGAACAGAAGGTCAGCATACTAACAGGGCAGTTAACTGGCGCAGCCCAAAGGGAGGTAAAATCATGGCCCACTGAGGAGAAAAGGACTGTGAAGGGTATTCTGGCCCGGCTGCGGGGTACCTTTGACACACGTACCTCTGCTGAGATTAAAATGAGGTTCTATGGATGTAAGCAGCGGGCACAGGACAGCATCAGAGACTATGCCCTAAATTTGCAGGAAGCCTTGAGGGCTATCCAACAAACTGACCCTGGCAGTGTGGAGGAAACGGATAAACTGCTAACAGAACAATTCATAGAAGGTCTGCTGTCCAGCGCCCACAGGGCCCAGCTGCGCCTCATGTTCTTTCAGAACCCCGACCTGACCTTCGCCCAATTTAAGGACAGGGTCATAAGGGTGCTCCGTGAATCTGCAACCAGTGGCGCTATAAACCCCCGGCGCCCTGCTCTCACCTACCACCAGGAGGCGGCGCCCTCCTCTATGGACCCCGTGGAGGCTGATGCACAGGCCCTGAACCAAGCCCCGTCGAAAGACCTGCACCACCAAGTCCAGGAGCTGACCAGGAGCGTCGCGACGTTGACCAGGACCATCCAGGCGTTGCAAGTGGACCCGGCAAGGCCCATCGAGCTGGCTTCAAGTCCGGAGAATGTCCCTTGGCGTCGACAGAGGAGGATCCCGTCATTCCGAGGGAGGCCCACAGACCGCTACGCAGAGGATGGACAGCCCATTTGCCGTCGATGCAACCAGCCCAGACACATTTCCAGGTACTGTAATTTAAACGGGTCCAACCTGGGGCAGAGGGCCAACCCCCAGGCATAAGATCACCAGGCCCTTACAATTGGCGTAATAAGTACGTTGGGGGGCGCCCGATTTAACCCTTGGTGCTGGACGGTATCCCCATGAGCGCCTTGCTGGATACTGGGTCACAAGTAACCACTATCCCTTATGTACTTTTTAAGCAGTATTGGACTGATGCTGATATCACACGGTATCCAGACAGTAACTTGAGCATCATCGCCAGTAATGGCTTACCCGTGCCGCAGATGGGGTTCAAGGAGATGACCATTAAAATTGGTAAAGTTGAACTGCCGGCACAGGGAGTAATTATTGTGGACATTGACCGTCGTGAAAGTCACCCTAAAATAACTGTGGGTACTAACGTAATTGAAAATTGTCTTTCAGAGGTAATTGTAATCTTACAACAGGTGGCGGTGAATGCTAGTTCCAGCCAACAGAGAGTCCTCAACAAGGAGATAAAAGCCCTGATGAGACGGCAGCAGGTAGAACTGTCTGGTGGTGAGATCGGTAGCGTAAGACTGAGTGACCCATTCCCCATTTCCATGCCTCCCAAAAGTGAAATGATGATCTGGTGTCGGACTGCAATCGGGTTGAGAGGTAGAGACTACCAAGCCATGGTAGAACCCGTGTACTCAGACAGCAGGCCCACCATTTTGACAGCCTGGGGTGTGGTTGATGTCCGTCATGGGAGGGTGCCCGTCCGCATCCTCAACATTGGGGAGAGGGAAGTACACTTACCCAGGTACGCTACACTCGCCAAACTGTTTGTTGTCGAACACCAAGCTATCAGGGCCGTGGAACCCTTGCCTCCATCTCCACAGGCGGAGGGTAATGGCTCCCAGAAATAAAAGGAGGACTGGTGCCAGAAACTCCACGTGGGTGCTGACTCCACTCCCCTGCACCAAAAACAAGGAGTCTACCGAGTGGTACAGGAGTACGAGAGAGTCTTTAGTAAGCACCCGCTAGACTTCGGCAGAGTAAAGGGGATAGAACACCACGTCCCCACAGGGAGCAACCCACCAATAAAAGAGAGACACAGGCCTGTACCCCCTGCACATTATCAGAACGCCAAGGGCATGCTAAGAGAAATGAAAGAAGCTGGGGTCATTAGAGACAGCTGTAGCCCCTGGGCAGCCCCCTTGGTTCTGGTGAAAAAGAAAGACGGCACCATGAGAATGTGCGTCGACTATAGACAAATCAACCGTATCACCCACAAAGACGCATATCCGCTGCCTAGAATAGAGAAGTCTTTAGCCGCACTAAAATCAGCTAACTTCTTTTCTACTTTGGACCTTACTAGCGGGTACTGGCAGGTTCCTGTGGCAGAGGCTGACAAGGAGAAGACCGCCTTCACCACCCCGATGGGACTGAGCGAGTTCAACTGTATGCCTTTCGGGCTCTGCAACGCACCAGGGACCTTCCAGCGGCTGATGGAATGCTGTCTAGGGCACCGAAACTTCGAGACGGTCCTCCTTTACCTGGACGACGTGATCGTCTATTCGAAGACCTACGAGGACCACCTAAAGCACCTGGCCGAGGTGTTCGAAGCCCTGGCAGGCTATGGCCTGAAGGTAAAACCATCGAAGTGTCACCTGCTGAAACCAAAGGTCCAGTACCTAGGGCACGTGGTAAGCGCGGAAGGAGTGGCCCCCGACCCTGACAGGGTCACGGCAATCAAGAGCTGGCCAAGCCCCTCGAACATCAAAGAGGTGAGACAGTTTCTCGGGTTGGTAGGCTACTACCGAAGGTTCATCCCCGGGTTCACTAAGATGGCAGCTCCTATGCAGGACCTCCTGATCAGACAGTCTAAGTCCCGAAGTCAAAAGCCACCCTTCAAGTGGGATAAACCGGAAGAGGAGTCCTTCCGCCAGTTGAAGATGGCCCTCACGGGGGATGAGATCCTGGCCTACCCTGATTATGGTCAGCCTTTTATTTTCCACACGGACGCCAGTAATGTGGGACTGGGAGCCGTACTGTCCCAAAACCAACAGGGCAGAGAAAGGGTGATCGCGTACACCAGCCGGAAGCTGAGGCCCACCGAGAGGAACCCGGAGAATTACAGCTCCTTCAAGCTAGAATTCTTGGCGGTGGTGTGGGCCGTGACAGAACGCTTCAAGCATTACCTGGCCTCCGCAAAGTTCACCGTGTACACGGACAACAACCCGTTGACACACCTGGACAATGCAAGACTGGGTGCCCTGGAACAGCGGTGGATGGCCCGTCTCTCCAACTATGACTTCGTGATCAAGTACCGGGCAGGCAAAACCAATGCCAATGCGGACGCCCTATCAAGAATGCCTCACTTACCTGAAGGTGACGAAGACCAAGAAGAGCTGGAGGAGGTAGAACTCCCCGCGTTTCACCGGTATGGAGCCGCTCAACACTCCCACCGCGTGAAGGAGGAGGATCTAACAACCGTGATGATCAATCCCCTACCTCACCACAGCTGGGCCGAGACCCAAGATAGTGACCCTGCCATCCGCCTGGTGAAAGATCTGCTGACCCAGGAAGACGCCCGCATGGATCCGGATGCTCCAGAGGAAGCCAAGCAGCTGTGGAGAAGAGCAAGCTGTTCCTCTACGAAGGCAAGTTGTGCAGAAGGATTGTCAACCACCACACGCACGAGCTGACCTGGCAAGTCGTGGTTCCAAGGCGGGATGCAGCTATGGTCCTGGGGGCTTACCATGACAGAGCGGGACACTTCGGTTAGAAGAAACTGGAGTTCCTGCTAAGAGGAAGGTTCTTTTGGGTCGGCATGAGAGGAGCTGTAGAAAAATGGTGCAGAGACTGTGGCCCTTGTCACCTGAGGAGGAAGGACCGTGCCAGCCAGAAGACACCCTTGAGGCCCATCGTCACCACGCAGCCTCTTGAGCTGGTAACTCTGGACCATGTCAAATTGGCTCCAAGCCGGTCCGGATACATCTACGCCCTGACAATCGTGGACCACTATTCCCGTTTTCTCGTGGTGGTCCCAGTAAAAGACTTGACAGCCCAAACAGCGGCCAGAGCCTTCCAGCAATATTTCTGCCGCCCACACGGGTATCCGGAGCAGGTCCTGACAGACCAGGGTCCAGCGTTCGAGGCTGAAATCTTCCAGGAGTTCTGCAACCTCTATGGCTGTAAGAAGATTCGGACAACGCCTTACCACCCACAAACCAACGGGATGTGTGAGAAAATGAACAACATAGTCATTGATCTCCTAAAGACGTTGCCCCTGGAGGAACGCAGCCTGTGGCCAGAAAAACTGCCGGATCTGATAGACTTATACAATCATATCCCGGTGAATGCTACCCACTGCACCCCGGCTTACCTGATGCGAGCCAGACCAGGTAAGCTGCCCGTAGACCTGGAGATGGGAGTCCTAATACCTGAGGACACCTCCCCGGATGCGGACTGGGATACGGAAAGGCAACTGCAGTACAAGAAGGTACAGGAGAGTGTGGAGAAGAGCCTGGCCCAGGTGAGAGAGGCAAGAAAACTCTTCAATCAACACGCCCCTGCTGGTCCCCTAGAACCTGGTGAGCAAGTCCTAAAGCGAAAAAGAAGGCTACATAAGTTGGACGACCAGTGGGAAAGGGAACCCTACACCGTACTGCAATCTGACTACGACAACCCAAAGGTGTGCGTGATCACCAAGGATGGAGGAGAAACCACTAGTACCGTCTCCAGAGACCACCTCAAAAGGTGTCCCGAGCAACTCCATAGTGCAGAAGAGGATCAGAGTGACCTTGAACCCGCAGAGGACAAGGAAGATGTGATCAGCACCGTTCTCGGAGAGTTCCCTCAGTCCTGGACTCGCATAAATGATGCCATAGTGGTACCTGTCCTGCATTTCCTGCAACCGGCACAGCAACAACCAACACCAGAGCCGGAAGGTGAAGAGGAGCAAGCGGTTCCAGAGGCAGAAGAGCCTGAACCAGCAGCCCAGGAGAATCAACCCTCTGCTGACAGTGAGCCTGCCATGCCTGCGGTAAGCCAAAGGACCCGCAGACAGCTGCCTGCCCTACCTGTACACCCAGCTGGTAGCTGTACCCCTAACGCTAGTGGGGAAAGCCAGGTTGGTCCACCACCAGACAGTGGGCTATGTAGATCAACCAGGAGCACAAAGGGGCAGATACCCGCTCGCTGGAAAATATAGAGTGTACTAAAATTGTAAATAACCCTGTTGCCAAATGTTGAATTGTTGCCAAGTTACATGCATGTTTGGTAATTCTGTGTTTCAGTTTCTTGCAGCTACCGTAAGGACTCAAAGGTTATGGACTTTTTATAACCGGGACCTTGTATGGACTGCGTTCGGAGCCTAACCAAGGAATGAACTAAGACTGTAAAGGACTTGGGGTAGGACAGACCCCCACCTGGTTAAAGCTCCCCGTTGTGCTGGTGATATGGACACACGGTCACAGACCACACTGTGACCTTAAGAACTCAACCTGTGCGTCGTCTGTCTATTAATGTTTTATGGTTATGCATATTGTCTCTGTTTATTGTTTAGTCCCGGAGTACTAAATTTCACTAGGGGGGAATGTGTCACCCTGGCCTGGATGCCACAAGTGTAATTAAAGCTGTGTCTGAGAGCAAGGGGGGAGGTTCTCTAGTCAGGGGAACATTAGCATGCAGTACCTCCTGTCTCAGGCCAGTAGGGGGAGCAGGCTGCCCCTATAAAAGCTGGTGCTGGGGGCAGGGTTAGGGAGAACTTGATGGCCTGTCTCCGCACTGAGACTTGTCCCAGAGCAGAGCAGGGACAGACAGTTGCACTGCACCTAAGAGGAAGTGTGGCAGGAGGAGAGCCACAAGCCAGAGACAAGAGGCGAAGAGAGCCTGTCTTGGCAGATAAAAGACTTACTTTACCAGACTTTGGTGTCTGAGGCTGGGAGGATTCTACATCCTTCAGCAGAGAACCAGTCCGCAAGGGACTGTATATTCCTTGGCCTAAGAAGCCTGGAGGCCCTGCCACAACAGAAGGGACCAGCAAAGCCGTACAAGGCTGGGAGCAGAAAGGAACTCACGTCGCAGGCCATACAGGCGAGAATACACGGAAAGCTCGGAAACGTGGGCTGTTACCCTATAACGAGGAGATAGCCAGAAGGAGCGCAGAAAGCACGGTAGGCCTACACCCTCACCCTGACCAGGGCCAATTTCCCCGTTGCTCTCAGACATCCAGGTCCCCTCCTAGCCGGGACTGTTTATGGGTCAGTTTACCTGTTTTACTAAAGACCCTGGACTGCAACTTGTTGTCTGTGTGCTCCTTGCTCCTCCAGCACTATCGGCACCGGGACTCTCACTACCATCACTCCCACCATCCACCACACTGCCCTGGGGCCGCACTATTCCCGTGGGGAGTCACACCATCCCAGCTGCATATATCATCAGCCCCAGCGGTCTGCCCTGCAGCGGCGGTTCCTAATGACCGCAAATCCACGGGTGGCGTAGTCGGACATAATCAATAGCACATAACGGACTACCACTGGCCTGACCACCCTGAGCCACGGAACCGGGTTGCCACTACTACCCCCATCGTTCCCTATTGCCCGGATCCGAGTGCCCCACGGCCCAGGGGGCGAGTCATGGTATACCTCAGTAAACAATAACTGTGGTTTTGCCATCCCACGGTAAAAAATCTCTATTATTCAGCTTTTGGTAGTTTTTTCCGTAAAGAAAAACAGTAGTGTCTCCTGACTGTTGTGACACAAAAATATATCTGTTGAAAATAGTCTTGTGTAGGCCCGACATCCCAGTGTGGTTTCGCAGTTCCACGGGTCAAATCGCTGTACTATCCAGTTTTGGGCCTTTGGTATCTAAAAAAAAGCAGTTTGAGTGTGTCGCTCACTGTTCAGCCGCAAATATCTCTATTTAAAAAAGTGTGGTATACCCCAGTAAACAATAACTGTGGTTTTCCTCTTCCATGGTTCTAATCTACTCTATATTACCCTTTTTCCATTGATAGTGCAAGTGTAAGCTATTTTTCTTCATTTACAATGGGCAAGGCACGTGGCAAGGGACGTGGAAGTGGACGTTCTGGTGATGGTTCGTGCAGAGGACGGGGCCGTGGCCAAGGTGAAAATGTGCCACAACCAACAGCCACATCTTCTCGCTCCCACTTCTTGACCGAATTACTAGGGAAGCACAGAACAACACCAGTATTGAGAACTGATCAGTGTGAACAGGTTATTAATTGGATAGCAGATAATACTTCCAGTTACCTGGGCACCACCACCTCCGGTCTGTCTTCCACACGGTCAACTCTTAGTAGCCGTGAGTCTCGACCGCATACTCCTCCTCACCCTGATGCTCCTTCCTCCCACCATGCCGAGTGTCGTCAGACAGCAAGTGATCCCACACTTGGACACTCTGAAGAGCTGTTCACTGGTCCATTTCCATATTTGGGCCCCTCGCCTGATACGCTTGAAGTGGTGGAAGAGGAGATCCCATGTTGCGATGCCCAAATATTTGAACAGCCACGGCCACAGGAAGTCGACGTTGGCAATCTGTCACAAGAGGTGGACGATGACGAGACACAATTGCCAGGAAGTGAGGAGGAGGATCGTGGTGCGCAAGTGGAAGAGGAGGAGGTGGTGGATGATCTAGTAACTGACCCAACGTGGAAGGAGGACATGCAGAGTGAGGTCAGCAGCACACAGGGGGAGGGAGGCAGAGTACCCCAACAGGCAGGAAGAAGCAGTGTGGTGGCCGCAGACAGAAGGCAGGCAACCGTTCCCCGTAACACCAACACGAGGGACATTGCCAGTACAAGCGGTAGGTCTTCCAGAGTCTGGAATTTTTTTAAAGACTCTGCTGATAACCCCAAAAAGGCCATATGTTCCACCTGCCATGCCAGCATCAGCAGGGGTGACAAAACTACCAGCCTGACCACCACCAGCATGATCAGGCACATGGCAGCAAAGCACCCGACTTTGTGGGGCGAAACCCAGGGTCCACGACCAGTGTCAGCGGGTGTCACCACTGCTTCTTCCACTGTTGTGCGTGCAATAGAACCCCCTGTTGTGTGTGCAAGGCAATCCCCTGTCCATACTGCATGTAAAGATGCCCCCTCCTCTCAGTCTTCACTTGTTATGGCAGTTTCTCAAGAAACAGCATCCACGTCCACGTCCCACCGCAGCGTTCAATTGTCCATATCCCAGACCTTTGAACGAAAGCAGAAATTCGCAGCTAACGCCCCACAGGCCACAGTCCTAAATTTGCACATTTCACGACTGCTTGCATTGGAAATGCTGCCTTTTAGGCTGGTGGAGACGGAATCCTTCCGCAATCCTATGGCGGTGGCCGTCCCTCGGTACTCGGTCCCCAGCCGACACTATTTTGCCCGGTGTGCCATCCCCGCACTACACAAGCACGTGTCCCAAAGCATCTGCCGTGCCCTCAACAACGCAGTTACTGGGAGAGTCCACCTGACAACGGACACGTGGACAAGTGCTTGTGGCCAGGGACGGTACATCTCTCTGACGGCACACTGGGTAAACAAAGTGGAAGCCGGGACCCAGTCGGACCTTGGGACGGAACACATCCTCCCCACACCGAGGATTGCGGGCCCTATGTCAGTCAGAGTTGCCCCCACAGTGTACAGCTCCTGCACATCCTCCTCCTCCTCCTCATGTTCAGCCTCCAACTCAGATATCACCACATCAGTTACAAGCTGGAAGCATTGCAGTACTGCCTCCGCCAAGCGGCAACAGGCTGTGCTGAAACTCATAAGCTTAGGTGATAAACCTCACACTGCTTGTGAGTTGTGGACAGCTGTGAAAGAGCAGGCAGATCTGTGGCTGAGACCGCTGAACCTACATCCCGGCATGGTCGTGTGTGACAATGGCCGTAACCTGGTGGCGGCTCTGAGGCGAGGTGAGATCACACACGTACCATGCCTGGCTCATGTGCTTAACCTCGTGGTTCAGTGGTTTCTTAAATCGTACCCCGAGTTGCCAGATCTGCTCGTGAAAGTACGCCGCATGTCAGCTCATTTTCGCAAGTCGGCTACAGCTTCCGCCGCCCTTGCTGTGTTGCAGCAGCGTTTGCAGCTTCCGGCACACCGACTGGTGTGTGATGTCCCCACACGTTGGAACTCTACCCTCCACATGTTGCAAAGGATTTGTGAGCAGAAGAGAGCAGTTGTGGAGTACCAGCTGCAACAAGGCCGTCAATATTCAGGTCAGACTCCACACATAAGACCTCAGGAGTGGACCTGGATGTCTGACATATGTACCATCCTGACAAACTTTGAGGAGGCCACCAAGATGGTGAGTGGCGATGACGCCATCATTAGTGTCAGCATCCCACTTGTCTGTCTTTTGCAACGCTCTCTGCAGAGAATTAAAGAGGAGGCATTGCAGCCAGAGTATGATGAGATGGATCAAGAAGCCGTAGCGGGCGATTACACACAGCCCAGCCTCATCTCATCCCAACGTGCATTGGGGGACAATGAGGGAGAGGAGGAGGAGGAGGAGGAGGAAGAACAGGAGCTGCTATCATGCATTGTAGACGGTAGTACCTGTACAAGTGTCATACCGTCGGTTCAGCGTGGATGGCCTGAGGACAGGGGGGAGGAGGAAGAGGAGGAGGAGGAGGAGAGCATGGTCAGTCGTCATCTTGGTGAGGACACGGAAATCTTGCCCGTTACCAGTCTGGCAAGCATGGCTGACTTTGTTACGCTGCCTTAACCGTGACCCTCGCGTTGTCAAAATGTTGGGTGACAGTCATTACTGGTTGGTGACACTTGTAGACCCCCGCTACAAAGAAAACTTTCACTCTCTTATTCCTGAGGTGGAGAGGTCTACAAAAATGGGGCAATACCAGAAGGCCCTTGCTGCAGAACTCTTAAAAAAATTCCCATCTGAACACGCTAGCGGCAGAGGTCACAGTTCGTTGCCCTACCAAGGCGTACAGGCGAGAGAGATGCAACTCCAATCCAGCAGAGGCAGGGGAACACTGTCAACGTTCTGGGACAGTTTTCTGACACCCGCCCAGCTTACAGGCCCTGAGGCGCGGGGTACTCTCACAAGGAGTGGAAAGTTTCAAAAGATGGTGAGGGAGTACCTTGCCGATCGTACCAGCGTCCTCCGTGATTCCTCTGTGCCTTTTAATTATTGGGTATCCAAGCTGGGCACTTGGAATGAACTCGCTTGGAGGTCCTGGCCTGCCCTGCCGCTAGCATGTTATCTGAGCGTGTTTTTAGTGCCGCTGAGGGAATTATAACTGATAAGCGCACTCGCCTGTCAACTGACAATGCTGACAAGCTGACCCTTATCAAAATGAACAAGGGCTGGATTGGGCCAGACTTCTCATCACCACCAAATGACAGCAGAGTAACATAAAGTCAAATCCACTGTGTTCTTTCGGGAGGTGTATTCACATGCACCGCTTCACACCCACACATGGGTATACGCTTCCTCGTTTCGGCTGTTTAATCTTCTTCTCCTTATCCTCAGCCTCCACCACCACTATACCACCAGGGTGCCAGCATTGCAAGTTCCTCCGTCCTAATTTTTGGCAGCTTTTGCTGGGAAAGCATAAGCAAATACCATAGGACACCCACTCCCCAATAATGGGACTTATGTTTGTAATATGCTGTACTGCATGGCTCTTGTAAGGGGCATTGCAAGTTGCTCCGTCCTAATTTTTGGCAGCTTTTGCTGGGAAAGCATAAGCAAATACTATGGGAGACCCACTCCCCAATAATGGGACTTATGTTTGTAATATGCTGTACTGCATGGCTCTTGTAAGGGGCATTGCAAGTTGCTCCGTCCTAATTTTTGGCAGCTTTTGCTTGCAAGGCATAAGCAAATACTATGGGACACCCACTCCCCAATAATGGGACTTATGTTTGCAATATGCTGTACTGCATGTGACGCGCCCCCTGGGCCGTGTGTACACGTGTGTGGGATACCCGGTGCCGGGTCTCTGGGGTCTGTAGTCTCCGTGGCGGTGACCCGGTCCCGTGGCTCAGGCTGGTCAAACCAGTGGCAATCTTTCTTAGGTTTTGAGGTTAATTGTCCGACTGCGCCACCAGTGGATTGCGGACAGGGAGTACCACCGCTGCGAGGCAGACCGCTGAGGCTGGTGTTGTGTGCGCAGCATAAAATGGGATAACTCCCCTCGGGAGGAGTATAGCCTCAGGGCAGTGAGTGTGGATGATGGAGGTGATGGTGCACGAGCGCAGCAGGAATGACTCAGAGTCTTTGCAGTGCAGTTCAGGGTCTTTACTGATGATTACAAGGTAGACCCTCCCGGGAGTACTGGCTAGCATAAGAGGCCTGGTCAGTCTGTGAGCAAGCAGGAGTTCCCCTGGCCAGGTGGAGTTGTAGGCCTCCCCGTCTGTCTGCACTCTTCCTGGCTACCTTGCTGTAAGCGGGTAGAAGTAGCCC
The DNA here is from genome assembly GCF_046119375.1 of Phyllobates terribilis. Lineage (NCBI taxonomy): Eukaryota > Metazoa > Chordata > Amphibia > Anura > Dendrobatidae > Phyllobates > Phyllobates terribilis. The sequence continues at coordinate 85,629 of NW_027363706.1, forward strand.
ACGTCCCTGAGTGTACCGTGTAGTGCTCATGGCTGGTGACTTGGGGCCTTCTGTTAGCCTCCGCTCCACAACGGCGGTGCTGGTCCCTTGCTTGTGACTGAGCCTCCAGGCTTCTATGGCCAGAGGACCTGAAATCCCCTGCCGGCTGGTTTCTGCTGCTGGATATATAAGTCCTCACAGCTTCGGACTCCTGTGTCCGGTTCCTATTGTCTTCTGCCAGGGCGAGCTCTGCTCAGCTTCCAGCCCCTCGTCTTTAGCTCCTAGCTCCTACAGAGCTCCTTGCTGTTACTTTCCCTTGCTCTCACTCTGACTCTGACTGTTCTCTGACTCACTCAACCCCACCCCAGATCCAGTTTATAAGGGCAGAATTCTCCCCTCCCAGGACTCGGGCAGGAGGATGTTGCATGTTTAAGGGATCCTGACCAGGAAACCTCCCACTTGCTCTCCGACGTAATCTCTATTACTGTGGTGACCAGACCCCTGGGGTGCAAAACATGGCTCTTGTAAGGGGCATTGCAGTACCTCATAATTTTTGGAAAGCATTCCATTCACTGCTTAGGCCAACAGTGCACAGGAGACCCAGTTGCTATAAATGGGAAAAAAAGGTTTAGTTAACGCCCTCTGACCTCCATGTCATTTCCAAGGGGCATTGGAGTGCCTCGAAATTTTTGGTAGGCATTGCACTCACTGTATGCCCTATAACTGTGTAGCCGAACCGCTCCTTTTGTTACAGAAACATATCCTACAAGACATATCTGGTTGACTGGCCTGATATTGATGTGAATGGTCCCTGTTCCTCCTGCTCTTTCTCCTTTGCCACTACCTCATCCATCATTTATCACCTGAAGCTTTGTTTTAACGGGAGTCATAGAACTGGGATTGTAGCAGGAAAACATCCAGCAATCCTCGGAGGAGGTAGGATATGCGCCAAAACGCTGACCTCCTCAGGCCTAGCCGCTACTACATACATGCGCTTGCATTACAACAAAACAAATCAGATGCTAACTTCTATCATCCTCATCATGCTCCTCACCTTGGCACTCTCAACTCCCCTGATGGAGAAGCCAGGGCCCACCGGAGGAGTCTGATAATCCGGTGGGCTCGGCCAATGCGACCCTAAAGCAGGCCAGGCTAAGAAAAGTGTGGGAAAGGTTACCGGTACAAATAGGGGTGGCTGGGGACCGAGTATGGACACCCGGCCACCCCCTGGAGGCTGGGGAGCAAGCGGGGACACCCGGCCACCAGGCGGCTGGGGACTGAGTATGGATACCAGGCCGCCGACACAGCCATGGCGTGGTGGCCAGATTCCGCCTCCACATGCCTAAAAGGCCCAATTTAAAGTGCAAGCAAGCAAGCAGTATGGTATTGCAGCCTGGGGGTGGGTGGTTGGCAGGCTGCATACTTGCGCTTGCATTGCAAGGAATGGGAGAGGTACAATTGAACACTGCCCTGGGACAAGGACTTGAATGGGGATAGTTGCAAGTCTGCAACGACAGGTGCAAGGTGGGAGGCATCTTCGCATGTACCATGAACAGGGGTTTGGCATGCACACACTACAGCGGAATAGGCTCTCCTTCCCACTAAATGCACTGGGGAGGGCACAGGTAATGTTTTGGTATACGCGCTTAATCTTATGTATAAGGCACACCAAGACAAATAGGGGCGGCTGGGGACTGAGTATGGATACCTCGCTGCCGAAGCAGCCATGAGGTAGTGGCCAGCTTCGGCCTCCTCTAAACTAAAAGGCCCCATTTCAAGTGCAAGCTAGCAGTATGAATTGCAGTCTGGGGGTGGGTGGGTGGCAGGCTGCACACTTACACTTGCATTAAAAGAAAACATAGCAGATGCTAACTTCTGTCATCATCATCATGCTCCTCACCTTGGCACTCTCAACTCCACCGATGGAGAAGTCAGGGCCCACCGGAGGAGTCTGGTTCTCTGGTGGGCTCGTCCAATGCTGCCTAAAGCAGGCCGGGCTAAGAAAAGTGTGTGGGGGGATGTTCCAAGGAGAAATGGGGGCGGCTGGGGACCGTTTATGGACACCCGACTGCCCCCAGGCGGCTGGGGACCGTGTGGACACTCGGCCGCGGGGCGGCTGGGGACTGAGTATGGACACCCGGCCGCCGGGCGGCTGGGGACTGAGTATGGATTCCAGGCCGCCAACACAGCCATGACGTGGTGGCCAGATTCCGCCTCCACATGCCTAAAAGGCCCAATTTCAAGTTCAAGCAAGCAAGCAGTATGGTATTGCAGCCTGGGGGTGGGTGGGTGGCAGGCTGCATACTTGAGCTTGTATTGCAAGGAATGGGAGAGGTACAATTGAACACTGCCCTGGGACTAGAACTTGCATGGGGATAGTTGCAAGTCTGCATCTTCTGATGCGGTAAGGATCACTTATGATGGGCACACTTTTAGACAGTGACCTGGGAGTCAGAGATGCTTCCAGGGGTCTTCCCCATGCTGTTCCCATGTCTTTTCAGCACTATATGCATGTGTCACACAGCACATGGCCAGATAAGGTTGTAAAATGTTAAAATGACATTTCACGGTGAATGCATTTGTCATAGTTGAAAGCAATACAAAAGTGCAAAAACGCATAAAAAATGCTACTTGTGAACATAACCCAAGGTGTGGAGGAGTATTTTTGTTTTTGGTCATTTATTTTAACTTATACACAAGTCTTTTCCCTGGAAAGGATGTTCCTTAACATATTTCACAGGAAAAAAGTTTCACTTTCGTTTTATTGTGAGCCTGTAAAAGTGGCTTAATACCTCTGACCACGTTGTTGACAGCAGTGACCTGGGGGTCAGAAATGCTTCCTGGGGCGATCCCCATGCTGTCCCCATGTCATTTGAGCAGTGTCACTATCGTTTTGGGCACTTGTTAGGCTTTTAAAAGACTGCCGGGGGTGCCACCGCAAAAATGCTCGAGTCTCCCATAGACTAACATTGGGCTCGTTGCTCGGGTCGAGCACCCGAGTATCACGGCGAGCTCGGCCCGAGCTTCGAGCACCCGAGCATTTTAGTGCTCGCTCAACACTAGCCGCGACCAATCACCACAGCGGTGTTTAAATGTGGAGCCAAGATCGGTGATTGGTCGCGGCCGATATTTAAATTTGGCGCCCAAATCGGTGATTGGTCGCGGCCGATATTTAAATTTGGCGCCCAAATCGGTGATTGGTCGCGGTCGGCGTCCGCGACCAATCAGCACAATAGTGTTTAACTTTGGCGCCAAGATCAGTCATTGGTCGCGGGCCAAGACAGCGACCAATCACCGATTTGTGCAGCAATTTTAAATAGCGTCCGCAACCAATTGGATGTCAGCGGCGCTGCCTGTGCGGATACTTCCGCTGCAAGAACCCGGGACATGAGCGGGTGCTCGCAGCAGAAGTATCCCGACCCGCAGCGCCGCTCCCCGGTCCTCCCTTCACACCCTAGTCGCTGATCTCCCCACAGTATCCGCATGGTGTTACAAAGGTCCGGAAATTTGTGTTAAAAATCGCTGATTGGTCGCTGGCGCTGCCCGCGACCAATCACCGATTTGGGCGCCAAATTTAAATATCGGCCGCGACCAATCAGCACAGCGGTGTTTAAATGTGGAGCCAAGATCGGTGATTGGTCGCGGCCGATATTTAAATTTGGCGCCCAAATCGGTGATTGGTCGCGGGCAGCGTCCGCGACCAATCAACGATTTGTGCGGCACATTTAAATGGCGGCCGCGACCAATTGGACCCGCAGCGCCGCTCCCCGGTCCTCCCTTCACGCCCTAGCCGCATGGATGTCAGCGGCGCTGCCTGTGCGGATACTTTCGCTCCGAGATCCCGGGACATGAGCGGGCGCTCGGAGCAGAAGTATCCGGACCCGCAGCGCCGCTCCCCGGTCCTCCCTTCACACCCTAGCCGCTGATGTCCCCACAGTATCTGCATGGTGTTACAAATGTCCGGACATTTGTGTTAAAAAACGCTGATTGGTCGCTGGCGCTGCCCGCGACCAATCACCGATTTCGGCGCAAAATTTAAATATCGGCCGCGACCAATCACCGATCTTGGCTCCACATTTAAACACCGCTGTACTGATTGGTCGCGGACGCTATTTAAATGTGACACCCAAATCGGTGATTGGTCGCGCACAGCGTCGGCGACCAATCAGCACAGCGGTGTTTAACTTTAGCGCCAAGATCACTGATTGGTCGCGCTCTCCGCACGCGACCAATCAGCGAATCGTACTGGTGAGCGGGGAGCGGAATCGTATTAGTGAGGACCGGGGAGCGCCGCTGCCTGTTCGGATACTTCCACTCCGAGAAGCCGGGAGATGAGCGACTGCTCGCCGCAGAAGTATCCCGACCCGCAGCGCCGCTCCCCGGTCCTCCCTTCACACCCTAGCCGCTGATGTCCCCACAGTATCCGCATAGTGTTACAAAGGTCCGGACATTTGTGTTAAAAATCGCTGATTGGTCGCTGGCGCTGCCCGCGATCAATCACCGATTTGGGCGCCAAATTCTAATATCGGCCGCGACCAATCAGCACAGCGGTGTTTAAATGTGGAGCCAAGATCGGTGATTGGTCGCGGCCGATATTTAAATTTGGCGCCGAAATCGGTGATTGGTCGCGGGCAGCGCCAGCGACCAATCAGCGTTTTTTAACACAAATGTCCGGACCTTTGTAACACCATGCAGATACTGTGGGGACATCAGCGGCTAGGGTGTGAAGGGAGGACCGGGGAGCGGCGCTGCGGGTCCGGATACTTCTGCTGCGAGCGCCCGCTCATGTCCCGGGTTCTCGGAGCGGAAGTACCCGCACAGGCAGCGGCGCTCCCCGTTCCTCACTAATACGATTCCGCTCCCCGCTCCTCACCAATACGATTCCCTGATTGGTCGCGCTCTCCGCACGAGACCAATCAGTGATCTTGGCGCTAAAGTTAAACACCGCTCTGCTGATTGGTCGCGGCCGCTGCCCGCGACCAATCACCGATTTGGGCGCCACATTTAAATAGCGGCTGCGACCAATCACCGATCTTGCCGCGACATTTAAACACTGCTGTACTAATTGGTCGCGGATGCCAGCCGCGACCAATCAGCGAGCTTGGCGCCAAATTTAAACAACGCTCTGCTGATTGATTGCGGTCGCTGGCCGAGATCAATCAGCAGTATTGGAGCAAAATTTAAACCCCACTCTGCTGATTGGTCGCGGTCGCCGGCCGCGACCAATCAGCAGTATTGGCGCCAAATTTAAACAACGCTCTGCTGATTGGTCGCCGGCCGCGACTAATCAGCGATTTTGGTGCCAAATTTAAACACGCTCTCCATTCCTCACTAACACGGTTCGCTGATTGGTCGCGGCCGCCGCCCGTGACCAATCAGCGATTTTGGCGCCAAATTTAAACAACGCTCTGCTGATTGGTCGCGGTCGCCGGCCTCGACCAATCAGCAGAGCGATGCAGAGCGGGGTTTAAATTTGGCCCCAAAGTCGCTGATTAGTCGCGGCTGACGGCCGCGACCAATCAGCAGAGCGTTGTTTAAATTTTGCGCCAAAATCGCTGATTGGTCGCGGCCGGCGTCCTCGACCAATCAGCAGTATTGGCGCCAAATTTAAACACCGCTCTGCTGATTGGTCGTGACTAATCAGCGATTTTGGTGCCAAATTTAAACAAGCTCTCCAGTCCTCACTAACACGGTTCGCTGATTGGTCGCGGGCGCCGCCCGCAACCAATCACCAATATTGGCACCAAATTTAAACACCGCTTTGCTGATTGGTCGCGGTTGCCGAACGCGACCAATCAGCGATTTTGGCGCAAAATTTAAACACCGCTCTGCTAATTGCGCCCCGTCGGCCGAATACCTATTCTAGAATACCCGATGCATTAGAATCGGGCCACCATCTAGTTGGATATAATTTCACACAAAACCCCAAAAATGGACCGGACAAAATTGTTGGCATCTTTCCAAAATTGTGGGTAAACAATTTTTTTTCAAGCATGTGATGCTCGTTCAAACTCACCTGTGGCAAGTAAAAGGTGTGGGCAATATGAAAATCACACCTGAAACCCGATACAAAGGGGAAAAGTTGACTCAATCTTTGCGTTGTTACGTGCCTCACTAAGCAGGGAGAACAGAAAGAGGAGAAGAGAACTGTCTGAGGACTTGAGAACCAAAATTGTTGACCAATATCTTCTTTTTGTGTTGTTCCAATACACACAAATGAAATAAACATGTGAACAACAAAACGTGTAATTGTAATAATTTTCTGGGAGAAATACATATATATACATTCATAGACAGACTTCATGAGTTCTCCTACTAATAGACTGTCATACCCAGGGACGCAGCTTATAGGAGTTTCCAGGGGCGGATATACCATTGGTGCAACAGTGGAAAGGGGACCCACATTCACATCAAAAGATGCAAGCAGCTTCTTTCACAGTACGTTATTAGACTGCAAAGAGCCCATGTACTGTTCTTGCCCAGGGGTCTTCTCCTGGGGGTTGCAGTTGTACAGCGGCTCAATATCTTGAAGGTACCCAAAAGGCTCCATAGTATTGTTGGGATTTTGCATTGATTCATGCATCTTGTCTAGAGATGAGCAACTAAATTTGCAGGACCTTGGTCTAAGAGAGGAGGTTAGTAGTCTGTGGCTGTTGGATGGGAGCCTTGCTAACCGCCTCTTACATGCCGGCATCCCTGGCTCCTCTTTTGATTAGCCGGCCAGGCGTGATGTCATTTGTGCCTCACACCACAACTATGACATCGACATCAAAAGAGGAGCCGGAGATGCCGGTTCATGGAGCTCCGGTCCTGCGGCCGTGGAATACTGACCCGACTGTTGGACCAGAGTCCTGCAAATCCATTCGCTCATCTCTACTCTCGTCATATCTACCAATAAGGGAAGACATTGTATGGGATTTCCCATAATACCAGCATAAAATGAATCCATCTGCATTGAGTTTTCCATGCTGTTTGTGGCAGGGTTTTATAGAGGTACATCTGGGTATTTGGAGCTCTGGGTTCAATCCAGATCTCCAACTTCTATAAAGATATGTTGTAAAATTAATGTGTACATTAAAAAGTGCCTGCATATTGTGGAGTTCTCAATCTAGTCTGCAGCTTATAATCTGTATAGATTTCAGCCCCCTTGCAATATGTATGTTCTATGAATGTTTCTGCAGATGATTTCACCGTTACATCCTTCTTGTAGGGCCTGAAAAACTCCTATGATAATCTGCAGCTCCAGCTAAATGATATTGTGGAGCTTGTGCGAGGAGGCAAATTGTCCCAGCAGACTGGCACCACATTGGGGGCTCTCGTCACCATAGAGGGGCACGCTCGTGACGTGGTCATGGAAATGATCCAAACAGGTTTGTGCAAACATCATGGCTGGCACCAAACTTTCCAATACCATGTTCTATTTATCATACACTACATAGAGAAAGGTATTGTGCCCCCTCCACATTACACCTACAGGGGCTTTTATGGCCCCCTATTCTAAATCCATATACAGGATGTTAATATGGAGTCAGTCCCTCTACAGATATCACAGCTCAATATGCAGAGCACCTTCATACATTTCACCCCATTCCTATGTTCTTTCCATATCTATGTTATATTCCCCCCTCTTTTCTTTGAGTTTTCATAGGACACAATTGATCTTGTCACAGTAAAGCAATCTTGGGGTGTACTTACAATGACGTCTATGGGGCAGTAGTCATTTATGCATATTGAGATGGTGGTCCCTATACAGTTATATGAAAAAGTTTGGGCACCCCTATTAATCTTAAGCTTAATGTTTTTAAAAATTGGTGTTTTTGCAACAGCTATTTCAGTTTGATATATGTAATAACTGTTGGACACAGTAATGTTTCTGCCTTGAAATGAGGTTTATTGTACTAACAGAAAATGTGCAATCTGCATTCAAACAAAATTTGACAGGTGCATAAGTATGGGCACCTCACCAGAAACGTGACATTAATATTTAGTAGATCCTCCTTTTGCAAAAATAACAGCCTCTAGTCGCTTCCTGTAGCTTTTAATGATATCCTGGATGAAGGTATTTTTGACCATTCCTCTTTACAAAACAATTCCAGTTCAGTTAAGTTTGATGGTCGCCGAGCATGGACAGCCCTCTTCAAATGATCCCACAGATGTTCAATGATATTCATGTCTGGGGACTGGGATGGCCATTCCAGAACATTGTAATTGTTCCTCTGCATGAATGCCTGAGTAGATTTGGAGCGGTGTTTTGGATCATTGTCTTGATGAAAGATCCATCCCCTGCGTAACTTCAACTTTGTCACTGATTCTTGAACATTATTGTCAAGAATCTGCTGATACTGAGTGGAATCCAGGCGTCCCTCAACTTTAACAAGATTCCCGGTGCCGGCTTTGGCCACACAGCCCCAAAGCATGATGGAACCTCCACCAAATTTTACTGTGGGTAGCAAGTGTTTTTCTTGGAATGCTGTGTTTTTTTGCAGCCATGCATAACGCCTTTTTGTATGACCAAACAACTCAATCTTGGTTTCATCAGTCCACAGGACCTTCTTCCAAAAGGAAATTGGCTTCTCCAAATATGCTTTTGCATACCTCAGCCGACTCTGTTTGTGGCGTGCTTGCAGAAACGGCTTCTTTCGCATCACTCTCCCATACAGCTTCTCCTTGTGCAAAGTGCGTTGTATAGTTGACCGATGCACAGTGACACCATCTACAGCAAGTTGATGCTGCAGCTCTCTGGAGGTGGTCTGAGGATTGACGTTGACTGATCTCACCATTCTTCTTCTCTGCCTTTCTGATGTTTTTCTTGGCCTGCCACTTCTGGCCTTAACAAGAACTGTCCATGTGTTCTTCCATTTCCTTACTATGTTCCTCACAGTGGAAACTGACAGGTTAAATCTCTGAGACTGCTTTTTGTATCCTTCCCCTGAACAACTATGTTGAATAATCTTTGTTTTCAGATCATTTGACAGTTGTTTTGAGGAGCCCATGATGCCACTCTTCAGAGGAGATTCAAACAGGAGAACAACTTGCAAGTGGCCACTTTAAGTAGCATTTCTCATGATTGCATACACCTGGCTATGAAGTTCAAAGCTCAATGAGGTTCCAAAACCAAAAAAGTGCTTTAGTAGGTCATTAAAAAGTAGGTAGGAGTATTTAAAACAAGAAAATAAGGGTGCCCATACTTATGCACCTGTCAAATTTTGTTTGAATGCAGATTGCACATTTTCTGTTAGTACAATAAACCTCATTTCAAGGCAGAAACATTACTGTGTCCAACAGTTATTGCATATATCAAACTGAAATAGCTGTTGCAAAAACACCAATTTTTATAAAACAATAAGCTTAAGATTAATAGGGGTGCCCAAACTTTTTCATATAACTGTATATGAATGTTTTTGCATCTGTAGGTGTCGGCGTCCCCTGTATATGACTCATAGCCACAATTGATATTCTTTATAGTCAGTGTTTTGGATGGCCTAGGTGCGGTTTGTAATATTTTCTATCAATGGTGTGTGTGCCCTCCTCTGTGCGGTGTCCTTCCATAACCATGGATGTACTAATAAAGGGGTTTTATTTCAATTCCTTTAATGACCTTTTGTTCGGTTTCTTTGTAGTTATTATGTAATTCTCTGAATGGTCAGCCATTCTAAGCCTGAGCAGACATATGGCAATGTAATTGATGTGTGACTGACATTGTTCTTCCCTATGTTGCGGTGACATATTTATGCTGCCATTGGGCAGTATTTGTTCTAATTAATCATCCTAAAGGTGTTTAGTGGGGTTGAGGTTGAGAACGTGTGTGAAACAGTTCTGCTCTTCTATTCCCTTAGGGTTGGAAGCTACAATTGTTTAAAATGTCTTGTGCTGAAGCATTAAGATATCTTTTCACTGGAACTAAGGGGCCTAGACCAACCCCTAAAAACAAGGCCATACCTCCACCAGCAAACTGTACAGCGGGCACAATGCAGTTAATAGGGTAACATTCTCCTGGCATTCACCAAATCCAGACTCGTCCATCAGATGCCAGATAGAGAAGTGTGATCCGTCACTGCACAGAACAGGTCTCCTCCAGAGTCCTGTGGTGGCGGCTTCACACCACTCCATCCGACGCTCGGCATCGTGCTTGGTGATCCTTGGTGCTCCTCCTCACTATGCTCTGCACTATTGGCCTCAAGGACACTGTTCTCTCCTGGTTCTCCTCCTATCTCTCTGACCGCTCCTTCTCTGTGTCTTTCGCCGGCTCCTCCTCCTCTCTCCTTCCCCTTACTGTCGGGGTACCTCAAGGATCAGTCCTAGGCCCCCTTCTTTTCTCTTTATACACCGCTCCCATTGGACAATCAGCAGATTCGGTTTTCAGTACCATCTCTATGCTGATGACACCCAATTATACACCGCTGCTCCGGACATCACCCCTGCATTACTACAAAAGACCAGTGATTGTCTTTCTGCTGTGTCTAACATTATGTCCTCCCTCTACCTAAAACTGAATCTGTCAAAAACTGAACTACTCGTCTTTCCTCCCTCCACTAACCTACCTGTGCCCGATATTGCCATTTCCGTTTGTGGCTCAATCATTACTACCCAGCAACAAGCCCGCTGTCTTGGGGTAATTTTTGACTCAGCTCTTTCCTTCACTCCTCACATCAAATCACTCGCTCGTTCATGTCATCTACACCTCAAAAACATCTCAAGAATCAGGACTTTTCTCACCTTTGACTCGGCAAAAACTCTTACGGTCTCTCTTATTCATTCTCGTCTGGACTACTGCAACTCTCTACTTATCGGGCTCCCTCTTACTAAACTCTCCCCTCTCCAATCCATCCTTAACGCAGCAGCCAGGATCGTATTCATCGCCAACCGCTACACCGATGCCTCTTCCCTCTGCCAGTCATTGCATTGGTTGCCCATCCAATATAGAGTTCAATTTAAACTTATCACACTTACCCACAAAGCGCTCCATGCTTCAGTACCCCCCTACATCTCCTCCCTTGTCTCAGTCTACCACCCTACACGTGCCCTCCGTTCTGCAAATGACTTAAAACTAAAATCCTCCATAATCCGAACTTCCCACTCCGGTCTCCAAGATTTCTTGCGTGCTGCGCCAATTCTTTGGAATGCATTACCCAGGACAGTTCGATTAATTCCCAATACCCACAGTTTCAAGCGAACCCTAAAAACTCATTTCTTTAGACTGGCGTATCGCCTCCACACACTATCTGTCCGTCCCAGTTTTCCCTCATATTAAAATCTTCTTCAATTTCAGGTTCATACCAACCGTGCTCATAATAGCCTCGGTCAGGACTGCACTCATACTGGCAGGTGACCAGTCCATGTATTATTTATCCTATATACTGTAGTATATCAAGGCTGCATTATACAATATACAGTATGTACATTCTACTATTTGTGTCTCCCCCATTTCCTCATAGACTGTAAGCTTGCGAGCAGGGCCCTCACTCCTTTCGATATGAGTTATGTTTATTCTGTATTGTTTGTATATGTCCCCCCTAAAATTTGTAAAGTGCTGCGGAATATGTTGGCACTATAAAAATAAAAATTATTATTATTATTATTATTATTATTATGTAAGGCTGCATGCTGCTGCTTGGCCATAAAGCTCCTGACGGGGGCGCAGTGTTTGTGGTGATGTTGTTACCAAAGGAGATCTGGACTCTGCAGTTATGGAGTCAGGAGAGCGTTCTGCCCTCTGCTCCTCAGCACTCAGTGACCCCGCTCTGTAATGTTCCGGGGTCTCCTGAGTTGCTGCAGTTCCTTCTACTCCTTAATAATATCACTCACATGTGATGGGGGAAGATTTAGGAGGGAAGAAATGTAATATCCAGACTTGTTACCCCGGTGGCTCCTATTACAGGACCGCGCTGGTATCAGAGAGCTCTGCACCACCAGCCGTTCTGTCATATGTTAGTAACAGCACACAGCATGGGAGGGTGGATGTTATACACCGGGGGGCGTGGGGATTGATGTTATACACTGGTGGGGGGCGAGAGTCTTAATCTTATACAACAAGGCCGAGGGGCCAGATGTTATACACCGGGGCGAGGGGACGGATATTATACACCAGGGGCGAGGGGACGGATATTATACACCGGGGCGAGGGGACGGATATTATACACCAGGGGCGAGGGGACGAATATTATACACCGGGGCGAGGGGACGGATATTATACACCAGGGGCGAGGGGACGGATATTATACACCAGGGGCGAGGGGACGGATATTATACACCAGGGGCGAGGGGATGGATATTATACACCAGGGGCGAGGGGAAGAATATTATACACCAGGGGCGAGGGGACGGATATTATACACCAGGGGCGAGGGGACGGATATTATACACCAGGGGCGAGGGGATTGATGTTATACATGTCCGAGAGCTGGATGTTATACACTGAGGGGCGAGGGGATGGATATTATACATCGGGGCGAGGGGCGGATATTATACACCAGGGGCGAGGGGACGGATATTATACACCAGGGGCGAGGGGACTGATATTATACACCAGGGGTGAGGGGACGGATATTATACACGAGGGGCGAGGGGACGGATATTATACACCATGGGCGAGAGGATTGATGTTATACACCAGGGGCGAGGGGACGGATATTATACACCAGGGGCGAGGGGACGGATATTATACACCAGGGGCGAGGGGACGGATATTATACACCAGGGGCGAGGGGACGGATATTATACACCAGGGGCGAGGGGATGGATATTATACACCAGGGGCGAGGGGAAGAATATTATACACCAGGGGCGAGGGGACGGATATTATACACCAGGGGCGAGGGGACAGATATTATACACCAGGGGCGAGGGGATTGATGTTATACATGTCCGAGGGCTGGATGTTATACACTGAGGGGCGAGGGGATGGATATTATACACCGGGGCGAGGGGCGGATATTATACACCAGGGGCGAGGGGACGGATATTATACACCAGGGGCGAGGGGACTGATATTATACACCAGGGGTGAGGGGACGGATATTATACACCAGGGGCGAGGGGACGGATATTATACACCATGGGCGAGGGGATTGATGTTATACACCAGGGGCGAGGGGACGGATATTATACACCAGGGGCGAGGGGATTGATGTTATACACTGGTGGGGGGCGAGAGTCTTAATGTTATACAACAAGGCCGAGGGGCCAGATGTTATACACTTGGGATACGAGGGGCTAGATGTTATACAAGTCCGAGGGCTGGATGTTATACATTGAGGGGCGAGGGGACGGATATTATACACCAGGGGCGAGGGGACGGATATTATACACCAGGGGCGAGGGGACGGATATTATACACCGGGGCGAGGGGACGGATATTATACACTAGGGGCGAGGGGACGGATATTATACACCGTGGGCGAGGGGATGGATGTTATACACTGGGAGCGAGGGGACGGATATTATACACCGGGAGGGCGAGAGGCCGGATGTTATACACCAGGGGGAGGGAGCTAGGGGACAGATGTTATACACCGGGGCCGGATATTATACCCTGGGGGCCGGATGTTATGCAATGGAGGGCTTGGGGTTGGATGTTATACAGTGGGGTTGAGGGGATGGATTTTATTCACTGGCGGGGGGGCGAGGGGACGGATGTTATACTAAACTAGGGGTGAGGGGTGGATCTTATACACCGGGGGAGGCGAGAGGCCGGATTTTATAAACTGGGGGCTGAGAGTCCGGATGTTATACACCGTGGGCAATGGGACTAAATGATAAAAGCAGAATTCGGTGACTAGGAGTTTTGTCCTATAATGTATGTGCATTTGCCTTCCCTTTAGAAACTCTCCCTTGTGATTCTGCAGTGTCTTAGAGGTTGACTATCTTTTCCTACATTGCTCAGGAGTTTCTCATGAAACAGACTTCCAGTGGCTTGCCCAACTCCGCTATTACTGGGAGAATGAGAATGTGAGAGTGCGAATTATCAACTGCAATGTGAAGTCCGCCTATGAGTACCTGGGCAACTCCCCACGCCTGGTCATCACTCCGCTCACTGACAGATGCTAGCGGACTCTGGTATGATGTGATGGGTTATGCTCAGAAATCTTTTTGACTTTTGTATGATGCATGAAACTTATTAGAAAGTTTATTGATATTTCATACCAGTTCTTTCATGTTTCATTGGTAGATCGGTGCTTTTTATCTAAATCTTGGTGGAGCTCCAGAAGGTCCGGCCTGCACAGGAAAAACCGAGACCACCAAAGATTTGGCCAAGGCGCTGGCCGTGCAGTGTGTGGTCTTTAACTGCTCTGATGGTTTGGACTACATAGCAATGTCAAAGGTACATACAATGTTAAGCTGCTCCATTGCAGATAATAAACTGACTCCAACCGATGTTCTGCTGACATCTTTTGATTATATAGTACAGACCAAAAGTTTGGACACACCTTCTCATTTAAAGATTTTACTGTATTTTCATGACGATGAAAATTGTACATTCGCACTTAAGGCATCAAAACTATGAATTAACAGATGTGGAATCAGATACTTAACAAAAAAGTGTGAAACAACAGAAAATATGTCTTATATTCTAGGTTCTTAAAAGTAGCCACCTTTTGCTTTGGTGACTGCTTTGCACACTCTTGGCATTCTCTTGATGAGCTTCCAGAGGTAGTCACCTGAAATGGTTTTCACTTCACAGGTGTGCCCTGTCAGGTTTAATAAGTGGGATTTCTTGCCTTATAAATGGTGTTGGGACCATCAGTTGTGTTGTGCAGAAGTCTGGTGGATACACAGCTGATAGTCCTACTGAATAGACTGTTAGAATTTGTATCATGGCAAGAAAAAAGCCGCTAAGTAAAGAAAAACGAGTGGCCATCATTACTTTAAGAAATAAAGGTCAGTCAGTGCGAAAAATTGGGAAAACTTTGAAAGTGTCCCCAAGTGCAGTTGCAAAAACCATCAAGCGCTACAAAGAAACTGGCTCACATGAGGACCGCCCCAGGAAAGGAAGACCAAGAGTCACCTCTGCTTCTGAGGATAATTTTTTTTTTTAAATAATAATTTTTATTGATTTTTAACATATAACATAAGTATGTAAATGTACATTCCAATGCATTATTCTTAGCTTAAGTGTTCATAATTTCAGTTTTGATTATCACCTTACTAATTGTATGGTCTAGGAACAAAGTAAACATTGAAGAAAAAAGACAAAAAAACAAACCCTCCCCATTGCCCTCCCTCTTCCCCAACCTGCAGGAAACATTTGTATATTTCTTGTGTGCACCTCTCCTTTCTTTTCGTCTTCTTCTTAATCCCTTAAACATTATTGAATATTTAGTCTGTATCCATATTTTATACTACGTCTTAACCTGTATCCCTTCCACCTTTTCCATCAACATTCAGATCAACTATTTTCAACTTCCCCAATGTTCCACCCAAGTCTTCCAGTATGTACCAACTGGTCTGTTCAAAGGGTTTCATAATTTCCTGAAGTTCTTTGTTTGTGTAATGTCTAAGTAAGAAGCTTTTCCATTTTATTATGAGCGATTTTATACTCTTTTCCTTGTTACGCTCGGCTTCCAACCATTCTAAGTGAAACAAAGTTTTCATTATAACTTTCCGATTTGGAATGGAATCGCTCAACCAATCCTTTAATAGGCTTCTTTTAGCTATCATACAAATTAAGTGGAACATTGGAGTTAATGTGTCCTTTCCTTTTTGTTGTGGGGCTTCTTCTCCTTTCCAGTAATGGAAGAGGAACGGTAATGGGTGCAATGATATGTTCCCAATACCTATATTTTCCATCATATGTTTTATATCTTCCCAGAATTCCTGTACTTTAGGGCATCCCCAGAGTCCATGTAACAGATCAGATTTTCCGAGTTTACATTTTGGACAATGTACCAGACGATCCCTCATTGTTCTAGATACTGGTATGTTGAAGGCCAGTACAGCTCTGTGCAAAATCCTAAATTGTGTGTCTCTCCAAACCTCACTTAAGATGTTTTTCCGTACCGCCTGCCAACCCGCCAGCAATTTTTCCCTGATTTCCTCACCCTCTATTTGTTTGGCCCAGGATCTGAATGTTTTCTCTATATCTATTTTTCCAAGGATGCCTTTCAGATTTCTGTATATTGCGGATATATTGCATGTACCTGTTCGGTCAAATAATAGATTATCCATTGCATTCCTTCTCTTCTCTTCACTCACATTTATCAAATGCGTCATAATTGTCCCTTTTATTTGTCCGAATTGTAGGAATTGTTGTTCACTTAGCTTGAATTTTAATATTATCTCTTCCCTACTCAGCCACCTAGTTTCTTCTTCATGTAGTAGATTAGCTATTTTATGGATCCCCCTCACCCTCCATTCCTGAAATAGTTTGTTCTCTGCTATTTGTTGGAACACAGGATTTCCCCATATGGGTAAATCTCTCGATATTCTCCATGATAATTTAAGTTTTCTCCTAAGTTCCTTCCATGTAGCTATTGTATCCCGATACACTATTGAGTTTTTTATTTTTTTAGGCATTATGCTTTGTGGCGTGTGTAATAAGGCGACTAAGTTCCACGGGTACGCATACGATTTTTCCAGGACCGTATCAGAGAACCCACTAGTGTCTTTAAACCAATCTACTATGTGACGGGAAATACACGCTAGATTATATCCTCTTATGTCTGGCAAGTTTACCCCTCCCTCTTCCCTGGAAGCCATCAATGTATTCAGTTTTATACGGGGTCTTCGACCTCTCCATATAAATTTCCTAATAGTTGAGTATACTTTCTGCACATCTACATGTTTTAGGAGAACAGGAATGGTCTGCAGTGGATACATGAGTTTCGGAAAACTCATCATTTTTAAAAGGTGAATCCTGCCCAATAGACTCAAAGGCAAATTTTGCCACCTTTCTAATTCCTGTTGAATTTTGGAGATTACTGGAGGAAAGTTTAAGTTATATATTGACTCTGGTTTTCTCCCCAGCTTGATACCCAGATATGTTATATGTGTTTTGGATATTGGAATACTGCACATTTCCTTTTCCACCATACTACTTCTGTCTCTATTTGTTAAGTGGAGAATTTCGCATTTGCTTTTATTTAGAGTGAATCCCGAATACCTACCAAAATTTTCCATAAGATCCAGGACCCCTGGCAGATCTCTTGCCACCTCAGCCATGTATGATATCGTCTGCGAAATACGAGGCCTTAAGCTTCATGCCCCCTATTGGTATCCCTTCATAAACTTCATGTTGTTCTAGGTATCGCGCAAGGGGTTCTAATGCCAGATCAAACATTAGCAGGGACAAAGGACATCCCTGACGTGTTCCCTTTTCAAGAGGGAAATTTGCCGATAAATGACCTGGGGTTTGAATTCTTGCTGCGGGGTTAGCATATAGGGCTTTTATAAAATTTCTGAAGTTTCCCACAAGCCCAATTTTGTCCAAAACTTGACCTACCCAGCTCCACTTCACCTTATCAAAGGCCTTCTCTGCGTCTAGTGTAACCAGAGCCAGCTTACCTCGACTGTTTTCTTCTTTATTTATTGCATCTATGGCTAACAATGTGCGTCTTACATTTGTAACTGCACTCCTACCTTTCACAAAGCCCACCTGTGCGGGTGTTACTAATGTTGGGAGTATCTCTGCTAATCTGTTTGCCATGAGTTTGGATATTATTTTAACATCTTGATTTATCGAGGATATAGGTCTATAAGATGCTGGGTCCTCCACATTTTTCCCTTCTTTTGGTATTAAGCTAATATGAGCCACATCAGTGCCCACCAACAGATCCCCCCCCTGTAACAATTCGTTATACCATGCAGTCAAAGTAGGGGTTATTTGTTGGGACATGACCTTATAAAAATCGCCCGTGAACCCATCCGGCCCAGGTGCTTTTCCAGCTGGCAATCCCCCAATGGTACTCTTCACTTCCTCCTCTGTAATGGGAGCTTTTAGCATATTTAACTGTGGCTCTGAGACACAAGGTATGTTAATTTTTTTTAGAAAGTCCTCACCCCTACTTGTGCCCTTGGCCTCTTCTAAATATAAGGTAGCATAATACTCCCGCAGGGTTGAGTTTATTTCCCTAGGGTTATCCACCATTAAACCCTCTCTAGTCTTAAGCTTTAAGATATTACTCTTTCCCTTCTTGCCCTTTGCCAAGTTTGCTAATAGCTTTCCTGCTTTATCTCTGTATCTCCTCAACTCTATTTCCATTTCCGTCTTTCTAAATAATTCTTTTTTTCCCGCCCATATGTCAAAATCCCTTTTGGCCTCCCTCCATTCATCCCTATTTTTAGCTGTTTTTTGTTGTTGAAAGTGCAAGCATTTCTCCCTTCATTTCCTACTAAATTCCTCATATTTAGTGTTTGTTTTTTTAATGTATGCACATACGCTATTCGTTTCCCTCTCAGGACCGCCTTTCCTGCTTCCCAGTATGTTTGTGGTTTCAGACCATCCACCGAATTGTGGTAAGAATACTCCTCCCACCATTGCTGTAATATCACTTTAAATCGCTCGTCTCCAAGAAGAAACGATGAGAATCTCCATATGTAGTCCGTTCCCCTTGGATATTGCTCAATTAAATTTAGAGAGATTGGCGCATGATCCGAAATCACCATTTCCTCAATTTTTGACTTTTTGCATCTGTCTAGTAGCCCTCTACTCACCAATATATAGTCAATTCTAGACCAAGTTTGATGTGGGTGGGAAGTGTAAATTCTCGTTCATTGGGTGATTCCAACCTCCAATTATCCGACAAATCTGTGTCTTCTATTAACTCTGCCAATAGAGTTGATTTCCCACTAGCTTTTTCCCCTCTTGTCCTCACGTGACTCAATCGATCTTCCTCTATAGAGTGTGTGTTGTTGTAATCTCCTCCTACTATCATGTTCTTTGTTGTGTTTTGTAATATCTTAAAACGTAGTTGTTCAAAAAAAGGTTTTTGGTCTGTGTTGGGCGCATATATATTGATTACACCAATTTCTTCCTCATTTCTTTCTAGCTTTAGCATTATGTACCTTCCATCTGTATCCCGTTCTACCTGCGTTACTTTGTACGGTAGATTTTTGTGCAGCAATATTAGAACACCCGCCTTTCTTCCCACCCCCTCTGAACCATACACCTCTCCCACCCACAATTTTTTCATCCTAAACAAATCTTCATTTCTCAAATGCGTTTCCTGCAGTAATGCAATATCTGCTTCTAGTTTCTTTAAATGTCGCAGAACCATCATTCTTTTAGTCGGGGCTCTAAGCCCCTTTACATTCCATGATACAATGTGCATACTATGATATTTTCATTTTTGATTATATGTTGGGTGCTCACACCAAATAATCATAATTTTGTTCTGACTTACATTGTGTTCCTGCATGTCTCCCCTTTGAACAAAAAACAAGTTAACAACCAACAACAAACAATCACTCAATAGCATTTTTCTGTGACTTCCTTTTTCTGGCTTATTCCCCCACAAGCTCCTCCCCGGCAATATTTCTTTTGTTAAACCACCTCTAAGTTCTTTAAGTGGTCACCCCCTCAAGTGACTACAAATAGGAGAGTCCTTGGGTCGCCAGTCTTATTAAAGTGTCCTTCTCCCTGCTTTATCCCCTCCATAGTGTATTACTTATCTGCTTCAATGTCCACTTCCTGGATTATCTTGTGATGTCTGGGTGTTCTTTGCCTTTGGGTCTGTGGGCTCAACCTCCAATTTTCGGATTCCTCTTCTCTCTCTGTACTTTGTTCTGCTTTTCTCCCCTGCTTCGGCGATGTTCCGACCTCTGTTTCATCTTGTCCTTTTTTCCTCAACAGCTTCGATATGTACTCTTCTGCATCCTTCTGATTTTGAAAGCTTTTTGTTGAGCCATCTGTGTGCCTTACTTTCAATATGGCCGGGTACAGTAATTGGAACTGTATATGATTTTTAAATAGTCTAGAACAACAGTCACTGAACATTCTGCGCCGTTTATTAAGCTCCACAGAATAGTCATTGAAAATGATAATTTTGTGTCCTTGAAAAGTTAACGGCTCTCTTCGACGTCTAAACGCTCGCAGAATGTTTTCCTTATCGTTAAAGTCCAAGTACTTGGCTATTGCTTGCCTTGGTCTCTGGTTTGGCTCTGGCGTATTGTTCGGTCTTTGAGGGCCTATTCGGTGTGCCCTTTCTACCCTCCTGTGAGAGGTTATTCCCAGAGCCTCTGGTAAATCATCTTCAAATATTCTCTGAAGTTGTCTGGGCTTGATAGTCTCCGGGAGTCCAACGACCCTTAAATTATTCCTAGTGATCTGTTTTCAAGATCTTCAATGCGATCTACCAAAATATGAACTTGCTTCTGCAGTAAACTGATGTCTTTATCAGCCTGTTCATTTATATCCTCCAGGCGCCCAATTCTGCTTTCTGCCTCCTCTATTCTCACTTCATGTTGCGAGATGTCTTCTTTAAGACCCATCAGTGTCTGTTTCATTGCATTCTCAAGGGAAACTCTTATCTGTGAGGTGAGGTGTTCGATTACTGATTCAGTAAGTTCTTTGTAGTTTATACTGCTGAAGTCTGCCTGCATCTCTCCCATTAGCTGGCCAGACTCTCTCTGTCCTCTCCCATCTTCTCTCACCCCCATCTCCTGCTGGGAGTCTGTACACAGTTCCTCCCCTCTTGGCTTCTGTGCTGGCGTCTGTGATAAAGGCAAGGCACACTGAGAATCTTCATTGGTGGCCATTTTGGATATCTCCTGAATCTCCCCTGTCATACCACTCAGCGGGGTTTTACTGCTGCGGAGGAGATAACGTTCCATGGTTAATCTGCTTCTCACTGTTCTGTGCTTTTGATCCTAAGTTTTCTTAACAGTTTTTACTGCTTTGAGGGGGTGAAATCTGCCGGGGCTGCAGAGCTATTTCTTCTTACCGCCTCTCAGCCAGGGCCTGACCCGGAAGTCACATTGACTGATTTTAAAGAAAGACTGCACAGTCTATTTAAAGTTTATCCCCTGATAGAGGAACAGAAAGTGAGCATTCTGACGGGGCAGCTCACCGGTGCAGCACAGCGGGAGGTGAAATCATGGTCACATGAGGAGAAAAGGACAGTAAAGGACATTCTGACCCGGCTGTGGAGTACCTTTAATACCCGTACCTCAGCAGAAATTAAAATGTGGTTCTATGGCTGTAAGCAGCGAGCCCAGGATAGTATCAGAGACTATGCCTTGAACCTGCAAGAAGCCCTGAGAGCTATCAAACAAGCTGACCGTGGTAGTGTGCAGGATAATGATAAGCTCTTAACTGACCAGTTCATAAAAGGTCTGCTGTCCAGCGCCCACAGGACCCAGCTGCGCCTCATGGCCCTACAGAACCCCGATTTGACTTTTGCGCAGTTAAAGGATAGGGCCACCCGGGTGCTCCGAGAACCCCCACCAAGTGGCACTGTAGCTTCCCGGCGCCCTGCCATTACTTACCACCAGGGGGAGGCGCCCTACCCTGCAGACCTTGTGGGGGCTGATGCGCAGGTCTCAAGCCCATCCCCGCCTGCAGAACTGCACCATCAGGTCCAGGTACTAACCAGAAGTGTTGCTGCATTGACCAGGACCGTACAGTCGCTACAGGTGGACCCGTCAGGACCCATCAAGCTGGCTTCCAGTCCGGAGGATGTCCCGTGGCGTCGACAGAGGAGGATCCCACCATTCAGAGGGAGGCCCGCCAACCGCTACACTGAGGATGGACAGACGATTTGCCGCCGTTGCAGTCAGCCAGGACACCTAGCAAGGTACTGTACTTTAAATGGGCCCAACCTGGGGCAGAGGGCCAACCCCCAGGCATAAAGTCACCAGGCCCGTCTAATTGGCGTGATAAGTATGTGGGGGGACCCCCGGTCTTACCCGTAGTGCTGGACGGTATCCCCATGAGTGCAGTGCTGGACACCGGGTCTCAAGTGACTACCATCCCCTACGTACTTTTCAAGCGGTACTGGAATGACGCGGATATAACCCGTTATCCAGACGATGACTTAAGCATCATCACCAGCAATGGCCAACTTGTGCCGCAAGTGGGGTTCAGAGAGATGACCATCAAGATTGGTAAAGTTGAACTGCCGGCACAGGGAGTGATCATTGTGGACATTGATCGCCGTGAGAGTCACCCTAAAATAACTGTGGGTACTAACGTGATTGAAAACTGTCTTTCAGAAGTAATTATGATTTTGCAGCAGGTGGCGATGAATGCAAGCTCCAGCCAACAGAGGGTCCTCCAGAAAGAGATAAGAGCCCTGATGAGACGGCAACAGGTAGAACTGTCTGGTGGTGAGATCGGTAGCGTGAGGATGAGCGACCCGTTCCCCATTGCCATGCCTCCCAAAAGTGAAATGATGATCTGGTGTCGGACTGCAATCGGGTTAAGAGGGAGAGACTACCAAGCCATGGTAGAACCCGTGTACTCAGACAGCAGGCCCACCATTTTGACAGCCAGGGGGGTGGTTGATGTCCACCATGGAAGGGTGCCCGTCCGGATCTTAAACATCGGGGAAAGGGAAGTATACTTGCCCCGGTACGCTACACTAGCCAAATTGTTTGCCGTCCAACACAATGCTATCAGGGTCGTGGAACCCTTGCCTCCATCTTCCCCACTGGAGAGTAATGGCTCACAGACACACAAGGAGGACTGGTGCCAGGAACTCCATGTGGGTGCTGACTCCACTCCCCTGCACCAAAAACAAGGAGTCTACCGGGTGGTACAGGAGTACGAGAGAATCTTTAGTAAGCACCCGCTAGACTTCGGCAGAGTAAGAGGGATAGAACACGACATCCCCACGGGGAGCCACCCACCAATAAAAGAGAGACACAGGCCTGTACCCCCTGCACATTATCAGAACGCAAAGGGCATGCTGAGAGAAATGAAAGAAGCTGCGGTCATTAGAGATAGCTGTAGCCCCTGGGCAGCCCCCTTGGTTCTGGTAAAAGAGAAAGACGGTACCATGAGAATGTGCGTGGACTATAGAAAGGTCAATCGCATCACTCATAAAGACGCTTATCCGCTACCTAGGATAGAGGAGTCTTTAGCAGCCCTAAAATCAGCTAACTTGTTCTCTACTTTGGATCTTACTAGCGGGTACTGGCAGGTTCCTGTGGCAGAGGCTGACAAGGAGAAGACCGTCTTCACCACCCCGATGGGACTGAGCGAGTTCAACTGTATGCCCTTTGGGCTCTGCAACGCACCAGGGACCTTCCAGAGGCTGATGGAATGCTGTCTAGGGCACCGAAACTTCGAGACGGTCCTCCTTTACCTGGACGACGTGATCGTCTATTCGAAGACTTACGAGGACCATCTAAAGCACCTGGCCGAGGTGTTCGAAGCCCTGGCAGGCTATGGCCTGAAGGTGAAACCCTCAAAGTGTCACCTGTTGAAACCGAAGGTCCAGTACCTGGGACACGTGGTGAGTGCTGAGGGAGTAGCCCCCGACCCCGACAAAGTGACAGCCATTAAGAGCTGGCCAAGCCCCTCTAACATCAAAGAAGTGAGGCAATTCCTCGGGTTGGTAGGCTACTACCGAAGGTTCATCCCCGGGTTCACTAAGATGGCAGCCCCTATGCAGGACCTCCTGATAGGACAGTCTAAGTCCAGAAGCCAAAAGCCACCCTTCAAGTGGGACAAGCCGGAAGAGGAGTCCTTCCGCCAGTTGAAGATGGCCCTCACAGGGGATGAGATCCTGGCCTACCCCGATTATGGCCAGCCTTTTATCCTCCACACAGACGCCAGTAATGTGGGGATGGGAGCCGTACTGTCACAGAACCAACAGGGCAGAGAAAGGGTGATCGCTTACGCCAGCCGGAAGCTGAGGCCCACGGAGAGAAACCCGGAGAATTACAGCTCCTTCAAGCTAGAATTCTTGGCAGTGGTGTGGGCCGTAACGGAACGTTTCAAGCATTACCTGGATTCTGTGAAGTTCACTGTGTACACGGACAACAATCCGTTAACGCATCTGGACAATGAGACTTGGTGCCCTAGAGCAGCGGTGGATGGCCCGGCTAGCAAATTATAACTTCACCATCAAGTACCGGGCAGGCCGAGCCAATGCTAGGGCATCTGCATTCTCGAGAATGCCCCACTTACCCGATGAGGGAGAAGATCCGGACGAGTTGGAGGAAGTAGAGCTCCCTGCATTCCACCGGTATGGGGCCACTCAATACTCCCACCACGTGAAGGAGGAAGACTTAACAACCATCATGATCAATCCCCTACCTCACCACTGCTGGGCCGAGACCCAAGATAGTGACCCTGTAGTCCGCATGGTGAAAGACCTGCTGACCCGAGAAGACGCCCGTCTAGATCCGGATGCCCCAGAGGAAGCCAAGCAGCTATGGAAAGAGAAGAGCAGGCTGTTCTTCTATGAAGGTAAGCTGTGCAGAAGACTCGTCAACCACCGGACGCACGAGCTGACCTGGCAAGTCGTGGTCCCAAGGCGAGATGCAGCTATGGTCCTGGAGGCTTACCATGACAGAGCGGGGCACTTCGGCTGGAAGAAACTGGAGTTCCTGCTAAGAGGACGGTTCTTCTGGATCGGCATGAGAGGGGCTGTAGAGAAGTGGTGCAGAGACTGTGGCCCTTGCAATCTAAGGAGGAAGGACCGCACCAGCCAGAAGACAGTCTTGAGGCCCATCATCACCAAGCAGCCTCTTGAGCTGGTAGCTCTGGACCACGTCAAATTGGCTCCAAGCCGGTTAGGATACGTTTATGCCCTGACAATCGTGGACCACTATTCCCGTTTTCTAGTGGTGGTCCCGGTAAAAAACTTGACAGCTCAAACGGCGGCCAGAGCCTTCCAGCAAAACTTCTGCCACCCACACGGATATCCGGAACAGGTCCTGACAGACCAAGGTCCAGCATTCGAGGCCGAAATCTTCCAAGAGTTCTGCAACCTCTATGGCTGTAAGAAGATTCGGACAACGCCTTACCACCCACAAACCAACGGGATGTGTGAGAAAATTAACAATATAGTCATTGATCTCCTGAAGACGTTGCCCCTGGAGGAACGCAGCCTGTGGCCAGAAAAACTGCCGGACCTGATAGACTTATACAACCATATCCCGGTGAATGCTACAAACTGCACCCAGGTGTACCTGATGCGAGCCAGACCAGGTAAGCAGCCCATAGACCTGGAGATGGGAGTCCTAACACCCGAGGACACCTCCCCAGATGCGGACTGGGATACGGAAAGGCGACAGCAGTGCAAGAAGGTACAGGAGAGTGTGGAGAAGAGCCTGGCTCAGGCGAGAGAAAAGCAAGAGAGACTCTTCAACCAACATGCCCCTGCTGGTCCCCTGGAACCTGTTGAGCAGGTCCTGAAGCGAAAGAGAAGGCTACACAAGCTGGACGACCAGTGGGAAAGGGAACCCTACACAGTACTGCAGTCTGATCACGACAACCCGAAGGTGTGCGTGGTCACTAAGGATGGAGGAGAAACCACTAGTACCGTCTCCAGAGACCACCTAAAAAGGTGCCCCGAGCAACTACGGAATGCAGAAGAGGATCAAAGTGACCTTGAACCCGCAAAGAACAAGGAAGAAATGATCAGCACCGTTCTCGGAGAATTCCCTCAGTCCTGGACTCGAACAAACGGTGCCATAGTGGTACCCGTCCTGCATTTCCTGCAACCGGCTCAGCAACAACCTACACCAGAGCAGGAAGATGGAGAAGAACAAGCAGTTCCAGAGGCAGAAGAGCCTGTGCCAGCAGCCCGGTAGAGTCAACCCTCTGCTGACAGTGAGCCTGCCATGCCTGCGGTAAGCCAGAGGACCCGCAGACAGCTGCCTGCCCTGTCTGTAAGTTTAGCCAGTGACTGCACCCCGAGCGCTAGTGAGAAAAACCAGGTTAGACCACCACCAGACAGTGGGTTACGTAGGTCAACCCGAAGCACTAAGGGGCAAATGCCAGCTCGCTGGAAGATCTAAGTGGATAATGTATGTATTTAATGTGTTATGTTGTACCCTGGTTATTAATTATGTTTTTCTAGTTTTTCTAGCTCATGGACTGACAGGTTATGGACGGTGAATAACCAAAACGATCATGTAGATATTTGCACTTGGTGCCTCTTGCGATGACGGCCACTGAACAAAAACCTGTCTGGCGTGGCCCCGTGTGGTCCAAAGTAGGTAGTTTTGCCTTGCAGCCACTCCCAGGGCCAACGTTTGGGGTTTGCTTTGGACAGGTCCCCACATCGCTCAAAGACTTCGCTTTGTTGGGTGAAATGGACACCCGGTCGTGGAAGCGCCGTGGCCTTAAGGACAAAATGCACTTGTACATATGTTATGTTGTTGTTTATAACCTGTATTTGTGTTTCCTGTTAGTCCCGGAGTACTAAGTTTTACTAGGGGGGAATGTGTCACCTGGCCTGGATGCCACAAATGTATAATAAAGCTGTGTCTGAGAGCAAAGGGGAGGTTCTCTGGTCAGGGACCATTAGCATGCAGCACCTCCTGTCCCAGGCCAGTAGGGGGAGCAGGCTGCCCCTATAAAAGCTGGAACTGGGGGCAGGGTTAGAGAGTTCTGGACGACCTGTCTCTGGAGTGAGAGGTGTCCCAGAGAAGGGAGAGCCAGTTCAGCTGAAGCTGAGGAGGTCTTGTGGCAGTAGAGGAGCCACGAGCCAGTGACGGAAGGCGAGAATAGCCTGTCCTGGCTGAGAGAGAAACTGATCTACTGGACTTGGTGTCCGAGGCTGTTAGGAATCCAAGTCCTACAGCAAATAACCAGCCCGCAGAGGACTGTATGTTCCTTGGCCTAAGAAGCCCGGAGGTTCCGCCACAGCAGAAGGGACCAGCAAAGCTTCACCAGGCCAAGAGTAGAAAGGGACCCAAGTTGCAAGCCATACGGGCGAGAAGACACGGTGAGCTCAGGAACGTGGGCTGTTACACCACAAGGAGGGAAATAGCCAGAAAGAGCGCAGAGAGCACGGTAGGCCTTCACCCTCACCCTGACCAGGGCCAGCTTCCCACTTGTTCTCAGACAATCAGGCCCCCTCCTAGCCGGGACTGTTTTTGGGTCGTCTCACCTGTTCTAATAAAGACCCTGAACTGTTTAAGAGGCCTCCGTTTCCTGGCTATTGCGGTCAGAATCATCCCCTCCATCATCCATCTATATACTGCCCTGGGGCCACACTCCTCCCGTGGGGAGTTATACTACTTAGTGCTGCACACCAACATCTGCCCCAGCGGTCTGCACTGCAGCGGCGGTTAACCCTGACCGCAATCCACGGGTGGCGTAGTCGGACATTTAAAACCCTACAAATAGACTGCCACAACATTTGGTATGACCACCCTGAGCCATGGACCGGGTTGCCACTACTACCCCCATTATTGCACTGTTGCCCGGTTCCGGGTACCCCACAGCCCAGGGGGCGAGTCATATCCATAAGATAGGGCATCAATGTATGATCGGCCGGGGTCCTGCACGCAGCACCCCTGCCGATCAAAAGTTATCGGTGCTGGCGGCCGGAAGTACTTGCCTGCGGTGTTTGGCCGTCCATCTGTAGTGGCCGCCGCGGGGTACTGCACATCCGCCTCCCATTCAATTGAATGGGAGGCAGATGTGCACTAACAAGTGCCGACCATTACAACATGACGAACAGTCACCGGAAGGTAAGCACTTCCGGCCGGCGGCCACCGCCAGCACCGAAAACAGCTGATGGCGGGGGTGCTGTGTGCGGGACCCCGGGCAAACATAAATTGATGCCCTATCCTATGGATATGGCATCAATGTGAAAGTAGTGGACAACCCCTTTACAGCACAGTGGCCATGAGGTTTCTATAAAATCCCATCCACTTTGCTTGAACTGCAAAACACTCTGTTTTTGCCACAGCAAATAAATATTGTCAAAAACAAACCGAAAGCTCATTGTGGGAACATAACCCACAAGAGTACTATGGGGCCTGTGACTTCCTCCTCTATCATTCTTCCTCAGCGTCTGACGTCTCAGCACAGCGGGCCTGATGACATCATTACATGGCACCCACTGCCCTGAGATGTGCAGGCGCTTCAGAATGCTTGCTACATAGACCGGAGCAGCGGGAAACAAGGAGGAGAGGTGAGTATTTTTTATTTTAAATCAATGAGCACATTTTGGTAGTCATAGTAATGTATAGAGGACCATGGGGAATTCATTATACTGTATGGAGGACGATGGAGGTGCATTATACTATATGAAGGACTATGGGGAGTGTATTATACTATATGGAGGACTATGGGTAGTGCATTATACTGTATGGAGGGCTATGGGTAGTGCATTATACTATATGGAGAACTATGGAAGTGCATTATACTACATTGAGGACTATGGGGAGTGCATTATGCTACGTGGAGGACTATGGGAGTGCATTATATTATGTGGAGGACTATGGGGAGTGCATTATACTATATGGCGGAATATGGGGTGCATTATACTATATAGAGGTCTATGTGGAGTGCATTATACAGTATGAAGGACTATGTGGATTGCATTATACTATATGCAGGACTATGTATGTGCATTTTTACCTGCAGATTTTCGGCATCTAATGGAAATCTATGGGGAAAATCCACACATAAAACTCAGCATACTCACAAGAGAAATTGACATGATGTGGATTTGATACACACACAGCAGCTCAGTTTACGCTGAATAAAATTAAAGCATAGTGGCCATGAGGTTTCTATAAATCCCATCCACTTTGCTTGAATTGTAAAACACTCAGTTTTTGCCACAGAAAATAATTAGTGTCAAAAACAAACCAAAAGCTCATTGTTGGAACATAGGCCACGCGAGTACTATGGGGCCTGTGACTTCCTACTTCGTCATTCTTCCTCAGCATCTGACGTCTCAGTACAGCGGGCCCTATGACATCATTATATGACATCCACCGCCCTGAGATGTGCAGGCACTTCAGAATGCTTGCTGCATAGACCAGAGCAGCGGAGAACAAGGAGGAGAGGTGAGTATTTTTTTTTTAAATCAATGAACACATTGTGGTGGTCATAGTACTGTATAGAGGACTATGAGGAGTGCATTATACTGTATAGACTATATAGGACCATGGAGAGTGCATTATACTATATGGAGGACTATGGGGAGTGTGTTATACTATATGGAGGACTATGGGAGTGCATTATACTATATGGAGGATTATGGGGAGTGCATTATACTACATGGAGGACTATCGGCAGTGCCATATACTGTATGGAGGACTATGGGGAGTGTATTATACTATATGGAGGACTATGAGGAGTGCATCTTACTGTATGGAGCACTATGAGGAGTGCATTTTACTATATGGAGGAGTGCATTATGCTATATGGAGGACTATGGAGAGTGCATTATGCTATATAGAGAACTATGGGGAGTGCATTATACTGTATTAAGAACTATGGGCAGTGCATTATACTATATGGAGGAGTGCATTACACTATATGGAGAACTATGGGGAGTGCATTATACTATATGGAGGACTATGGGGAGTGCATTATACTGTATGGAGCACTATGAGGAATGCATTTTACTATGGGGAGTGCATTATACTGTATGTAGAACAATGGGGAGTGCATTATACTATATGGAGGACTATGGGGAGTGCATTATAGTAGATGGAGGAATATGGGAAGTGCATTATACTGTATGGAGGACTATGTGGATTGCATTATACTATATGCAGGACTATGGGGAGTGCATTATACTATATGGAAGACAATCGGGAGTGCATGATACTATATGGAGGACTATAGGGTTCAGCACACTATATAAAAGATTATGATTTTGCATTATACAATATGGAGGAATATGGGGCCCATTATAGTATATAGAGGGCTATGTGGGGGCTATTATAATATTTCGAGGGCTATGTGCGAGCCTTTATACTTTGTGGAGGGCTATGTGAGGGCCAATATACTGTATGCAAGCAATTATACAGTGTGAAGGTTTGAGTGGGGACCATCATACCATGTGGAGGGCAGTGTGGGGGTCATTGCACTGTTTGGTTGTACTGTTTGGAGAGCTAGTGGGGGCCATTATACAGCATGGTGAGGTGTGGGGCCATTATACTGTATGATGACCTATTATACTTTATAGAGGGCCGTGTGGGGGCCAAAGCTGGGGGATCACACTGTGTCAGGGTCACCATACTTTGCCGGGGGAGTTGAAGTCGAGTACAGTAGGGTTATCATAATGTGCAAGTGGAGGGTACTGTGAAAGAATTCACATACTGTGTTTGTTGGGCACTTTTGTTGGTATCATACTTTAACCCCTTCGCAACCTTGGGTTTTGTCGTTTTTGCTTTTTCGTTTTTTGCTCCCCTTGTTCCCAGAGCCATAGCGTCTTTATTTTTTTGACAATATGGCCGTCTGAGGGCTTATTTTTTGCGGGACAAGTTGTACTTTTCAACGCCACTACTAGTTTTACCATATTTTGTACGGTAAAACGGTAAAAAAATTCCAAGTGCGGTAAAATTGCAAAAAAAGTGCAATACCACAGTTGTTTTTTATTTATTTTTTTTACCACGTTCACTGAATGCTAAAACTGACCTGCCATTCTTATTCTCTAGGTCATTATGAGTTCGTAGACACCAAACATGTATAGGTTATTTTATATTTAAGTGGTGAAAAAAAATTCCAAAATTTGGTAAAAAAAAATAAAAAAAAATAGCGCCATTTTCCGAGACCTGTAGCGTCTCCATTTTTCGGGATCTGGGGCTGGGTGAGGGCTTATTTTTTGCGCACTGGGCTGACATTTCTATTGATAACATTTTGGGGTAGATCCGATGTTTTGATCGCCCGTTATTGCATTTTATTGCAATTTTGCGGCGACCAAAAAACGCAATTCTGGCGTTTAGAATTTTTTTCTCGTTACACTGTTTACCGATCGGATTAATTCTTTTTTTATATTGATAGATCGGGCGATTCTGAACTCGGCGATACCAAATATGTGTATGTGGGTTTTTTTTTTTTTATATTTTATTTTGAATGGGGTGAAAGGGGGGTGATTTAAACTTTTATATTTTTTTTATATTTTTAAAAACATTTTTTTTCACTTACTGCATGCTTCAATAGTCTCCATAGGAGACTAGAAGCAGCAGTTGTCTGATCGTCTCTGCTACATACAGGGGACCAGCAGATCCCCTGCATATAGCAGAAATGGTCCTGTGCTATGTGCGCCGACCACTAGGTGGCGCTTATAGCGACGAGATCATGACAACCACAGGCGTCTGCTGCAGACCCTGGGTTGTCATGCACGCCCATCGGTGACCCGCGATCACGTGACGGGGTCGCCGGTGGGCGGGGCTTATGACGCGCAACCCGGAAGCGCGCGTTAAATGTCGCTGTCGGAGATTGACAGCGGCATTTAACATGCGATCCACCCGCGGCTGTTGCGGGCACATGTCAGCTGTAAGAATCAGCTGACATGTGCTCGGTTCAGTGCGGGCTCAGCGCAGGAGCCCTCACTGAACCGGGTGTACGCAAATGTGCGTACTAATACGGCAAGGGTTGGAAAGGGGTTAAACATGCAATGAAAGGGGAATCTGGGGCTTCAGTAGGAGGAAAATTACTTTCTAAAGGCTGGAAAGTTGTGAGATATGCTCTTCTGTGACCCCGTCGAATGTTATTTTTTTTGTTGGGTGGGGGGCAACTAGCACTTCTGCTATGGGATCCCATGATTTCTATGTACACCCATGTCTATGGGCCTGTTTACATGCCAGTGTATTTTCACAGTCTTGGGGCTCATTCACATGTTAGTTTCTATGCTATTTTTTATTTTTTTCACAGGCAGCATGTGTACCTATGACAGTCTATGGGGATGCTCACATGTCCATGATTTTTCATTGAGATATGTTTTATATTGATTCAAGTGTCAGATCAAATTCATCAATGAAAGTGTCCGGGTCTGTTAAAAGATGGGCCAGAACTCGGATGAAGTTTGTCCGTTTTTGACTGACCGATGGGAAAAGTACTGATGTAATTCTGACCAACCTAAGGTAAAAATCACTGATTAAACTCGCTCCATTTTTCTCGTACATGAAAAAACCTGATGTCTGAATGAGGCCTAAGTGGTCCACACAAAATTATATACAGTATCACCAATGCAAGTCTATTAGTCCGCAAAAAATGTGGACAGCATTTGGATGTCATCTGTGTGCCAGTCATGAAATGGACTGTTGGTTATGAGAAGGGGGAGAAACATTCATCAGTTTTATTTTCAGCTGAGAAAAGCTAATGAACCCTGACCAAACTGTGATGAAACTGATAAAAAACACTCATCATACTTACACCATTTTTGTGAGTAGAAGACATATCACTGTTGTATAATTCAGCACTTTACACACTACAGGGTTAACCCAACAGATTAGCTATGTAGCATCCAGAAGGCGGGAGGAGAAGAGTTAATATAAAGCTCAGTCACAGGTTTGCCTTTAGAGTAATTAGCTTGGAGGAGCAGAGCAGCATGGAGCAGGGTGATGGCTCCACATTCCCTCTTATCCCTCAAGGAGGAGGATAGGAATTTGTCCTGATCCTCCTCCGCTGCAGCCGGCTGTGCAGGATGGGAAAGCATGAAGATGATGGGAATGTGCACTACACGGAAGGAAGATGTGTAAGGTAACTGGAACAATGAGGCCCACAGGGGAGTTACTGCCCTGTATGGAGGGGAACATACTATAGGTAAAACTGCCACCAATGGATAATGACCGATCAGTAAAGATGAGCAAGACTTTTGAAACTTACATTTGCAGAGTTTTCCCAGGAAATTCCATTCTCTGCAAATGTCTTCCAAAGCCTCTACTTGCCCTGAAAAACATGTATGACGCCATTCCCTTTTTTCCTTAACACACTAATCCCCTTCACTGCATTGATGTCGCCCTCTCTGTCTGTCTGTTTTCTATCATGTTTCATGGCTTTCTCTCCCTATTTCTATGGCTAGGCTGTGAGCTGTGATGTATTTTTCCCTATCCAGGTTCACCACAAAATGGCTGCTTCCTTTCCTGCTTCTGCTTTTATACTTGCTATAATAGTCCTTCTTAATTGTCTGAGCTATACTATGTTAGGCCTCATTCACATGTGCAGGGTTTAAACATGTACGTGAAAAAATGGTACCGGTGTCCTCAGTTTTCGATCAGTGTTTTTCACCGATGGATAAAGAAATTACAAAGCTTCTCCTATACAATGTTAAACTTGTACAGGACACTGATGGCACACTGACCGACCCATAGACCACTATTGGACCTCCGTGTCATCTGTGCTGCCGGAAAAAAAATGGACATGGCTCTGTGTGTTCTGTATGGACACAAGGGGTGTGTAAAAACACTGGTGTGTGAATAGCACCATACATTGAGTACACGTTCTATCCATTAAAACTGCTACAACTCGTACGTGCAATGCAGATGAGACCTAATATGATGGCAGCAAGGCATTCTGGGAAAGCCCG
The DNA here is from genome assembly GCF_046119375.1 of Phyllobates terribilis. Taxonomy (NCBI): domain Eukaryota; kingdom Metazoa; phylum Chordata; class Amphibia; order Anura; family Dendrobatidae; genus Phyllobates; species Phyllobates terribilis. Next base: position 119,000 of record NW_027363706.1, read on the forward strand.
TCTTCTCTGACTGATGCAATCTTCTGCAATGTCTCAAAAGGTGACATTCATTTTAGGCACAAAAATTCAACATGAATTTGATTCCCGTTGAATCGATTCGCTCAGATCTAGTCATCAGAAAATGTTTAAATTAATTTGTTTTCCGTGTGTTTTTTTTAATGTTTTCATACTTTCTTCTCACAATCTTGCAGTTTTCACACTGGCCACCAGGGCTATTTTAGACATTTACTTCTGTCCTTTCAGGAAGAATTTTCAGCAAAGCTTTTTATCAGAGGCCGGATTACAATGACCGGTAACATACACCTGATAACGCAGGTTCCACCAATCACAGTTGAGGTCACACCTGACCTTACTCCCCTTCACCCAATGATCTTTGTACAAGCTCATTGGATGCTTCAATGCAAAACAGAGGCCCTGACTTCAGACCGGTGGTGTTCATGCTAATCTTGATGAGGTCGGTGTGCTAGAGTCATGCAGAGGTCAATGAATCAGGACTATCAGAGAACTAGCGAGCGCCTTGTGTGCCTTGCCAATAATCTTACTCCAGTCAGTGACTGGAGTAAGATATGTCGCACAGAGAATGCCACAGCTTATAAAATTTTGCTGGTGCCCACTTTATCAGGGCTGGGTGAAAATGGTGTGTGAACGCTAAAAAGTCACAATTTCAGCCCAGCTTCGAGTTGCGCTAAAACTTTGACTTTTCAAAGCTTTTTGCACTAGTATTCTGGCTTTGAATGAGGCCCATAGTGTCTAAGTGAGTTTATTGCTGTTAATGTAGATTTCCTGAAAGAACAGGACATATGAACATAGAATAGCCTCAGTGGTCAGTGTAAAAAATTCTAAGATTTCTAATTTTAAATATAAATTTTGATATGGGAAAATATTGCCAATTTTTTTGAATGCATTTAAAGTAAACTTTTTTTATGATGCCTCCCCTTTAATTTTGCTTATGAAAATTTGGAGCTCTGAATCTGAAAAACTGAGCACCAACTACTATGAGGATTTACTGTTAGAAATGAATGAAAGGCAGATAAATTCAGAATAACATTTAATGTCTTATATGAATTTGACCCCTTTGCATATATGGGCGTAACTGTACGTCCGCGCTGAGGTGACTGCATGTGGAGGCGGCTCAGGAGCAGAACTCCTTCCACACGTGTCTGATGCAGACTGTAATAAAGGGGTTGTCCATTACTCAGACAACCCCTTCTTAATTACGGTTTCAATCATGTGAAATAGCAGCTATGCTCTCTTCTGGTGCGGGCGCCATTCCAGTGATGTCGGCGTCTGGTCTCCTGGAGCATGCATAACGTATCACGGGAACCCTGCAGCCAACGCCATTCCAGTGATGTCTGTGTCTGGTCTCCTGGGGCATGTGTAGCACCCCGAGGGTTCGGTTGCTACAGGGGTATTGCACCTCAACCAGAGGTGTGATATTCCACTCCCAGGTAAGGATGGAGTGTGGACCAGGGCTCAGTTAGCTGCACACACACACACTCCCCATTTCTGGGGGACAGCTCGATGGTGCTCCCATTTTTGCAGGCACAACTGACCATGTCCCTGGCTGGAGTGGGGAGGGGGGAGAGAACCCAGTGGTGTAGGAGCAGAAGGGGACGGTTTCTGGAGCATAGGAAGGAGCTCATTGGGTGCAGGTCACCTGAGCTCAGCAGAGAGGAGCAGATATAAAGTGGGAGCCATCTTAAGTCTAGGAGAATAGTAGGAGTAGTAAGAGAGAGAGCTGACAGGGAGCAGCAGCTCAGCCTGAGCTCAGCTCCACGAGGCAGGCCTAGAGAGAAGGCTGGGGCCAGAGAGAAGAAGAGGAGAAGAGGAAGGAAGGAGAAGAGACAGAGGAGTGGAAGGGCTCCAGAAACAAGAAGGCAGGAGGGATCCTAAGAGTGCAGAACGGCCAGCAACTGTTGCAAACCCCATTATACCTGGTGAAAGGGTCAGGCCGTGGAAAGGTACCGGATCCCTAAGTTGGTGGAGGCGAATCTACCCTCAGCCAAGAGCCGGAGGTTGTGACCATTTATTGGTGCGACCCCCTGCTAGGAGGGCACCATATAGGATAGCGGGAAGTGAAGGCCAACGCTTACCCGACACGGTCCGCGGTAGCCGGACAGAAGTCAGGACACTGGTGGGGCACGAGAGGCCAGAGAAAGGACAGAAGGGGGTCCTGTGCCATATTCCTGAATTGCCTGGGGGTTGACTGAGCTCCTTACCTGGTGGACGCAACACGGCTCGGGCAGTCCTTGCTGACAGAAGTGACTTGGATATCAACTGTGAGTAAAAGACCCTGGACTGCATCATTGGACTCTGTGTCATTTATGCTGCGCCTGCACCATCACCCCCAGCATTCACTTTCACTGCCCTGAGGCTACACTCTTCCCATGGTGAGTTATCCTATCCCTGTGCTGCACACTAACACCAGCCTCAGCGGTCTGCCTCGCAGCGGCGGTTATCTCTGACCGCAATCCACGGGTGGCGTAGTCGGACATTCACAAAACTGTAAATAGACTGCCACAGCATTTGGTCTGACCACCCTGAGACACGGGATCGGGTTGCCACTACTACCACCATCAGCACCAGTACACTAGAAGGCCCAGTTCCGGGTACCCCACGGCTCAGGGGGCGAGTCACATGCATGACTAATCATAGGATCCCTGCAGCCAATCAGTGACTGTGACTCGCCCCCTGGGCCGTGGGGTACTTGGAACCGGGCTACAGTGTGATGATGGGGGTAGTAGTGGCAACCTGATCCCGTGGCTCAGGGTGGTCAGACCAAATGTTGTGACAATCTATTTGTAGGGTTTTGAATGTCCGACTACGCCACCTGTGGATTGCGGTCAGGGAGGACCGCCGCTGCAAGGCAGACCGCTGAGGCTGATGTAGATATGCAGCACAGGGATAGGATAACTCCCCACGGGAAGAGTGTAGCCTCAGAGCAGGTAATAGGATGCTGGGGGTGATGGTGCAGGCCACAATAATAAAGGTCCAGAGTCTACTTCAAACAGTCCAGGGTCTTTATTGTAGGTGGTACTTATGACCCAACAGGAGTACAGGGTAGGAATGGGCCTGGGTGTCTGAGAACATTCAGGCGAGCCCCACTGGTCAGGGTGAGTGGGTAGGCCTACCGTTCTCTCTCTGCCCTTGCTGACTATCTCCCACTTTACTGGTGTGATAGCCCATGTCCCTGAGCTGGCCGTGTACTACGCCTGTATGGCTTGCGACTCGGGCCTTAGGTACCTGTTGCTTCTCTGTGCTGTACCAGTCCCTCTGTGTGGCGGAGCCTCCAGGCTTCTCAGGCCAAGGGACCTAAAATCCCTCGCAGGTAGGTTATCTGCTGCCGGGCTTGCAACCCTGACAGCCTTGGATCCCAGTGTCTGGTTATGTCTCTCTGTGTGTCTGGTTATGTCTCTCTGTGTGTCTGGTTATGTCTCTCTGTGTGTCTGGTTATGTCTCTCTGTGTGTCTGGTTATGTCTCTCTGTGTGTCTGGTTATGTCTCTCTGTGTGTCTGGTTATGTCTCTCTGTGTGTCTGGTTATGTCTCTCTGTGTGTCTGGTTATGTCTCTCTGTGTGTCTGGTTATGTCTCTCTGTGTGTCTGGTTATGTCTCTCTGTGCGTCTGGTTATGTCTCTCTGTGCGTCTGGTTATGTCTCTCTGTGCGTCTGGTTATGTCTCTCTGTGCGTCTGGTTATGTCTCTCTGTGCGTCTGGTTATGTCTCTCTGTGCGTCTGGTTATGTCTCTCTGTGCGTCTGGTTATGTCTCTCTGTGCGTCTGGTTATGTCTCTCTGTGCGTCTGGTTATGTCTCTCTGTGCGTCTGGTTATGTCTCTCTGTGCGTCTGGTTATGTCTCTCTGTGCGTCTGGTTATGTCTCTGTCCTTCTTGTTTCTGGAGCCTTTCTACTCCTCTTTCTCTCCACCTTTCTTCCATCCTTCTCCTTCTCCTCTTCTCCTTCCTGGCCCCGGCCTCTTCTCTAGGCCTGCCTCGTGGAGCTGAGCCTCAGCTCCCTGTCGGAGCTTCACGATAACCCAATTAATAGTATTCACTGCCACCACCGATCAGTTCTAAATACAGGCCTGATCGGACTCCTGCTTTCTGGTAGCGTATGGCTTCGGGGGAGGAACGATTACAGAACAGAAGAAACAGGACTAATACAGGTTATATTTAATCCAAAGGGAGGCAGGGTTTATGTAAAAATATACAAAGGATTTTACAAAGAGGGACAGTACAATACATATACAGTTACACAAAATAAAAGGTATTAATGGAAGAACTTACTAGACAGATCAGAGACTATTCAATTTACCTGGAGGAGAGGTGCTCCAATGGACTATTATGGAGCAGGACCTGTGCTTACAAATATGTATCTCACAGCATGAGTATAGACCCATATTCAGCTGGATCTTTTATGTTGAAGGGGTGGCCCTGCCCACACACTCCCCTGTGATGACCTCACGTGGGCTCATCTCTCCTTCATGGTTTTATGAAATCTATAATTTCTGCAATAACTTCTCACTGGTTGATCACAGAAGTTAGCAAGTGATGCCATCTTTTTTAATGTGATTTTGCCTTGAGAAGAATATTGAAAATTTAACCCCATGTCCATCATTGTGCCCTGTTTGGCGGGATTATAGAGGTCTACAGCATACAGTTGTAACTGGACACTTCTGCAGCTAAGAAGGGAGGGGGCAGAGAGGCAGCGAGTGACAAATGTCTCACAGCAGCTCTCAGCCAAGAAGCTGCCACAACAAGACCCCCTTTGGACCCCAGCCATGCAGCATGCCCTTTGTGGCAGATACAGTATTTCCATAACTCTGTATTGAATTATAGCATGTCCTAGTTATTCATAATCTAGATTTTCGAGATCCCAAGAGAATGGGAAATGTCACGGTCATAGAAATATTGAGAATCTTTCTCCCCCTCCGAAATCCCACTCACTCTTCCCTCCTTCCCTATCTACCATTTGTCAAAGGAGCAAGAGCTTACACTCTACCCAATTGCCCATATGCAAATAGCGGGATCCACCAAGTGTTCAGGCTAATCACCATATAAAATGGAGACAGGAGTGATGAATTGACACCTGGGTGAAGAGGATACAGCTCCTAGAATTCCTTTGAAGCTTAGCTCATCTCCATTTGCACATGTATTCAAGCTGCAGTCTGGTAGGCACTGAAATGAAATATGGAATATCAGAGTTTCTATAACACAGATTGTGATAGGACACATATTTTTAGTGGCAGGGTTAGCTAAGGAACAATATGCATATTTTTCCTTATCTGAGAACAGTACGGGTGCGCTATGACGCAAGAAGGCAGGAATGACCAACCGAAGATATGTCATGTCTAGTCTCTAAAGAAAGGTAAATTTGTAATAAGAAATGTGATATTACTTGCAAACTTCTGCGGTCAACCAGCAAGGAGTTATTGTGGAAGTTAGAGAACTTAATAAAACCATGAAGTGGTGCCCTGCCCACAGTGAGGTCATGACAGGGGAATGTGTGGGCAGGGCCCCTTTCAGCATAAAAGTTCCAGCTGTAGTTGAGAATATAGTCATGCCGGGAATTATATATTTTATAAGCAGAGGTCCCATTGTCTGTGTAGAACTGTACCAATCTGACCTTACACGTCCTCGAGGGGGTGCGGAATGTTTCGATGGTGCAAATGACAGATCCGTACCACTTGCTCCGTCTGACGTAATTGTGACGTCAGGCAGGTGGTGGGGTGTGGATTCATCAGTTCCGACAGCGGTAGGATTCTGTGGGGTCCCTCCTGCTGCCAATTTCTCTGCATTGGTGGCAAGCGGTGGGATCAAGATAATAGTGTAGCGCATACTCAGACACTAAAGACTGCCCGTAGTAGTAGCTTTTGCTGCTGGGGTCTTAAGATCAGCTCAGCACTAGACAGTCCGAGTGCAAATACTGTAAGGTGTGTGTGAGTGCATCAGGTGGCATTTCGGTGTCACGGACCATAGAGTGCAAGGCTGGCCAGTGGCACCAGGGCCAGAACCAAGGAGATGGCCAATGCTCCGTATGGTGTTGAGGAGGTGGAAGACCATGTCACTCTAAGAGAAGGGGAGTCCAACCTAGGCCCCCCCAGAGAGAGATTCACCAGCGGTCGGTCCCGCAGTGGGCTATCCACCACCTGACCCCCTCATACAAGTTTCCCTAGCGAGTCTCCAAGTTGGGGACAGGGCCACCTATGAGACCCTCATGGCAGAACGTCAGCGGGAGCACGAGCACCAGAAAGATGTGTTCCAGCTCCAACTGCAGGCCCCAGCCAGTCACAAGTCCCCTGAGATCCGAGTCCCGAAGCTATGGACGAATGACTTCTCCCTGCTGGACAAAGGAGGGGGCTTGGACACTTTCTTGCTGGCATTTGAAAAAAACTGCCATCAGTACCATCTGCCTGAGGAACAGTGGGTCCAATTCCTAACCCCTCAGCTTAGGGGTAAGGCCCTGGAAATCTTTGGGTACTTGCACAGTGAGACCACCCTGAGCTATGAGGACATCAAGCAGGCTCTGGTCTGGCAGTACAACTTGACTCCTGAGTCATACCGGAAGAAGCTCCAGAGTATGCAGTGGTGTCCTGCAGACTGCTGGGTCGATCACATGTGGGCCCTAATGAGAGCAGTTGATCCTCGTCCCAGATTCTGTCCACTGTTTTGTGTGTGAGTGGGGGTGGTGGGAGGTCCCTTGACAACTTTCAGACTGTTACCATAGGCCACGCCAGAGCAATGGGACTGTGAGACACCGGTGCTGAGATGACCCTTGTGCGGCCCGAACTGGTGTCACCCCAGGATTTGATGCCTGGTAAAACTTTCGCCGGCTCCAGGATTGGAGGCATCAAGCCGGCGCTGTCCATCGCCAAGGTGTATGTGATCAATGCTGCATGCTGTATGAAGTTGAATTCAAACGTTCAAGTAAAGTTCTTTTTTATAAAACTGAGTGGAAGTTCCCTAATGTGTGTGTGCGGTGGTTCCTGAGGTGGAAGAACCGAAGACAGCAGAGATCTGCGACCAAAACGTGAGTGTTACACACCACATACAGAGCACAGGAGAATTGGGACATGTGTCTTTATCAGGGAGCCAGAGTGTGGGAACACAGCAGCCCCTCACCACAACTACCACCCTGAGCCCCTCACACCTCTCTCCCCATGGGGGACGAGATCAATCAAGTCAGCTGTGATGAGGCCTCAGAATGTGGCCATACGGCAGGCTGGAGAAATTTGTCCTGTGAGGTTGTCGCAGAGGGGGCAGACAAGGGGCAAACAGCTGCAGAGGGGGAGCATGCCATGGAGGGCGGGGCAGTTCCAGGAGAGATGGGGCTACCAGGTAAGGCCGCATGGTAGGGTTCCTCCACAACCAGGATGTTAGAGGGCCAGGGTAGTCCGTTCAGACCAGAGGCTTGGTCAGAAGAGGAGGAGAAACTGGCGATACCCGCAGTGGCGGCACCCGGGCCCTAGTGGCCCCTCAGGAGTCCGACGGCTTCTCCCCTTCCGACCAAGTGGCTGCCGGGTCAGACGGAGGCCAGGAGACGTGGCAGGTTTGTCTATTCTGGCCACGTCCAGTCAGGGGTTTCAGGTGGCGTTAGAGACTGACAGCCTGAAGGCTCGTGAGGAGCAGGTGGCACAGCCTCCCTCGAACTCTGTCCTCCAGTGGGTGGTCTGGGACCAAGGATGGCTATACCGGGTAACAGTCCAGCGAGGCTCACCGGAGGCGTGGCCCAGGGATCGACAGTTAGTGGTACCCTATCCGTTCAGGGTGGAGTTTGCTGCAGATGGCACACGAAATTCCGATGGCTGGACATCTAGGGATCCATAAGACCAAGGCCAGGCTAGCCCAGCATTTCTAATGGCCAAGGTTGGGGGCTGAGGTAACTGTTACACCTGTCAGAGGGTGGGGAAGGTGGGGCAATGCCCCAAAGCCCCACTGGTAACTCTGCCCATCATCGAAGAGCCTTTCAGGAGGGTGGCTGTGGATTTGGCTGGCCCGATGGCCACTCCCAGCAGCTCCAGGAAACGCTTCATACTGATGGTAGTAGACTATGCCACCCGGTACCCGGAAGCGGTAGCCTTGTCATCCATTCGGGCAGGCAAGGTGGCCTGCCCGATGTTCTCCCGAGTGTTTTCCCCAGGAAATGCTCACCGACCGGGGAACCCAGTTCATGTCGCAGTTGATGGAGACCCTCTGTAAGCAAATACAGATGCAAAATCTGGTGACCAGCCCATACCACCCACAGACCAATGGCCTGTGCGAACTGATCAATGGCACTCTGAAGCAGATGCTTAAGATGTTGGTTGACTCCTAGGGGCACGACTGGGTGCGGTACCTCCCACACCTGCTCTTTGCCTACCGGGAGGTTCTCCCTTTTGAGCTCCTGTACGACCGGCGTGCGGGGGCGCCTGGCTCTGGTGAAGGAGGTCTGGAAAGGGGACTTGGCCTCCCCTGGAGTGTCAGTCATTGAATGTCTTACGCTTCCATGACAAAATACAGGCCTTGGCACACCTGGTGCACGACAATATGACGAGAGCCCAGGCCGACCAGAAGCGATAGTACAACCAGAATGCTTGTCAAAGGACCTACCAGCCCTCCATGTGCTCGCCAGAGGTAGCCTGACTGCCATTAGGTACCGAGATGAGATCCTCAGACCCCTTGTGAGACCTTATGCTGGTGCGGTTGGCCCTGGGTTAATCCTAATGCAGGACAATGCCAGACCTCATGTGGCTGGAGTGTGTCAGCAGTTCCTGCAAGATGAAGGCATTGAAGCTATGGACTGGCAGCCCATTCCCCAGACCTGAATCCGATTGAGCACATCTGGGACATCATGTCTCGCTCCATCCACCAACGTCAAGTTGCACCACAGACTGTCCAGGAGTTGGCGGATGCTTTAATCCAGGTCTGGGAGGAGATCCCACAGGAGACCATCTGCAACCTCATCAGGAGCATGTCCAGGCGTTGTAGGGAGGTCATACAGGCACGTGGAGGCCACACACAATACTGAGCCTCATTTTGACTTGTTTTAAGGACATTACATCAAAGTTGGATCAGCCTGTAGTGTGTTTTTTCCACTTTAATTTTGGGGGTGACTCTGAATCCAGGCCTCCATTGGTTAATAAATTTGATTTCCATTGATGATTTTTGTGTGATTTTGCTCCAAGATAATTCTGCAGTATTTTACAGTCAAATATAATGGGAGTAAAATATAAAAAATAACCTTTATTAAATATTTTAAAGATTTTTTTTTAAGTGTCCAAAATCCGTGACAAATTTCCTAAAATTATCCTAAACATAGGACTATTGTGTATGGTTTTAATTTATCTCACCGGCTAACCATTTATATATATTGTCTTGTTGGGAGGCCAGGGATTAGTCACAATTCCTAGGGGTATCTCTTTATTTATATGTATAACTCCCTTTTCAATTTAGCCTCTGGCTATTAGAAATCATGCCATCTCATCTCTCCTCATTGTGAGTCTGCAGTCTGATAATGGCATTAATAATCTTCATTTTACCATGTCCTGTGCTATTCTCTTCAGAACGGCTTTATAGTGCTGCCGTCATATACCGGTGCGGTGCTTGTTTCTCCTGATCTAGGAGCTTTATATTGAGGTAGCCTGGCTAATCATCTCTTGTAGGACTTTCTATAGAAATGCTCAGCCCTACGCGTTTCATCATTCTTATGAGACTCTCATGGTCATCAGGGGCTCACAGTCTATGATCTTTTTTGGTTTGATAGTACGATAGTTTTGTAATAAACTTATCGGCAGGGTTGCCGGCAGCGTCTGGCGGCTAAACCAGCGTGACTTTATAGGAAAGTTGGTGCCACCTCTTGTGCGCCCCCCCTTCTGTCATCCAATCGAGTGACTCGGGTGCGTTGCAGGCGTATCATGTTGCGATCATATAATCATGCAGGGACTCGTCTCATTCTTCCAGTAGGATCTTTTTCTCACAGAGATGTCTTGGCTGCACTGCGATCTCACAGTATTAATATGTCTTTTATATCTAGGGAAGGAGACTGGTATATTGCATTGCATCTTATAATGTCGTCTCTACCAGTTTGTTGCTATATGAGTTGTTAATAGTGTTTGTTCGCAGTTTGTCATTTGTTTGGTTTACAGACAGATCTCCCTGTTTCATGTGCTACCTCGTCCCACCTACACTTACATCGATGCAGAACTTCCTTTCATCGTGACAAATGCCATCTGGCTATGTCACTGCTTCCGCACCAGCAAACGCTTGCGGACGTCTATTTCCTCAAAGTTCATTTCATTTGATCGTATCAATATGTCCATAATAGACATTGGGATGACTTTTATTCTGATTGTATCGATGTATCTGTATTATTAAGTCTTCAGATGAGTATTTTATAATATAAAAACAAAGGAAGAAATTCTGATGAAATTTGTCCAATTGTTATTAAAGTTCAATTTGTTCAAGAGGTCATTTTGTGATTTTAAAGTATAATAACTTTAATAGTTTTGGTCCTATAAGGCGCTGATTTGATGGTTATGTGGACCAATATCCATTATAAAGAACATGGACTGGATTCTACATATTATATTTTAGAGAGTTTTTAGGTCTAGCGAGGTTCAAGAGGTTTCATAGGGGGTGAAAATGTTATTATGTGTCAATGAAACATGAGAAGGACAATGTTTCATTTGTGTAGTGTGGGTTATAGGATTTCATTCTATGGATCCATCTACTTTCTTTCTGAAGCAGCAGTTGGTCCCAATTACCTCCTCTCGGGGGGGCGTACTACTTCGATGGCTTGAAAGTATAAAGAAAACGGGTCCAAGGTGTGTTTCTCACGCATGTGTCTCGAGAGAGTTGTGTCCTCCCTACGTCTGACATAACCGATATGGTCCAATATCCGTCTCCGGAACTCTTTTGGTTTTGCCGATGTAGTTCATCGGACATTGGCGAGTTGCCATATAGATTACTCCTTGCGTCTTGCAGTTTGTGAATTCGTGATTTTGGTCTTCTAGTCTGGTTGTGGCACTGATACATTTCTTGCTTTTACAGATGTATTTGCAGGCTTTGCAGTCACCACATCTATAAGTCCCCGTGGTGTCACTGCTCAGCCACGTTGTTTTGCCCGTGTTGTCCTCCACAAAGTGGCTGCGCACAAGGTGGTCTCTAAGGTTCCTGCCTCTCCTGTATGTGACCCTGGGGCTCTCAGGGACCACATCTTGCAGATCTTTATCTGATCTCAAAATTGCCCAAAGATCATAGAGTATGTTCATCACCCCCTGATTTCGGTCGTCGTAGGTTCCTATTAGATGGATCTCATTATCTTGTTGTTCTCGTGCTTTAGGGGTCAATAGAGAATTTCTGTCTCTTGTAAGGGCGTTGGCCTAGCACTTTTTTAGGATATCCCTTTTGTAGGAAGCGTTTTTGTAATTCCCTCGATTTTATCATGTACTCATTCACCGTTGAGCAATTTCTCCTTAGGCGTATATATTGGCTTTTCGGTATTCCTCTACGTAGGGGAGCCGGATGGTAGCTCTGCCAGGATAGTAACCCACTTGTGGCTGTCAGTTTTCAGTGTTGTGGTAACCGGCCTTGGTTGGTATTTATTATTGTAATGTCAAGGAAGTTTAAATTGTGTTTCTGAATATCGCTGGTAAAATACAAGCCTAACTGGTTCTGCTCTCACTGTTCTACTTCAATACATCTACATTTGGCTGTGGAGATCTATGAATGATTACTTTAGTCAGGTAACCTAATGACTAGTAGATTCACAGCCATCTGGATAAAAAATCCTGTTATGTGACGTTGTGCTGCCACCTAGTGGCTTCCCATTCTTTTACATAACCGTCTACACCAGAGGTCTCAAACACGTGGCCAGAGGGCTGCATGAGGCCCCTGAGGCTCCTTTATTCGGCCCGCAGGCAGAGACCTCTTGACGTCACTACCATGCGCAGATGTCAGCTGCTGGCCTCTGATTGGCTGGCGGCTGGCACTGGAAATGCTGTGCAGAGAGCTGGTATCTGCACGTCGATGCAACGCTGCTGTCAGCTGCTCCTCCTGGACCAGGTCGGATCGTCAAAGGGTCTGTGCCAGCGGGCCACATGTGCACAAAGGACGCAGAGGGAATGGAGGACAGGTGAGAGGAATCTTTTTTTTATTTTTTTTCTTAATCGCAGAGGACAATTCTACCAGAAGGGGACCTGGATGGGGCCCATTGCTGCAAGATGGGGACCACCAGGATGGGGCATATTACTACAAGAAGGGGACCACCAAAATTGGAGCATATTACTGCAAGGTGGGGACCACCAGGATGGGGCACATTACTGCAAGGTGGGGACCACCAGGATGGGGCACATTACTGCAAGGTGGGGACCACCAGGATGGGGCACATTACTGCAAGGTGGGGACCACCAGGATGGGGCACATTACTGCAAGGTGGGGACCACCAGGATGGGGCACATTACTGCAAGGTGGGGACCACCAGGATGGGGCACATTACTGCAAGGTGGGGACCACCAGGATGGAGCACATTACTGCAAGGTGGGGACCACCAGGATGGAGCACATTACTGCAAGGTGGGGACCACCAGGATGGGGCACATTACTGCAAGGTGGGGACCACCAGGATGGAGCACATTACTGCAAGGTGGGGACCACCAGGATGGAGCACATTACTGCAAGGTGGGGACCACCAGGATGGGGCACATTACTGCAAGGTGGGGACCACCAGGATGGGGCACATTACTGCAAGGTGGGGACCACCAGGATGGGGCACATTACTGCAAGGTGGGGACCACCAGGATGGGGCACATTACTGCAAGGTGGGGACCACCAGGATGGGGCACATTACTGCAAGGTGGGGACCACCAGGATGGGGCACATTACTGCAAGGTGGGGACCACCAGGATGGGGCACATTACTAGATGTTTGACAGAATTACTATATATGGTGCTAATTCTGAAACTATATTACTCTATGTGGCCAAAAGAGGGAAACAAAATTGTAAAAATAAAGCATGAAAAAATATTTTGCCACTAAAAATGCTGTTTTATATATAAACTAAAGTAAACACAAAAAGTGCACATTTATTATCGCCACATCCGTAACGACCCAAGCTATAAAAAAAATAAAATAAACACAGCAAAAATGTTCAGACGGTGTATACAAAAAAATGGTATCACTAAAAATGTCACTTTGACCTGCAAAGAATGCGGCCCCCCAAAATCTGTTTTTTTCCATATGCGGCCCATATACCCAGCCGAGTGAGACCCCTGCTCTACACTGTCCGTGTGGAATGTCCATTGGACGCACACATTTTTGGATGTCGTTATATTTACAATGTGATTGGACATTTTTGCTAATATTTATAAGCTGTATGTAGAAACAGGAGGTCAGTTTTCCTTGTATGAGTCATAAGTCCCTGCAAAAGTCCCTGGCAGGGGGATGAGAGCGGCTGGGTCAGGAGGGGACCCAACTAATTCTACATAGAGCAGAGAAAAGAGAATAATTAGCCCAGTAGAAAGGTATAATGAGCAGCTGTAAGTACAGTGCTGTATAATCTGATTACAATATAGTAAGAGGATAAGCTCTGATGGGAGAGGGTCTTTAAGCCGGTCATGTATTGGGTAATGAGTTGGGGTGTCAGTCTCCATCAGTGCTGGCTGAACACTGACTATCCTGCTCAGATTACTACACATGGCGCTGCTCCTCCTCCCTGTAGTATGGGCTCCGCAGGACGCTGCCGAGGCTCCAGATTCTACCTGCACAGCAACAAGGTCCCAACACTTCTACCTCTATAACTTGCCTAATGCAGACGCAAACCTGCAGCCTTTCCACTGAGATCTTGTCGGCCTTCTACACTGCCATGGCTTTGTCTGCACAATGTAGCTTAAAGGGATTGTCCACTTCTTAAGCATCCTAGAAGTCTACAATATAAGGTCGGTATTCCTCTAACCCTCTGCCTTATTTGGCTGCCATTGAAGGCAGTCAGCAAAATGGGTTCAATTTTCTATAGAAGTGGCAGAATTTAACCCCTTCCTGACCATGTTATTTCCCGGCTCTGCATCTTTCTTATTCTTCTAAGAGCAGTAGCTTTATTTTTCTGTCAATACAGCCATATGAGGGTTTTTGTTTTTATGCCGTTCACTGATCAGGTTAATTATTTTTATATTTTGATTGGATAACGCCCATATGTTTTATTTTAAAATGGGTCATAGAGGGGCAGGAGTGATTTGAATGTTCAGATTAAACTTTTTCCTTTTTGTCCCCTTAGGCTGTGTGCCCACGATTAGTTGTTTAACCACTTCGCTCCAGAGCCTGTTTTTGCCTTCGTGACCGGGCCAATTTTTTCAATTATGACCACTGTCAGTTTATGAAGTAATTACTCTGGAACGCTTCAACGGATCCCCCTGATTCTGAGATTGTTTTTTCGTGACATATTGTACTTCATGATAGTGGTAAAATTTATTCTATATCACTTGCGTTTATTTGTGAAAAAATCGGAAATTTGGCGAAAATTTTGCAATTTTCAAACTTTGAATTTTTATGCCCTTAAATCAGAGAGATATGTCACACAAAATAGTTAATAAATAACATTTCCCACATGTCTACTTTACATCAGCACCATTTTGGAACCAAAATTTTTTATTGTTAGGGAGCTATAAGGGTTAAAAGTTGACCAGCGATTTCTCATTTTTCCAACAAAATTAACAAAAACATTTTTTTAGGGACCACATCATATTTGAAGTCACTTTCAGGGGTCTTTATGACAGAAAATACCCAAAAGTGACACCATTCTAAACACTGCACCCCTCTAGGTGCTCAAAACCACATTCAAGAACTTTATTAACCCTTCAGGTGCTTCACAGGAATTTTTGGAATGTGGAAGAAAAAAATGAACATTTAACTTTTTTCACAAAAATGTTACTTTAGACCCATTTTTTTTTTATTTTTACAGGGGTGACAGGAAAAAATGGACCCCAAAATTTTTTGTGCAATTTCTCTTGAGCGCGCTGATACCCCATTTGTGGAGGCAAACCACTGTTTGGGCGCACGGCAGGGTTCGAAAGGGAAGAAGCGCCATTTGAATTTTTGAATGTAAAATTTGTTTGAATAATTAGCAGACGCCATGTTGCATTTGGGGAGCCCCTAATGTGCCTAAACAGTTGAAACCCCCCACAAATGACACCATTTTGGAAACTAGACCCCTTAGGGAACTTATCTAGATGTGTGGTGAGCACCTTGCACCCCCAAGTGCTTCACAGAAGTTTATAATATTGAGCCATAAAAATAAAATTTTCACATTTTCCCACAAAAAATGTTTTTCATTCCCTAATTTTGTATGATCATAAGGGTAACAGGATAAATTGCACCATGAAATTTGTTGTGCAATTTCTCCTGAGTACGCTGATTCCCCATATGTGGGGGAAAACCACTGCTTTGGTGTACGGCAGGGTTCAGAAGAGAAAGGAGCGCTATGTTGGCTGGGATAGGCAGCAGACACCATGTCACATTTGAAGAGTCGCTGACATGCCGAAACAGCAGAAACCCCCACAAGTGACCCCATTTTGTAAACTACACCTCTCAAGGAATTCATCTAGGGAAGTAGTGAGTATTTTTCAATTTTTAAATTTATACCATTGGGCAGTGAAAAAAGCATAATTATATTTTTACCACAAAAAAATGTTTTACCCTCAGATTTTACATTTTCACACAGGGCAATGGGTAAAAATGGTGCCGAAATGTGTCACACAATTCTTCTAAAAGTGTCAATACCCCATATGTGGCTGTATCGTACCGCTCGGCCATACGGCGAGATCTGGGGGTGACGGAGTGCTATTTGACAATTGGAGAACAAATTATTGTAGAATAGGCATTTGGATTTGGGAGCACAACATTTTCTGAATTTCTTTTGGGGGGCAAGAGCCATTTCGCTTTTCCAGAGCCTTTCTGCTACCAGTAACTTGGAAGTCCCTTATATTTTTAACAGATGACGGACCTGAGTGGGGACTAGCTTTTTTTGAGGACTGAGTTGAAGCTTTTATTGGGAACATTTTACGTAACATTTATCCGGCGCTCTAGGCTGAGCACTTACATCGGGGTTTCCATCTAAATTTCCAAGTGATGTAATTCAGATGAACCCCCTGCAGGATCCATTCACTATAATGAGGCAGCAGAGTTACTCTGGACTCCGTCTGGCCTCTGTTTAGCGGTGTCCTTTTTTTCATTAGTACACAACTGTGGCCAACCGCACTTTTATGCACGCCTAAAACAAATGACACCGTGGGATCCCAGGCCAGACGGCATCCACAGTGGCCTATATCTGCCTCATTACAGGGAATCTTCCGTCATGGGTTCCGTCTGAATCACGTATTTCAGAGATTTACACGGAAACTCTGTAAGTGCTCAGCGCAGAACGCAGGATAAATGTGGGCAGAGCCTTACTGCGATCTTTGGGAGACATAATAAACAAATCAGTAGCAGGTGAAGAATTGGTTTTATTTATTTTTTTACGCCGTTCCTCGTGCGGTATAAGTGATGAGATTACTTTATTCTTCAGGTCGGTGCGATTACAGAGATACCAGATTCATATCGGGTTTTTATGATTGACAGCTGTCACACACGAAGATGCTTTTTTTTTTGCAAAATCTAGTTTTTGCATCACCATATTTTGAGAGCTATAATTTTTCCATATTTCGGCCGACAGTCATGTGACGGCTTGTTTTTTGCGGGCCGAGTTGACATTTTTATTGGTACCATTTTTGGGTACGTGACATTTTTTGATCGCTTTCTATTCCGTTTTTTGGGAGGTAAAATTAACAAAAACCAACAATTCAGGAATTGTTTTTTGAGGGTTTTTTTTATGCCGTTCTGCGTGTGGTGAAAGTGATCAGGAAGCGTTATTCTTCGGGTCAGTACGTTTACAGCGATACTACACTTACTGTATATTTTTTTTTATGTTTTGGCGCTTTTATAGAATAAAACAGTTTTATAGAAAAAATATTTTTTTTGCATTGCTTTATTCTGAGCGCTATAACTTTTTTATTTTTCGGCTGATGGAGCTGTATGGCAGCTTTTTTTTTGCGGAACAAGATGACTTTTTCAGCGGTGCCATTTTTATTTCCATTTTGCTTTTTGATCGCATTTTTTTCCACTTTTTGTTTGGCAATATGAGGAAAAAGCATAGTTTTTTGCTCCGTTTATTTATTTTTATTACGGTGTGCACAGAAGTTGTTAGTGTGACAGTTTTATAGCTCAGGTTGTTTCGGACGCGGCGATACCAAATATGTGTACTTTTTTTATTTTTGCATAAATATACGGATTTATCGGTTTAATATTTTATTTATTTTAATTTATTTTGTTTGTTTTTTTTTAACAGTTTCAAAACATTTTTTTTAACTTTTTTTTACATTTTTACTTAGTCCCTGTATGGGACAATAATTTTTATTTTTCTGATGCTGATCTCATGTAATGTAATAGACATGTATTACATTACATGAGATCTTCACACAGTCAGTGTGTCCTGCCAGGCTTCAGCTGCAGGCTGACCCTGGCAGGACACCATATATGGCAGAGCTGGAGGCGGTCATGTGACCTCCAGCTGCCATAGCAACCCAAGGTCCTGGAAGGTATCAGGGGTCTTCGGAGAGGTAAGTATATCACCCCCTCTCCTCCTGCTGTCTTCTATATGCCACGATCACTATAGATCGCGGCATATAGAAGACAGCAAAGGGTTAACATCACTGGGACCTGATCCAATCAGGTCCCGATGATGTTCCCTGTCACAGATATCGCTCTGCACCGCTCTTGAAGGACCCTGGGGGTCCAGAGCGCTGCGAGACCACCCACCGTTTTTAAACGTCCGTGCTGCGCAGAGCCCAGGCAGCGTGGACGTTTATGTACAGTGGGCGGTCGGGAAGCGGTTAAGCGTTTCCGCAGCGGCAAAAACGCTGCAGAAACGCTTAAAAACGCATGGTAGAAGGCCTGCCATCTTCCCCAATGATAATCCGCTTGTGCTGTGCACATGCTGTGGAAATTTCCGCTGCGGATTATCATTGCGGGAAAAAAAAACAGCACTAACAATTATTTTGCGGAAGTGCTGCGTTTTCGCTGCCATTGACTTGCATTAGAACGCATGGACTACGCATCACTGTATATGTAGATGCGCAATCCACGTGTTCCAATGTGCGGATGGTACCCAGGTGTAGAGGAGAGGAGACTCTCCTCCGGACCCAGGTACTATAGAAACTGTGAAAAAAAGAATAAAATAAAAAATAAATATGATACTTACCTTCTGGCAGCCCCCGCTGCGCTCCTCCTCATGGCGGCAAATCGCGATGGACTGAAGGACCTGCGCTGACGTCATATTCATGTGACGGGTCACACAACGCTGACGTCGGCAGGTCCTTCAGCGCAGTGTACCGCGATCTGCCGGCAGTCAGCACTGAGTGAAGCAAGACTCCGGGGGCCATCGGATGGTAAGTATAGATTTATTTTTTGACATTCTCTCGGGTCACACTATATAAATCCATGCCGGTGACGAAGTTGACAAGCACTTTCTAAGTGATGCTAAAATCGCTTGGAAAGCGCTTGAAAACCCACATGTGGAAATGCATGTGAAGAACTCTTCACATCCGCATGTCCCTGGCAGGAAAAACGCATGTACAATCCGCATGCGTTTTGTCTTCCAGGGGAGATGCAGAAACGCTCAGGAAAAATCCGGAGCATTTCTGCATCGTGGGCACATAGCCTTAGGGGACGTGAACATGCTATCATCTGATTTCTTGTGTTATGTACAGCAATACTGCAGTATATAGACAGCATTCACAGATCTGTCATGACAGGCATGGGTCTTTTCAGCAGACTCCTTCCTGGCAGTGATGGCTTCCCACGATCATGTTACAGGGGCACAGATGGGCACATGGCAGGACTCCCTTCTCAGTTCGCTGTTAATGCTGCTGTCCATCTCTAACAGGTGGAGCTCTGCTCTACATGTGGCTATTAAAGGCAGATGATGGCTAAATATCACAGGCATCATCTTCCAGGCAAGAAGTCAGTGCTGGCATATGATGTAACTGCAAATCATGTTGGTAAGGGGTTAAAGTGCCACTTCAATGGGGTTTTGACACGTGAAATACTTTTAGTGCAGAAATGACGTAGTCCTTTTGGGCATGAGGGTTGGGTGCTGGGATTACTAGTACACCTGACATCCAGGTGGGCATAATTCTGTTCCTTGTGTATTGGAAGACTTTTGCCTCTGCAGCTTTGGTGTTGGCAATCTTTCACTTTCATGCCCATTGATGCTCCACATGGTTGGCTCAGGAACCATCCTCACATGATCTATATTTCCCTAAAGGAAAGTCACTTGTCAAAAGCCACCAGGACAAAGTGCGCAGTTCTGTATCGTGGGAAAACATCAAGAAAAGCTCTAGGAAATGTCAACAAGCAAGTAATGACCCAGAAGAACGGGCAGCCTCTGAAAGGAGACCGGAAAGTGCCAAAGCCTGCGCCAATTGTTATACAGGTATAATGTATTACCGCAGCTCGGATCATACACCGCTCTTGTGTTCTGCCCTGTACTGATGTACAGACTTTACATAGTTACATAGTTTATAAGGCCGAAAAAAGACAAGCGTCCATCCAGTTCAGCCTATTTCTTGTGCACTGCAGCTATTCCGCTATTCCTATACCATGCGGTATAGGCCAATTTACATCATTGACGAAAAATTCACTTCCCGACATCAATCTGGCAGTTAGATTAAATCCCTGGATTAATTAACTATCACTAAGCATAAGATGTAATTTTATTGTTCTCAAGAAAGGCGTCCAGGCCTCTCTTGAACTCATTAAGTGAGTTGGACATCACCACTTCCTCTCCCAGAGAGTTCCAGAGTCTCACGGCTCTGACCGTAAAGAATCCCCTTCTATGCTGGTGCAGGAACCTCCTTTCCTCCAGACGCATAGTGTGCCCCCTCGTCTTTGTCACCATCCTTGGTATAAACAGGTCATGGGAGAGATCTCTGTACTGCCCTCTGATGTATTTATACATGTTTATGAGGTCTCCCCTAAGCCTTCTCTTTTCCAATGTAAATAGGCCTAATTTTGACAACCTCTCTGGGTATTCTAGTCCCTCCATTCCCTTTATTACCTTAGTCGCCCTCCTTTGTACCCTCTCTAGCTCCAATATGTCTTTCCTGAGCACCGGAGCCCAGAACTGTGCACAATATTCTAAGTGCGGCCTTGTAGCTACATAATCCTAAAATACTATAGGAAACATCAGCAAGAAGATCACATGGCATTTTCTATTATTATGATGCGCCCCCTGGGCCGTGGGGTACTCGGCAGCCGGACCTATGGATGCCGGTATAGGGGATATCACCGTGGCTGGCCCGGTCTGTGACCCAGGGCAGTCAGTAAAAAGGGGAAGATATTGGGGGATCTGGGGAAAGTGTTTGTGACGCCACCTGTGAAATGCGGCCAAAGGGAGCCACCGCTGTGGGGCAGTCCTCTGGAGCTGGTGTTAAGGCAGCAGGGATGGTGTGGCTCTCCACAGGTAGAGCTTGCTCCACGGCAGTATAAGCTGGTGAAAGTTGCGCTGGGCGTTGTAGTGCAGGGAGGGAAAGATGGCGCAGATAAAGAATGGACGGAGGCAGTGCGGTGCAGTCATCAGAGTCTTTACTCACAGTTCTTATGACAGTTCCATTGGTGCACTGTACAGTTGTCGGCCTCCCACGTCGCACTGCATTCACCAGGCAGAGGTTCAGCACTTCCTCAGGTAGATTAGGAGCACCTGACAACCCCTCTTTCTTGTGTTCCTAGACCCAGCGTGAAGACTGTCTAGCTTTCTCACTCCTGCCCTGCTCTTTCCCACTCTCAATCCCGTTCGGGTGCTCTGAAGCCCCTCCTGTACGTTGGAGTTCCTGGACCTGCTTGACCCTCACGAGGATTAGAATGATGCTTCGGCAACTTACTATACAAGCCAGAAGCTCCGGTTTTCCCAGCCAAGACCTGGAGTTACACGGCTGGACCAGGGGCCGGTCCCCTTCCTGCGGCCTACGATCCCTCTGTCTTCTGACAGATGCAGGGCGTACGGGTGCTGTCCTGCACTCGCCCGTACCCCCTAGGACCCCTTCCTTAGATCGGAGCCTACTCCTCTGCTCCCCTCCTGAGCCTCTAGCACCGGGCCCTGCTTGAGGAGCAGAGCACCTAAAGAGACTCTGCTCCCTGACTGTTCTCCACTGACTCCTCTACCGAACTCTCCTGCCACCCTAAAATGGCTCCCCTTTATATACCTACTACTATAGTGCTCCCTTAAACTATTTCCTCCACCCACACCCACTACTGGTTCCCCCTACCTCTGGGTTCCTCCTACTCCAGCCAGGGACAGGGCTCAGCAGTTGTGCTCATGCATGTTGTTCTTCCAGCCGGCCTGGAGCAGTGTGGTGTTGAATGCGGGTGTTGGGGTTCTCTGCAGCACTCCCTCCTTACCTGAGAGAAGGGGACACCACACCTCTGGGTGAGGTGCAGTACCTCTGTGGCGACTGAACCCTCAGGGGCGCCACAATTACAAGTCCCATTGTTTTCTGTTGGATTAAAGTGGGCTAATATCTGGCTAATCTAGCTGTGTAATGTGTATGGGGGTCTCCTCACCTAACAAATGTTCATTTCAAATACCCGCTCCTTGTTCTCTAGGCACAAATTGCTTAGAGGCAGCAGATTACCCTCCTCCCCACAGAACACATGAGAGCTCATCTGTATGTTGGGAGAGATGGCTGCTAGCCAAACAGTGTATGGCCAGGCCACAGCTATGCCACAAGGACTTGGCTGACTCCATTTTAGATCATATATGGAGAACCTAATGGTAAACCCTGGATAAATGAAGCTTGTGACCTGGTTCCTGTTCCCCACTAGGTTTCTGGCACTTCTGATAAGACAGATGAGCTGCAGTACCCCGACATTGAGAAGTTTGTTCCCTACAATCCTGCAGGTAACTTTTCCACACTTTGCTGTACCTATTGCCTGCCATTAGCCACTGGCCTTTACATTTAATTTTGAGCATCAGAATCAATTCTAATACTTGCACCTGAAGCTGGATGGGGTTAGTGAATTTGTCACCAGGATTTTGCTGCCCCATCTGAGAGCAGGGTGATTAAGGGGCAGAGACCCTGATTCCAGTGATGGATCGCTTGGTGCAGTTCAGAGTAAATGTGTCTGCTGCAGATCTACAAATTCTCTGAATGCTGGGCTCTGTATAACCCCACCCACACCACTGATAGGCAGAAAGCTACCAATGCACACTGTACAGAGCTATTCATCAGTTGTGGGGACAGGGTTGGACTACATGGCAGCAGCTTTACTAGTCCTCTTGTGGCAGTCTCCTGCTGGTGGAGGATCACTTATCAAAACTACAGCAGTCAGCCCAGAAAGCAACATGTCGCTGGAATTGTGGATCTTTGTCCCCACGTTGTGCTGTGCTCAGATCAGGTGGCAATAAACCTGGTGACATTCCCTTTGTCAGGCAAAATGTATTCCTCCTTCACCCATGACGGCACCACGGAGAGAGAGGGGATCCGCCCTTCAAGGACAGGAAACCTACAGATAAAAGGGCGGTTCCTCTCTCCCGCATCAGTTGGTTTCCTGTCCTTGACGGGACCCTACAGTCCGGAGGAGGCATACCTGCGGGGTGCCAGAAGATGGACGTCGTGGGATGCCAGGCCCGGCCAGTCCGATCCAGGCAGCGGGGGTCCCCCTGCCTCGGCTGGTGCGGTGTCCTGAAGCGCCACTGCTGAGGTCAGTGGGCCTTTAGGGTCTGCGGAGGGGGGGTCTGGATGAAGAGGAGGCCGCCAGGACTGTGCTAGACCCCCCCTGGTTGCAGAGGTGAGAACGCACGCTGCTCGGCAACATGCATTTAAGCTTCCGGGTTCACTGCGCAATTTCCCCCGGATGACGCGGCGCTGCAATGCATGACTGGGTAACCAGTCTGTGCAGGTGAGGGCTTTCCCCCACGGGTGCGGGGGAGCAAGGGGGGACCAGGTCACTACAGGCACTTAAAACACAGCAGAGGACGCCAGTATTTGCTCTTCTGGGCTCTGGCACGCTGTGTGGAAAAAAAAAAAAAAACTAACAATGAGTGACCAAGACCTACCTGAGGAGCAGCAGCTACATCCTCAGTCACCACCACCACTGCCAACCCAATGGAAAAAGGGACCGGAAGGCCAGGACCGGAGTGGAAGCGGGCGCTCTGGCAGATCGTCGCAGCGTAGCAAGGACTCCACCTCGGCATCTTCCAGGAGGACTTCGGCTACAAAGATGGCTCCACATCCTGAACCGGTACCTGCTCTTCCGTCTGGTTGGTAAGTGAACTTCGTGAAAGTCCACTTTGTAACTAGGGGCCCTTGCTCCCTCTCTCTTTTGTCTCCCGTAGGGAAAAAGAGTACAGGGAAAACAAAAAATAGGACTTGTGCATTATGCACTGAGGCCTTGCCCACTACTTGGGAAAAGAGACTCTGCAGCTCCTGCATTGAGCAGACCATATACGAGGGAACCCCGAGATTTGCCTCTGATCTTAGAGACCTAATTAAGTCGCAAGTTGAAAACACTATTAAATCTTTTCAGGGCAAAAGATTAAAGAAAACTAAAAACATATCCCCCCCCCCCCCCCCCCGAGTCCACATCTAGTAGTTCTGAGGATGACGGGGATTCGGACACTTCCACCTCTTCCTCCTCCTCTTCCTCGTCTACAGTTAGAGGAGGTCGGAGCTGTTTTCCCGTTGAGGAAACAGCCTTATCAAGGCAGTCAGGTCTACCATGGGTCTAACAGATCCCCGTCCCAAAAAATCCATACAAGACATGTTTAGTGGCCTAGAACAGCAAAAAAGGAGATCTTTTCCACTCAATGAACATGTTCATTCGCTGATTATGAAAGAGTGGAAAAGACCTGAGAGGAAGGGCTTCCTTTCCCCTAAACGAAGGTACCCGTTTGAGGACCCCGTATGCTCCTTTTGGGAGAAAGCACCGAAACTGGATGTCGCTATAGCCAAAGCCTCAAAAAAATACTTCCTTCCATTTGAAGACATGGGTGTCTTGAAAGACCCCATGGATAAAAAGGCAGACACCTTCTTAAAGGGTTCCTGGGAAGCCTCTGGGGGTGGTTAAAACCGGCGATAGCTGCCACGTGTACGGCCAGATCCCTAATGGTCTGGTTGGACCAGCTAGAATCACAACCGAGGCAGGAGACATCCAGAGACACAATCCTTGAAGCCATCCTGATAATGAAAAGGGCAGCGGCCTTCCTGGCAGACGCCTTGGTGGACTCCGTCAGGTTAAGTGCTAGAGCGGCGGGGCTTGCCAACGTGGCTAGACGAGCCCTCTGGCTCAAATGTTGGCCCGGGGACCTACAAACTAAATCCAGATTGTGCTCCACCCACTGTGAGGGCGAGTTTCTATTTGGGCCTGCCCTTTATGACATCCTGGATAAAGCGGGGGACAATAAGAAACGGTTTCCTGTCCCGTCTAATGCTGCTTACAGGAAGCCTTTTCGGAGTAGAAGATTTATGCGTAGGAAACCCCCTAAAGAGCAGGATAGGTGGGAAGACAGGAGAAGGAAGACCAAGGGATTCCTATTTAACAAGCCCTCCAGTGATGATAGAAAGGCCCCCCCCTCCCGGCCTGGGAGCTAATGTCCAACAGCTCATGGATTCTGACCCTAATTCAATTGGGCCTGAAACTCCAGTTCTTTAAAGTCCCTCAGAGAAACTTTATTATAACCCCTGAAAGATCTTCAAACGAGGAGCAACTAGCCTTGGAGCAGAAAATCCGGGGACTAGTAGGGAAAGCAGTCCTCCAGGAGGTCCTGGGTGGGGAGGAAGGCTTGGGCTTCTATTCTCCACTATCCTGAGAAAAAAACAGATGGGACATACAGTACAGGACGATTGTGATTCTGAAAAAGCTGAACAAGCTGTTGAAGGTGGAACCCTTCAAAATGGAAACAATAAAATTTTCAATAAAAATGCTGTTTCCTGGTGGTTTCATGGCTGCCCTGGACTTAAAAGACGCTTATTATCACGTCCCGATACACAAGGACTACCAGAAGTTCCTCAGGGTAGCTGTTCTTATGGGTGGAGTGGTCAAGCACTACCAATATAGAGCCCTCCCATTCGGCATCGCCATAGCCCCAAGGGTCTTAACCAAAGTGGTTGCAGAGGTGATGGCTCATCTAAAGGGAGCAGAACACCCAGGTCGTCCCATACCTAGACGACTTCCTGATAATAGGCAGCTCCTTCCTAGACTGCAAATCCCATCTGGAAAAGGTCATGGATTCTTTGACTTGCTTAGGGTGGCTTTTGAATCTGGAAAAGTCCAAAACAGAACCATGCCAGATACAGGAGTACCTAGGCGTCATACTGGATTCAAAAATTCAGGAGTGTCGTCTCCCCTCAGGGAAAATTCAAAAAAATCTTAAACCTGATATCACAGGCGAAATCCCACCTGTCTATGTCCCTTCGGAAGGCCATGTCCCTGCTAGGTTCCCTGATGGCGTGCTTTCTGGCCGTTCAATGGGCTCAAATACATACCAGGACCCTTCAGTGGGAAATCCTAGAAGCAGAAAAGGCACTAAAAGGGCGTTTAGAAGGGCGGTTAACGCTATCTGTAAAAACCACACTTTCCCTAGAGTGGTGGGGGAACATACACAATCTGGCCTGGGGGATTCCTTGGACAATCCCGACACCGCAAATCCTGACCACAGATGCAAGCCCTGGGGGCTGGGGGACCCACCTAAACAACCTGGTAGCTCAGGGGGTCTGGACAGCGCCTGAAACGGTCCTCAAACATGAAGGAGCTCCTAGCAGTAGAGCAGGCACTCCGGGAGTTCATGCACACACTACAAGGACATCACGTGAGGGTCTTCTCAGACAACCGAGTAGTAGTGGCATACCTGAACCACCAGGGGGGTACACGGTCCCATTCCCTAATGCAGACGACAGAGGTCATCTTTCACTTAGCCGAGGAGAACTTGCAATCCCTATCTGCTCTACAGATAAAAGGGGTAGAAAACCGCACCGCAGTCGGACTCAGTTGAAGCAGGGGGAGTGGGAATTAAGTCAGGCGGTTTTTCGGCAGATTGTACAAAGGTGGGGCCGTCCCTCCATAGATCTGTTTGCCAACAATCAGAACAAAAAAACACACTTTTTGCTCCCTAGATCCCAAAGGGAACCCGGTAGCCGTGGATGCCTTTATGATCCCTTGGAATTACCCTCTAGCTTGCGCTTTTCCTCCGATCGCTCTGATTCCAGCTGTTCTGAGGAAAATCAGAGAAGAGGAAGCGAGGGTAATCCTAATAGCCCCCTTTTGGCCAAAGAGAGCATGGTTTTCATGGCTGAGGAGGTTGTCAATCTCCGATCCATTGGTTCTCCCGGACCTTCTTTCTCAGGATCTGGTCCTCCATCCTCAGGTGTCAAGCTTACACTTGACTGCCTGGAATTTGAGAGGGCTCTTCTGAAAGACGAAGGTTTCTCCCCAAATTTGATCACCACACTACTTCAAAGTAGAAAACCAGTCACCACCAAACTATACGGGAAAACCTGGAAGAAATTCCTTTCAGTCTCAGGTCCTAGGTTGGGTGGGGAGGTTCCGTTGACGGCTATCCTGTAATTTTTACAGAGGGGTTTGGAGCAGGGCCTGGCCACAAGTACCTTTTTAAAAGTTCAAGTTGTGGCCCTGGGAGCACTCTATAATTTTGACCTAGCCAGGGATAGATGGGTATCTAGGTTTAATAAGGCATCAGCTAGATCCCGCCCTATCCCATCCCGAAATACTACACCCTGGGATTTGAACTTGGTCCTTTCAGCCCTAACTGAGGCACCTTTTGAACCCCTGTCAGAAGCGTCCCTAAAAACAGCACTCTTGGTAGCTCTCACATCCGCACGTAGGGTTAGTGATATTCAGGCCCTATTGGCAGGCCCCCCCTTCACACAAATCTTGGAGGATAGGCAGGATCAGTTTTCAGAATAACCCTATCTACCAAAAGTGGCGTCAAGATTTCACAGGTCCTAGGAAATCACCCTCCCTTCTTTCTGCCCTAACCCTAGGAACACAAAAGAGAGGGTCCTGCATACACTAGACGTCAGAAGGTGCCTAATCCAGTATCTAGAGGCAACACAAGAGTGTAGGCAGGATAGTTCTCGGTCTGCTTTCAGGGTCCTCGTAAGGGGAAGAAAGCTTCTAAGGGCACGCTGGCCAGATGGATAAGGGAGGCCATTACATTATCTTACTCCTCACGTGGAGAAGCTGCCCCGGAGAAACTGAAGGCCCACTCAACAAGAGCGGTGGCAGCCTCCTGGGCAGAGAAGGCCTGTGCTACGATAGAGCAGGTATGTAGAGCGGCAACCTGGTCTTCCCCCCTCTACCTTCTTTAATCACTACCGGATAGACTTAACCTCTTCTTCAGACCTGACTTTCGGGAGAAGGGTTCTGGAAGCTGTGGTCCTCCCCCTAATGAGTCACTTCTCTGCAATTCTCTCCGTGGTGCCGTCATAGGGGAAGGAGAAAGACGTAGTTACTTACCGGTAATAGGATTTCTCAGAGCCAATGACGGCACCCGTACATTCCCTCCCTTCACGTGTGGGTGCGCACACTTATTGGTTAATTATTGTAGCCACGTAGTGTGTCTAGTGAGGTCTTAAATTGTAAAATTTTGTGTTACTAACCTGGTGGTCCTCTCGTGCTCTGTAAACAACGGATGCGGGAGAGAGGTACCACCCTTTTATCTGTAGGTTTCCTGTCCTTGTTGGGCGGATCCCCTCTCTCTCCGTGGTGCCGTCATGGGCTCTGAGAAATCCCGTTACCGGTAAGTAACTAACTACATCTTTTTGTTCTAGTTTTAAAAATGTTGAAAGGACAGCCAGAGAGGTCTTATATCTCCGCCCCCTGTTCACTTGGAAGGGACCTCCATAGAACTCTACCCCCAAACAAGGAATTTTTATAACCGCCGTAAACCTCAGCCCAGGGCACGCATACTGGTCTACACTGGATTTCCTCCTAAGCTCTATTGTGTAACTGTACAAACTTTTAATGTCGAGTTTAATAATGCACATGACTGTCACAAACACATGGACCACATTTTTGGGATGCTCACCTTTTTCCAGTTATGATGGTGTATCTTTCATAACTGGGAAACCACCAGAAACCTAGGAAATGGTTTCTGGGCTTCTGAACGTCATATAAATATCATATTTGATATCAATCTCCGTGAATATTGGTGACGGCAAACATGATGTATCCATCTTGGATGTGGGCCCCCCCCCCCCCATACCAAGATATGGAAGATGAAGGATTTTTATGTCTTGTGCAGCTGGGTGGGTTCACAAAACAGAGCCCCCGTGTGAGGTAAACATGGGTGTGTCCTAGTGTTTTGCCTACTAACTAAAAACCAGAACGTCCATGTTGGCTCATTCCAACCCAGGGACATCAGATGCAAGCACTCCTCGCTGCGTGGAGGAATCACACCTAATTTCCGGGGAGCCGCCCCCCCCCCCCCCCCCACAGAATCTGAGACCATCACCTCGTGGTGCAGGTTTTGCTATTATTTACCCCTTTTATTTTAATAACTGTTTTATGCATATATGTAAATTGTCTTTTATAATATCTTGTTTATGTTTTGTAAACACTGCCAACTTTCGGAAGTAAATTATTATTATTTACCAGCTTCGTTCTTCTTGTCCTATGTCGAGCAAACGCGTTCCTCACCTGCTAATTCATGTTACCTAACGGGTACCCGATCCACCTGTTAAGAGATCGGTGGTGGCAGCATACGGTGTATTTATGTGATATGGTGGTTGAGGGTGGTGGGATTGAGGTATATATATGTTCCTAGACTGAACTGGTGGTATATATACGTCCTGTCACATCACGTGCCACAATAGTCAACATAAATGAGAGCAGCTGTTCCCTGTTGCTTATCCTCGGTCAATACCGTGTTTGACCAGCAGGATAAGGGAGCGCCAGAGGGCTGCAAAGTCTGACTAAGTTTTCCTGACACCCTTTAAATGCACTTTATGGCCATCTCTGTTGCACTCTTACTCTCTATTAGCTGCAGTGTCCCATGTGCCTAATGCTGCCACAGATCTCATGGCTGCAGGATCCAGATCTTCAGCAACTCGCTGACATTGTGTCAGTTAATCCAATGAGTGTTTGCAGTGACAGCAATGTCTGTTAGCTGGGTTTCTGATGCTGCTCAGTTGTGGAGGAGAGCAGACAGATGTCAGTGTGGTGTTCGGAGGCTCCTGAGGCCCCTGCACGTGACATCAGGAGTGCCAGAGATCCAGAGTATGATCTTGTGGTCTTGGGCCCCAGTATACAGGTGGGACTTTGCAGCTATTGGGGGGGGGGGGGGGCGGCGAGGGAGAAGAGCACAACACTGACGTGTGCAGTGAAGGTGGTTAAAGTTCATTGACGCTAGATGACTCATTTTGGTGCATTGACCCCATAGGCAAACTAGGAATGTCAAAGAACCAATCAAGAACAACCAAACAAAATTGTCAAATTATGCATAAATAGGAAATTAAAAAACCTATAATAAATACACGGTTAAGTAAGAGTGACACCGTAGAGACAGGCACTCACACCAATGTACATACAATAGTTAAAATAGAAAAATATAGAATAGATGTAAACTACCAGGAGTAGTTATAGAACCACCCACAAGGGGTAGTTTTAGAACCGCCCACCAGCACCAGGGGTAGTTCTAGAACCGCCCCCCAGGGGTAGTACTGGAACCGCCCACCATGGGTAGCTCTAGAGCTGCCCACTGGCACCAGGAGTAGTTCTAGAACTGCACACTAGGAGTAGCTCTAGAAGCACCCAAAATGGGTAGTACTAGAAGCATCCACCGGCAACAGGGGTAGTTCTAGAACTGCAACCGAACACAAGGAGTAGTTCTAGAAGCGCCCACCAGGAGCGTTATTAGAACTGCACACTAGAAGAAGTTCTAGAACCGCTCACGGCACCAGGGGTTGTTCTAGAACTGAACACTAGGAGTACTTGTAGAAGCGCCCGCCAGATGTAGTTCTAGAAGCGCCCACCAGGGGTAGCTCTAGAACCGCTCACATGCACCAGGGGTAGTTCTATAACCGCCCACCAGGTGTAGCTCTATAACCACCCACAGACCAGGTGTAGTTCTAGAAATGCCCACCAGGAGTAGTTCTAGTATCGCTCACGGCACTGGGGTAGTTCTAGAACTGCACACTAAGAGTAGGTCTAGAAGCGCCCGCCAGATGTAGGTCTAGAAGCGCCCGCCAGATGTAGGTCTAGAAGCGCCCGCCAGATGTAGGTCTAGAAGCGCCCGCCAGATGTAGGTCTAGAAGCGCCCGCCAGATGTAGGTCTAGAAGCGCCCGCCAGATGTAGGTCTAGAAGCACACAATGACAACCAGGGGTGGTTCTAGAAGCGCCCACCAGGTGTAGTTCTAGAACCGGCCACCGTTCCCAGGGGTAATTCTAGAACCGCCCATCGGAGTAGTATTAGAACTGCACACCAAGGGTTGTTCTACAAGCGCACACCAGTGGTAGTTCTAGAAGTGCCCACCAGCACAATGGGTAGTACTAGGACTGCCCACCAGGGGTAGTTCTAGAAGCGCCCACCAGGAGCAGTATTAGAACCGCAAACTAGAAGTTCTAGAACCGATTATGGCACCAGGGGTAGTTCTAGAACCGCCCACCAGGGGTAGTTCTAGTACTGCACACTAGTAGTACTTCTAGAACCGCCCACCAAGGGTAGGTCTTAAAGCGCCCACCAGGAGCAGTATTAGAACCGCACACTAGAAGTTCTAGAACCACTCACGGCACTGGGGGTAGTTCTAGAACTGGACACTAGGAGTACTTCTAGTAGCGCCCACCAGGGGTAGTTCTAATACTGCTCATGGTGGGCGGTTCTAGAACTACCCCTGGTGTCTGTGGGCGGTTCTAGAGCTACACCTGGTGCCGTGAGCAGTTCTAGAACTTCTTTTAGTGTGGGGTTCTAACACTGCTCCTGGTGGGTGCTTTTAGAACTTCCCCTGGTGCCGGTGGGCGCTTCTAGAACTACCCCTGGTGGGTGGTTCTGAAACTACCCCTGGTGCCGTGAGTGGTTCTAGAACTTCTACTAGTGTGCAGTTCTAATACTGCTCATGGTGGGCGGTTCTAGAAGTGCACACTAAGAGTACTTCTAGAAGTGCCCACCGGGGGTAGTTTCAGAACTGCCCACCGGCACTAGGTGCAGTTCTAGAAGCACCCCCAGGGGGTAGCTCTAGAGCTGCACACTAGGAGTGGTTCTAGAAGAGCCCACTGGCACCAGGGGTAGTTCTAGAACTGCTCACTAGAGCACTTCTAGAACCACCTACCAGGAGCATTATTAGAACTGCACACTAGTAGAAGTTCTAGAACCACTCACGGCACCAGGGGTAGTTTCAGAACCACCCACCAGGGGTAGTTCTAGAAGCGCCCACCGGCACCAGGGGAAGTTCTAAAAGCACCCACCAGGAGCAGTGTTAGAACCCCACACTAAAAGAAGTTCTAGAACTGCTCACGGCACCAGGGTAGTTATAGAACTGCACACTAAGAGTACTTCTAGAAGCGCTCACAATGGTTAGTTCTAGAACCCCCAGGGGTAGTTCTAGAACTGCATATTAGAAACCAAGCAATGTGAACTGAGGTCTAAGATGGTACACATTCAAGAAATAGGAGCATGTTCACACTAGTTCTAGAAGCGCCCACCCGGGGGGGGGGGGGGGGAGTTCTAGAAGCACCCACCAGCACCAGGAGTAGTTGTAAAACCGCACACTAAGAGTAGTTTCAGAAGCTGCCACCGTGTTGACGGGCCCCGATCACCTGGTCCCCTCCCGGTTGGTCGGGCATGAGGCGGGCCTCGATCACCTGGTCCCCTCCCGGTTGGTCGGGCGTGAGGCGGGCCCCGATCACCTGGTCCCCTCCCGGTTGGTCGGGCGTGAGGCGGGCCCCGATCACCTGGTCCCCTCCCGGTTGGTCGGGCGTGAGGCGGGCCCCGATCACCTGGTCCCCTCCCGGTTGGTCGGGCGTGAGGCGGGCCCCGATCACCTGGTCCCCTCCCGGTTGGTCGGGCGTGAGGCGGGCCCCGATCACCTGGTCCCCGCCCGCTTGGTCGGGCGTGAGGCGGGCCCCGATCACCTGGTCCCCGCCCGCTTGGTCGGGCGTGAGGCGGGCCCCGATCACCTGGTCCCCGCCCGCTTGGTCGGGCGTGAGGCGGGCCCCGATCACCTGGTCCCCGCCCGCTTGGTCGGGCGTGAGGCGGGCCCCGATCACCTGGTCCCCGCCCGCTTGGTCGGGCGTGAGGCGGGCCCCGATCACCTGGTCCCCGCCCGCTTGGTCGGGCGTGAGGCGGGCCCCGATCACCTGGTCCCCGCCCGCTTGGTCGGGCGTGAGGCGGGCCCCGATCACCTGGTCCCCGCCCGCTTGGTCGGGCGTGAGGCGGGCCCCGATCACCTGGTCCCCGCCCGCTTGGTCGGGCGTGAGGCGGGCCCCGATCACCTGGTCCCCGCCCGCTTGGTCGGGCGTGAGGCGGGCCCCGATCACCTGGTCCCCGCCCGCTTGGTCGGGCGTGAGGCGGGCCCCGATCACCTGGTCCCCGCCCGCTTGGTCGGGCGTGAGGCGGGCCCCGATCACCTGGTCCCCGCCCGCTTGGTCGGGCGTGAGGCGGGCCCCGATCACCTGGTCCCCGCCCGCTTGGTCGGGCGTGAGGCGGGCCCCGATCACCTGGTCCCCGCCCGCTTGGTCGGGCGTGAGGCGGGCCCCGATCACCTGGTCCCCGCCCGCTTGGTCGGGCGTGAGGCGGGCCCCGATCACCTGGTCCCCTCCCGCTTGGTCGGGCGTGAGGCGGGCCCCGATCACCTGGTCCCCTCCCGCTTGGTCGGGCGTGAGGCGGGCCCCGATCACCTGGTCCCCGCCCGCTTGGTCGGGCGTGAGGCGGGCCCCGATCACCTGGTCCCCGCCCGCTTGGTCGGGCGTGAGGCGGGCCCCGATCACCTGGTCCCCGCCCGCTTGGTCGGGCGTGAGGCGGGCCCCGATCACCTGGTCCCCGCCCGCTTGGTCGGGCGTGAGGCGGGCCCCGATCACCTGGTCCCCGCCCGCTTGGTCGGGCGTGAGGCGGGCCCCGATCACCTGGTCCCCGCCCGCTTGGTCGGGCGTGAGGCGGGCCCCGATCACCTGGTCCCCGCCCGCTTGGTCGGGCGTGAGGCGGGCCCCGATCACCTGGTCCCCGCCCGCTTGGTCGGGCGTGAGGCGGGCCCCGATCAGATTTCAAAAGTATAAAAATTTAAGACGCGGAAGTATCATTTAATCAATTCGCCATATAAAAATGTTAAATTATTGAACCCATAATATTAGCACCATAACAAGTATTTACCCCTTTAATAACCATATAACATACCCAAATAATGATTTTAAAAAAGAATCAAAATCTTCTTTGTTCTCCAAACTTTTGTGAATAAAAACATGAGCTTCACTCACACAAACTAAATCCTCATTTTGCTTTACCAATAGGAAAATATTTGGCCACAGAAAATAGTGGGAATCGAGTTATTCTCTTTGTTGCAAAATGATGTTTTCACCACTAAGATAAAAACAAACTATACAACTATATATTTATCATATGTCTGAAATGTGGAGAGAAACAAAATCTGTGTTGGGATGAAATAATGAGATACATCTTTAAAAGACAATAGTGGAATTGCTTTTGTTTTTAGAATATAATATAATTCTCCAGGTCATTGAGATAACCGCAATACCAAATTCAAGGTGTTTTATCTCCCATGGTTGTTAAACAACTATGTAACAACACTAAAGAAATTGGTTTGGGTCACCATATTCTGAGACCTTTACATTTTTTTTTCTGTTGATGGACCTTTGTGAGGGCGTGATTTTGCGTAGCTTTTATTGATACAATTTTGGGGTATATTAAAAGGTTTGCCCAGGTTTGGGGCGCCATCTGCAGTCAGACTTGTGGCTCCTTAAAGTGCACAGTGTGCGAGCGGACAGAATTTCTCTAGTACTGGCGCCGCAAGATTGCAATTTGCATACACGCTATCACGTGCCGACTGGATGTGTTCGGCCTCTCTCAATACAAGTGAATTGATCCGTTTTTGATACCTTTTTGGGTTGCATTAAATGCCATTGCTTTTGATTGTGTTTTTTTGTGAAGAAGAGCATTTCATTTTTTGTTTTGGG
This sequence comes from Phyllobates terribilis, assembly GCF_046119375.1. Lineage (NCBI taxonomy): Eukaryota > Metazoa > Chordata > Amphibia > Anura > Dendrobatidae > Phyllobates > Phyllobates terribilis. The sequence goes on from NW_027363706.1 coordinate 153,197, forward strand.
GGGTATTTTAACATAACGGTTGAAGTATAATTTAAACGTTCATATTTTTCAAATTTTTTCTTTATTTTTAAGTTAACTTAGTGGACTTATGTGATCATTTAACCCCTTATACTATATTTTGTAATTTTGTATTATTGCAGTATATGCATGTAGTTTAATTGACATTCTCTTGTGAAGCCGAGCTTTATAGGAGTACTAAGATGGCAGTGATTGAATCCTTCTTTAAGGCCCCTGACTGCCATGGTAAATCTTCGGCAATCACTTCTATGGGGCGATGGGAAGAGGTACATGAGTGAAGTAGCTACCAGGACACTTAAATGTCCCTGTTAGTGATTAACCATGGTATTGACTGAACGGCAGCATTTAATGCTCCCTCCCTCCTGCATCTGACACAGTGGGCACGATGACACTTCATCGCACTCCATGCTGTGTCAGATAGTGTAGCTGCTGAGGTGAGTATATGCGCTGCAGAGACTGAAGCAGTGGGGGAACAAGGAGCGGTGAGTATTGTATTTTTCTTAAAAAAAAATCAGTGAGTACGTGGTGCTCATAATACTGGAAAACTGTGGGTTGTTTTTTACCCTATGGGGGGTGGGGTTGTTTTTTACCTTATCGGGGGTGGGGTTGTTTTTTACCTTATCGGGGGTGGGGTTGTTTTTTACCTTATCGGGGGTGGGGTTGTTTTTTACCTTATCGGGGGTGGGGTTGTTTTTTACCTTATCGGGGGTGGGGTTGTTTTTTACCTTATCGGGGGTGGGGTTGTTTTTTACCTTATCGGGGGTGGGGTTGTTTTTTACCTTATCGGGGGTGGGGTTGTTTTTTACCTTATCGGGGGTGGGGTTGTTTTTTACCTTATCGGGGGTGGGGTTGTTTTTTACCTTATCGGGGGTGGGGTTGTTTTTTACCTTATCGGGGGTGGGGTTGTTTTTTACCTTATCGGGGGTGGGGTTGTTTTTTACCTTATCGGGGGTGGGGTTGTTTTTTACCTTATCGGGGGTGGGGTTGTTTTTTACCTTATCGGGGGTGGGGTTGTTTTTTACCTTATCGGGGGTGGGGTTGTTTTTTACCTTATCGGGGGTGGGGTTGTTTTTTACCTTATCGGGGGTGGGGTTGTTTTTTACCCTATGGGGAGATGGGGTTGCGTTTTACCCTATGGAGGGGTGGGGGTTGCGTTTTACCCTATGGGCGGGTGCGGGTTGCGTTTTACCCTATGGGCGGGTGCATATTACTGTGTGGAGGACCATGGGGAGTGTATTATACTGTGAGGAGGACTATAGTGAGTATTTTATTGTATGGAGGATTATGGTGGCGTGTTACACTATATGGGGCCATTATAATATGTGAAGGGTTATGTGGGGGCCATTATAATATTTGAAGGGTTATGTGCGGGGCCATTATACAGTATGCAAGCAATTATACAGTGTTAAGGTTTGTGTGGGGTCCATCATGCATGGATTGAAGTGAATATCCAGCTCCAGTAAAAAAACAAATGGATTATTGTGACACCATTTAGCTGTAGTTGGGGGTTTGGAAGGTGCAGAAAATGTGCAACACCGAACGCGTTTCGAACACTCTGCATGTTCTTAGACTCATATATTTTCTGCACCTTCCAAACCCCCAACTACACCTAAATGGTGTGTCACAACAATGCCATTGTTTCAATCGTTCTTATAAAGACTTTTTTTGTATTGGATTTGGATGCACCTTGCTTCTACATCTGGCGGAGTCTGGATCCTGTGCTTCGTTAAATGGAACCCGCTGGGAATCCTTCAAGGGTGAGCTGAATATTACTCTGACCTATGTGGTGTCCATCATACTGTTTGGAGGGCTAGTGCAGACTATTGTACAGTGTGGGGCCATTATACTGTATGTAGGCCCATTACTCTACATGGAGGGCTGTGTGGGGGTCACAGTTGGGGGATTACTGGGTTGTTGTCACCTTACTTTGCCTTGGGAGTTGAGGTGGGGGGGCATAGTTTGATGACCCTACTGTACATGTGGAGGTTAAGGTAGAGGAATTCACCATGGGGGGTATCATACTGTGTTTGGGGGGCACTTTTGTTGGCATCATACGTTATGGTGGCAATGAGAGGGGAATCTAGGACTTCAGCAGGAGGAAAATTACTATGTAAAGGCTGGAAAGTTGTGAGATCTGCTCTTCTGTGACACTGACAAATATAATTTTTTTATTAATTTCTTTTGAAGGGGGAGACCTCAACTCAACTTCTGCTATGGGCCCCGATGATTTCTATGTACGCCCCTGCCCCACAGCATCAATATACGCGCACAGCACTGCTACAGCAATACACAGAATCAACAAAATGAAGGTGAGTGACCCCCTAACCTATTAGCCCCCTGTGCAGCTGCACTGGTAGCACCAATGATATCCACTTAGTCTAGTAAAATCTGTCATCCCTTATCAAAGCTGAGCAACAAACTCTCCTAGTTACCCATAGCAATCAGAGATTAAAAGGGTATTCCCATCTCCAAGATCCTATCCCAATATGTAGTAGGTGTAATAATAATATTAGAAAAAACCTCAATTAGAAATGTAGAATAGTTTTTCTGCTTCGCTGTGTCTTTCCTCATGTGCAGGCATTGCAGGACCTTAGGTATCCATGGTTACGACCACTAGCAACTAGATAACTGGTGGTTGTAAGCATGGATATCTAATATTATTATTATTACACCTACTACATATTGGGAGAGGATTTTGGAGATGGGAATACCCCTTTAATAAAAGCTGAGCTCTGACTGGTTGCTATGGGTAACGAGAATAGTTGTAATGCTGCTACATAATCTACATAATTTCTCACCTTTCTCATCAGTCAGGTGGATGTGACGGGGTCCTGGGTCTCCTCCTCCGCTTCCATCCGCTCAGTCTTGTCATGGCTCAGTGAAGGCTAAGAAGCGGGTTATTCTGTTCTTCTTGGCTTCTCCTGTCCCTATTCTCCAATCGATTCTTCTTGCCTTCCTTGTGGTTTGTGAGCTTCCGTGTGTCTCCTCTCACCTGCGCTCCTGTGATGTCATCGCTATGTCATAGATTCCACATTCCGGCACCTGCCATTGTGATGTCATCGCTGTCATGGATTCCACATTCCGGCACCTGCCATTGTGATGTCATCGCTGTCATGGATTCCACATTCCGGCACCTGCCATTGTGATGTCATCGCTGTCATGGATTCCACATTCCGGCACCTGCCATTGTGATGTCATCGCTATGTCATAGAATCCACATTCCGACACCTGCCATTGTGATGTCATCGCTATGTCGCCATGCTTCCACATGCTGGTATGTGCCTCTGTGATATCACAGCTTTGGCCAATATGGCTGTAGTCCTGGGGCAGCATAAGTCACATGACTGGTACAAGTCGTAGGGTTCAGGACATTGCAGTCCAATTGAAGAAATCATTGCTTGATTACAATCCGGTTTTCCACACCATTTACCTCACACACATTATTTACACCAGTGCATTATTAATGGCCGTACAGAACTAGGCCTCAAAAAGGCTGGGTTTATTGAGGTCCTGACAAGACCAGGTAATGAAGGGTTTATTACAGGGTTTGATATGGAGGTTGGATGTGGAACTAGGAATGTGATAGGCTGGTGGTGGAGTTCTAGTGAGATTTATATAATAGGAGGGCAGCCATCTTTGGCGTGACATTCAGCGCTGGCTTCACTTTCCTCTCCTACAGACATCATTGACATCTGGAGGAAGTGGGAGAGCAGCTGCAACGGTCAATTCCTCCAAAGTACGAGAGAGTGAAGACACCTCTGATTGGCCGCAGGGATCGCGGACCCCGGGAGAGCCAGTGCTGACACTGCTGGAATGGCACAGAGTAGAATAGTTATTATTTTACTCAGGGGAAACAGTGATTGAGAAGTTGTCTGAATAGTGGAAAAGCCTTTTAAGTTTGGGGGTGGCGCATTCTCATGAAGCCTCAGCACCTCCTGATGGTGTTTAGGTTTTCTACAATAGGGAGCTAGTTAATGTTGTGACTTCGTTGCCACCTGCTGGTCATTCGGTGCAATGCAGCGTTTACTTTATTATTATTATTTTTCATTATTGCAGGCTTCATCAGAGGTCGTTAATCCAGAAGATACTTTGCATCAGGTCCTCAGAGTGCCCAGAGTCAGTTAGGATGGACCATTAGTGGGTTGTGGTGATGACCTCCGGTGAGACATGCCAGTTACACGCTTTCACACCTCACGTACGGTAACCTGGGTACATCTTTTAGGCCACCGGGTGTTGCAGTTGGGACCACAGTGTGAGGGGCCTGTAGCAGCATGGTGGTCTGTTAGGGTTGATGATGCGGAAGGATGTGTTGGGACTTGGCCAGTGGCAGCAGAGACTGTTACCAAAAATAGGCTTGTCCGTCTGCAACAAAGTCTGACTTGGGAGCGTGTGTGTATGCTTTCAAGGACCATTAGGGCCTCATTTAAAAAATGGAAGTTAAAAATATTTGGAAAAGGAAAACTGCAGCTATATCTACTTTACTGCCACTTGAGTGTTTTGTCACTGAAATGTGGGAGCAGGGAAAAAGCATAGGGAGGTGGAGGGTGAGCAATGTAGGAGGTACTTTTGGAAATTGGCGACAGGCATCTATTATTCTCAGCAGGGTGCTAGGTGAGGAGAATCCTGAGCACTGTTCAGATCTGTTCTGTAGTGATAAGCTAACGTGCTCCGATAAGGCGTTATCCGAGTATTCTCGGGTGCTAAGAGTATCTTCGGTGTGCTTGAAAAATATGTTTGCGTCACCGCGGCTGCATGTCTCACGGCTGTTAGACCGCCGCAATACATGCAGGGCTTGCCAGTTTGTGTGCAGCCGCGGCGGTGTGAACATATTATTAGAGCACGCAAAAGATAATCTGTTAGCACCCGAGCATGCTCAGATGACACCTTATCCAAGCACGTCTGCGCAACACTACTGTTCTGTTATCTTGATGCCAATTGGGAGGCTTATAGTGTGTATAATAATGATACTGGCCACTGGATGCCATACCATAATGATACTGGCCACTGGATGCCATACCATAATGATACTGGCCACTGGATGCCATACCGTAATGATACTGGCCACTGGATGCCATACCGTAATGATACTGGCCACTGGATGCCATACCGTAATGATACTGGCCACTGGATGCCATACCGTAATGATACTGGCCACTGGATGCCATACCGTAATGATACTGGCCACTGGATGCCATACCGTAATGATACTGGCCGCTGGATGCCATACCGTAATGATACTGGCCGCTGGATGCCATACCGTAATGATACTGGCCGCTGGATGCCATACCGTAATGATACTGGCCGCTGGATGCCATACCGTAATGATACTGGCCGCTGGATGCCGTACCATAACGATACTGGCCGCTGGATGCCATACCATAATGATACTGGCCGCTGGATGCCATACCATAATGATACTGGCCGCTGGATGCCATACCGTAATGATACTGGCCGCTGGATGCCATACCGTAATGATACTGGCCGCTGGATGCCATACCATAATGATACTGGCCGCTGGATGCCATACCGTAATGATACTGGCCGCTGGATGCCATACCGTAATGATACTGGCCGCTGGATGCCATACCGTAATGATACTGGCCGCTGGATGCCATACCGTAATGATACTGGCCGCTGGATGCCATACCGTAATGATACTGGCCGCTGGATGCCGTACCGTAATGATACTGGCCGCTGGATGAGCTTGATAGCAGAAGTCGATGCAGACTTCTGGACAAACCAGGTCTTCATAGGTAATTGAATAAAATGGAGGTTAATTTAGAATAAACTTACAATTAAAAAAGGTATAGATAAGGCTAAGATATAAAAACACTTCTACAGAAACCTCTAGGAATGAGGGGTGGGTCGGCCTTCTTGCAAAAGGGTGAAGTATATAAATGTAAATTTCTCTCCTGCATGGAGTTTCCACGCACGCCCAGACAATATAATGAAATGACATGGAAATCTGTATTCCAAGCAAAACATCCATATTCACAGGTGATTAGAATGAGAGAAAAATGTATTTTGAATAATAGTTACAGTTCAGAGATGGAGATGAGACATAAATTGTGTATACAGGACCCCTATGAATGAGAGAGGGAGCTACTCTGTTACAGAAGAGTGCAGTATCTAAACCAAAGTTCTGGCTCACAGTAACAAAGTTTCCATGCATGTTCAGATTAAACATTACAATTCTTAGTTCTCAAGGATAAGTCTGTTGCAGGAGACCTCCAGACGCCTGGTTTCTGTGAGTACATTTTATCTATAGAATAACATGGTACAGAACTTTCTAACAATATCTGCAGGCTCAGCCTCGATTTCCTTTACAGAAACAAAACATGATTTAATAAAGCTAGACTATATCAGACGTATCACAAGTAATATAACATATTGGAATATTATGGATTATAATTACTGTATTGATTATTTTCTTTATTAGAAATATTTAAAGTAAAATATAATTAGTTCTTAAGCATAAATCTGACAAGGAGGCTTCCAGGCGGTTTGTTTCTGGAAGAATATCTGATCTATAGTGCAATGTCTTACAGAACCTTCTGACCATATCTGCAAGCTTAGCACAGAGGCAGATCTGTTTCCCGGCACCCGGAGCAGGAATTCAGTTTGGCGCCCCCCACACACACCGCTCATGCAGTTTGAATAGTAGTCATGTGACCGCTCATATACGATTTGCTTTTTGACAGTCACGTGACTAGCTACTCTTCCTAATTCTCTCAATTTCAGTCAAAAACTACAGCCCCTATTTCATGAAGAGAAGCAGGATCAAAGGCTAGTTGTCACATAACCGTAACTATGAAAATCACATACGAGTGGTCATGTGGTGTCTGCTGGACCCAGCTAGCCGAGCTGAATCCTGACATTGAGTATATTACACGCTATTAGGATTGGGCATGCTACAGTACTTAATTGTATAATTAAAAGGGTTGTCCAGGTTTGTGATTAAAGTCGGAAGAACTCTAGGTGACTGCAGACTTCTGAATACTCGCAGCGCATGCACTGTACACTTTCACCTTTCCTCCAGTACAGGAGAATCCTGAAAGGTCATGTGCGTGCAAGTATGAGATTTTCATACTTCTGGCCACATTCCAACTAAACGTAACCAGCCTCACTCAAGTAATTTGTATAGAATGAGGCCATGCATGTCTAGTCGGCATGTGATCATGTGTATGCAATTCGCATAATTGTGGTTTCAAGACTTCCTGCTCTCACCACTAGCACCAGAGAATCCTGACCGCATGCAGTGCACATGCGCACGGTGAGAATTCAGAGGTATGCTGTCAGTGATTGCAGACTTTCATCACAAACTTGAACAAACCCTTTAATTTTCCTAAAACAAATAAAAACAGTAACTCTTCTCAGACAGCACAACACTTTATTAACATGGCCATGTATCATGTAATCTTACAAGTTATGGACTGTTCCTTGTGTACAGGATCAGAACCAATAACTGCACAAAAATACATCAATAGAACTACCAGCAGTATGCAGAAATACAGCATCACAACCCTCATCAGTACAGTACAACATCACCAGAACCACCATCAGTACATGTACTGTCTCCTATTTGGTATGCCCTCACACTGTCTCTTCATGTTACCCCTTTCCCCACATTACCCAGTCTCTATTATGTGCCCGCACAAACTTTTCTCCCCCTACTCTGTCTCCTGACACATCCCTCCCTGTTCCTTATATTATTTCCACACACCCATTCCCCCTTGCTCCTCACCCCCGCTCACTATGCTGGGGGTGAGGAAAGGGCAGCAGTGTTTACCTGGCCAGATCTTCAAAGCCAAATGCACTACCAGGATGCAGCAGACCCACATAAAGATGGCGGATATGTGTGACGCTGGAAGCCCTACCCTGGGGGATGGGGGACTCGGAGCTGGGTCCTATGTTGTCGATGGGGTGCAGCCGTGGGCCGGACCTGCTCCGTGCCCAGGGCCGTCACATTAAAAAGGATGGTACGGGCTTAACCGAGTTGAGTGGCTGATCTCGACTACGCCACCTGTGGCGCCTGGTGAAGGTCACCAGCGCTGCTGCAGTCCGCTGAGGCAGGATGTTATGGCAGCCGTCGTTGGTACTACTCCCCACAGGTGGAGCAGGGCCTCAGGGCAGAGAGACAGGATGGAGGGGGTTGTAGTATAGGAGGTCTGGTGCTGCGTAGTGCGGTGTAATGCAGAATAAAGAGTCCGGAGGCCATAGGGGTTAACTTCCAGGGTTTTTACTCACGGTGGAGATTGCAATTGAAAGGCTTCTCCCTGCTCCTCGCGGAGTTCTGCGGTGACAAGAGACGGGGGGGGTTCCGACAACCTCCGAGTAAGTCCAGTGTTCAATCAGGACCCCGCACCAGAGTGTTCTTAGACTTCAGACAGAGTCCTTTCCTGTCTGTGTGTGTGTGTGTGTAGATAGGCTGGGTCTCACTCTGAACTTCACTCAGAAAAAGGGTACGGATGGCATCTCTGCTCCTTCCGTTACCCGGTGGGTTCCTCAGGGCCTACCGGGCTTCCCTGACCAGGACATAGAGTAGCAAGGTCAGGTGTCGGGGGCCGGTACCCCTCTTGCAGCCGGAATCCCTCTGAATAGATCAGGATGGCGAGGACAGGTGGCGTATACCGCTCCGTCTGCATCCCCCCCGGGATCCATTTGCGGTGGAGCTACACTCCTAAGCTCCAGGCCTTCTTGGTCATGGTCCTTGACCGGGCTGAGGCATACATTATCTGCAACCTGCCCCTCGACCCAAGGCCAGGACACGAGGGCCGTGTCTCCATCCGCTGCAGGTCCACACAGGATTCACGCTCAGGGAGGGAAATCACGATCAAAGAACCCAGAACCAAAAATGGCTGTGTATTAAATATGAAATTTAAAGTGTCACAAAAATGTGAATCCTCCACCCTCACCCAGTAATTGGTTCCCCTATCTCTTGGTTCCCCAGTCTCCCAACTTGCAGTAGGGGCAGCACCTAGTGCCGAATAGCCCCCTCTGGTGGGAGAAGTGTGGTGTTGGATGTGGAGCTGGGGTCCTGACCATCGCACTGTTCTTACCTCAAAGGAGGAACACTACACCCCATTAAAGAGGTGCAGCATCCCTGTGGCGGTCGAACCCTCAGGGGCGCCACAGATACACAGGTGCAAAATACTGATGAAACAATCACTCACAACCTACCATTTCATGGAGGGGGTGACTGCCTAGTATTAGAATTGCACAAAGATAGGCTTGTATAGGGTGCTGTTCCCACTAGGGTAGTGCACAGTATCCGGCTTACAGCCTATTAGTTACGCCCATACTATTTGACTAGGCGGGCTGCCTGGTACTATCCAAGTGCACCCCCTAGTACCGGGAAGCCCGCCTAGTCGAATAGTATGGGCGTAACTAATAGGCTGTAAGCCGGATACTGTGCACTACCCTAGTGTGAACAGCACCCTATACAAGCCTATCTTTGTGCAATTCTAATACTAGGCAGTCACCCCCTCCATGAAATGGTAGGTTGTGAGTGATTGTTTCATCAGTATTTTGCACCTGTGTATCCGCCATCTTAAAATGGGAGACCCAAAAAAAAATGACGTGGGTTCCCCCTATTTTAATAGCTAGCAAAGGCTAGGCAGACAGCTGGGGGCTGATATTAATAGCCCAGGAAGGGTGCCATGAATATTGGCCCCCTCCCAGGCTAGAAACACCATCCCTCAGCCGCCCCAGGAATGGCGCATCCATAGGATACGCCAATTCTGGCACTTAGCCTCGCTCTTCCCACTGCCCTGTAGCGGTGGCAGTGGGGTAATAGGGCTGGGGTTGATGTCAGCTTATAATGCCAGCTGACATCAAGCCCAGGTTAGTAATGGAGAGGCGTCTCTAAGACGCGCCCATTACTAACCCCATAGTGAAAGTGAATAAAACACCAACACCCAGAATAAAATCCTTTAATTGAAATAAGCACACAATACTTTAATATCCTAAATTAAACTCTACTTACCGTCACGCCCATTCCAGCTGAAGCCAATGTCTCCTGCAATAGAAGTAAAATAATTAACAAACCTCATCTTTACCTTTCCATGGTTCCCACGACGGCTCCAGCTCTGCTACATTGAGATGGCAGGCTGGATCGTAGCAGAATGCTGCCATCCAGCCTGTCATCCCGGAGACACTGAGAAGCCTATCCATAGTAACATGGAAACTACTAAACCAATTTTGACGCCTCACTGTTTTATATAGTATAAATATGCTCCAAGATAATTCTGCAGTATTTCACAGTCAAATCCAATGGGAGTAAAATATAAAAAATAACCTTTATTCAATATTTTAAAAAGGATTTTTTTTTAAGTGTCCAAAATCCGTGACAAATTTCCTAAAATTATCCTAAACATAGGACTATTGTGTATGGTTTTAATTTATCTCACCGGCTAACCATTTATATATATTGTCTTGTTGGGAGGCCAGGGATTAGTCACAATTCCTAGGGGTATCTCTTTATTTATATGTATAACTCCCTTTTCAATTTAGCCTCTGGCTATTAGAAATCATGCCATCTCATCTCTCCTCATTGTGAGTCTGCAGTCTGATAATGGCATTAATAATATTCATTTTACCATGTCCTGTGCTATTCTCTTCAGAACAGCTTTATAGTGCTGCCGTCATATACCGGTGCGGTGCTTGTTTCTCCTGATCTAGGAGCTTTATATTGAGGTAGCCTGGCTAATCATCTCTTGTAGGACTTTCTATAGAAATGCTCAGCCCTACACGTTTCATCATTCTTATATGAGACTCTCATGGTCATCAGGGGCTCACAGTCTATGATCTTTTTTTGGTTTGATAGTACGATAGTTTTGTAATAAACTTATCGGCAGGGTTGCCGGCAGCGTCTGGCGGCTAAACCAGCGTGACTTTATAGGAAAGTTGGTGCCCCCTCTTGTGCGCCCCCCTTCTGTCATCCAATCGAGTGACTCGGGTGCGTTGCAGGCGTATCATGTTCCCATCATATAATCATGCAGGGACTCGTCTCATTCTTCCAGTAGGATCTTTTTCTCAGAGATGTCTTGGCTGCGCTGCGATCTCACAGTATTAATATGTCTTTTATATCTAGGGAAGGAGACTGGTATATTGCATTGCATCTTATAATGTCGTCTCTACGAGTTTGTTGCGATATGAGTTGTTAATAGTGTTTGTTCGTAGTTTGTCATTTGTTTACAGACAGATCTGCCTGTTTCATGTGCTACCTCGTCCCACCTACACTTAGATCGATGCAGAACTTCCTTTCATCGTGACCAATGCCATCTGGCTATGTCACTGCTTCCGCACCAGCAAACGCTTGCGGACGTCTATTTCCTCAAAGTTCATTTCATTTGATCGTATCAATATGTCCATAATAGACATTGGGATGACTTTTATTCTGAATGTATCGATGTATCTGTATTAAGTCTTCAGATGAGTATTTTATAATCTAAAAACAAAGGAAGAAATTCTGATGAAATTTGTCCAATTGTTATTAAAGTTCAATTTGTTCAAGAGGTCATTTTGTGATTTTAAAGTATAATAACTTTAATAGTTTTGGTCCTATATGGCGCTGATTTGATAGTTATGTGGACCAATATCCATTATGAAGAACATGGACTGGATTCTACATATTATATTTTAGAGAGTTTTTAGGTCTAGCGAGGTTCAAGAGGTTTCATAGGGGGTGAAAATGTTATTATGTGTCAATGAAACATGAGAAGGACAATGTTTCATTTATGTAGTGTGGGTTATAGGATTTCATTCTATGGATCCATCTACTTTCTTTCTGAAGCAGCAGTTGGTCCCAATTACCTCCTCTCGGGGGGCGTACTACTTCGATGGCTTGAAAGTATAAAGAAAACGGGTCCAAGGTGTGTTTCTCACGCATGTGTCTCGAGAGAGTTGTGTCCTCCCTACGTCTGACATAACCGATATGGTGCAATATCCGTCTCCGGAACTCTTTTGGTTTTGCCGATGTAGTTCATCGGACATTGGCGAGTTGCCATATAGATTACTCCTTGCGTCTTGCAGTTTGTGAATTCGTGATTTTGGTCTTCTAGTCTGGTTGTAGCACTGATACATTTCTTGCTTTTACAGATGTATTTGCAGGCTTTGCAGTCACCACATCTATAAGTCCCCGTGGTGTCACTGCTCAGCCACGTTGTTTTGCCCGTGTTGTCCTCCACAAAGTGGCTGCGCACAAGGTGGTCTCTAAGGTTCCTGCCTCTCCTGTATGTGACCCTGGGGCTCTCAGGGACCACATCTTGCAGATCTTTATCTGATCTCAAAATTGCCCAAAGATCATAGAGTATGTTCATCACCCCCTGATTTCGGTCGTCGTAGGTTCCTATTAGATGGATCTCATTATCTTGTTGTTCTCGTGCTTTAGGGGTCAATAGAGAATTTCTGTCTCTTGTAAGGGCGTTGGCCTAGCACTTTTTTAGGACATCCCTTTTGTAGGAAGCGTTTTTGTAATTCCCTCGATTTTATCATGTACTCATTCACCGTTGAGCAATTTCTCCTTAGGCGTATATATTGGCTTTTCGGTATTCCTCTACGTAGGGGAGCCGGATGGTAGCTCTGCCAGGATAGTAACCCACTTGTGGCTGTCAGTTTTCAGTGTTGTGGTAACCGGCCTTGGTTGGTATTTATTATTGTAATGTCAAGGAAGTTTAAATTGTGTTTCTGAATCTCACTGGTAAAATACAAGCCTAACTGGTTCTCCTCTCACTGTTGTACTTCAATACATCTACATTTGGCTGTGGAGATCTATGAATGATTACTTGAGTCAGGTAACCTAATGACTAGTAGATTCACAGCCATCTGGATAAAAAATCCTGTTATGTGACGTTGTGCTGCCACCTAGTGGCTTCCCATTCTTTTACATAACCGTCTACACCACAGGTCTCAAACATGCGGCCCGCGGGCCACATGTGCACAAAGGAAGCAGAGGGAACGGAGGACAGGTGAAAGGAATCTTTTTTTTTTTTTACTTTGTGTGTGAAGAACAGCGCAGAGGACAATTCTACTAGATGGGGACCTGGATGGGGCATATTACTGCAAGATGGGGACCACCAGGATGGGGCATATTACTACAAGATGGGGACCACTAGGATGGGGCACATTACTACTAGATGGGGACCACCAGGTTGGGGCATATTACTGCAAGATGGGGACCACCAGGATGGGGCATATTACTACAAGATGGGGACCACCAGGATGGGGCATATTACTACAAGATGGGGACCACCAGGATGGGGCATATTACTACAAGATGGGGACCACCAGGATGGGGCATATTACTACAAGATGGGGACCACCAGGATGGGGCATATTACTGCAAGATGGGGACCACCAGGATGGGGCATATTACTGCAAGATGGGGACCACCAGGATGGGGCATATTACTACAAGATGGGGACTACCAGGATGGGCATATTACTGCAAGATAAGGACTACCAGGATGGGCCACATTACTGCAAGATGGGGACCACCAGGATGGGCCACATTACTGCAAGATGGGGGCCACATTACTGCAAGATGGGGACCACCAGGATGGGGCACATTACTGCAAGATGGGGACCACCAGGATGGGCATATTACTGCAAGATGGGGACTACCAGGATGGGCCACATTACTGCAAGATGGGGGCCACATTACTGCAAGATGGGGACCACCAGGATGGGCCACATTACTGCAAGATGGGGACCACCAGGATGGGCCACATTACTGCAAGATGGGGACCACCAGGATGGGCCACATTACTGCAAGATGGGGACCACCAGGATGGGCCACATTACTGCAAGATGGGGACCACCAGGATGGGCCACATTACTGCAAGATGGGGACCACCAGGATGGGCCACATTACTGCAAGATGGGGACCACCAGGATGGGCCACATTACTGCAAGATGGGGACCACCAGGATGGGCCACATTACTGCAAGATGGGGACCACCAGGATGGGCCACATTACTGCAAGATGGGGACCACCAGGATGGGCCACATTACTGCAAGATGGGGGCCACATTACTGCAAGATGGGGACTACCAGGATGGGCCACATTACTGCAAGATGGGGGCCACATTACTGCAAGATGGGGACCACCAGGATGGGCCACATTACTGCAAGATGGGGACCACCAGGATGGGCCACATTACTGCAAGATGGGGGCCACATTACTGCAAGATGGGGACTACCAGGATGGGCCACATTACTGCAAGATGGGGGCCACATTACTGCAAGATGGGGACCACCAGGATGGGGCATATTACTACAAGATGGGGACCACCAGGATGGGGCATATTACTACAAGATGGGGACCACCAGGATGGGGCATATTACTACAAGATGGGGACCACCAGGATGGGGCATATTACTACAAGATGGGGACCACCAGGATGGGGCATATTACTACAAGATGGGGACCACCAGGATGGGGCATATTACTACAAGATGGGGACCACCAGGATGGGGCATATTACTGCAAGATGGGGACCACCAGGATGGGGCATATTACTACAAGATGGGGACTACCAGGATGGGCATATTACTGCAAGATGAGGACTACCAGAATGGGCCACATTACTGCAAGATGGGGACTACCAGGATGGGCCACATTACTGCAAGATGGGGGCCACATTACTGCAAGATGGGGACCACCAAGATGGGGGCCACATTACTGCAAGATGGGGACCACCAAGATGGGGGCCACATTACTGCAAGATGGGGACCACCAAGATGGGGGCCACATTACTGCAAGATGGGGACCACCAAGATGGGGGCCACATTACTGCAAGATGGGGACCACCAAGATGGGGGCCACATTACTGCAAGATGGGGACCACCAAGATGGGGGCCACATTACTGCAAGATGGGGACCACCAGGATGGGCCACATTACTGCAAGATGGGGACCACCAGGATGGGCCACATTACTGCAAGATGGGGACCACCAGGATGGGCCACATTACTGCAAGATGGGGACCACCAGGATGGGCCACATTACTGCAAGATGGGGACCACCAGGATGGGCCACATTACTGCAAGATGGGGACCACCAGGATGGGCCACATTACTGCAAGATGGGGACCACCAGGATGGGCCACATTACTGCAAGATGGGGACCACCAGGATGGGCCACATTACTGCAAGATGGGGACCACCAGGATGGGCCACATTACTGCAAGATGGGGACCACCAGGATGGGCCACATTACTGCAAGATGGGGACCACCAGGATGGGCCACATTACTGCAAGATGGGGACCACCAGGATGGGCCACGTTACTGCAAGATGGGGACCACCAGGATGGGCCACGTTACTGCAAGATGGGGACCACCAGGATGGGGCACGTTACTGCAAGATGGGGACCACCAGGATGGGGCACGTTACTGCAAGATGGGGACCACCAGGATGGGGCACGTTACTGCAAGATGGGGACCACCAGGATGGGGCACGTTACTACAAGGTGGGGACCAGGATGGGGCACATTACTAGATGTTTGCCAGAATTACTATATATGGTGCTAATTCTGAAACAATATTACTCTATGTGGCCAAAAGAGGGAAACAAAATTGTAAAAATAAAAATAAAGCATGAAAAAATATTTTGCCACTAAAAATGCTGCTTTATATATAAACTAAATATATAAACTAAAGTAAACACAAAAAGTGCACATTTATTATCGCCACATCCGTAACGACCCAAGCTATAAAAAAGTAAAATAAACACAGCAAAAATGTTCAGACGGTGTATACAAAAAAAATGGCATCACTAAAAATGTCACTTTGACCTGCAAAGAATGCGGCCCCCCAAATTCCAATTTTTTTCCATATGCGGCCCATATACCCAGCCGAGTTTGAGACCCCTGCTCTACACTGTCCGTGTGGAATGTCCATTGGACACACACATTTTTGGATGTCGTTATATTTACAATGTGATTGGACATTTTTGCTAATATTTATAAGCTGTATGTAGAAACAGGAGGTCAGTTTTCCTTGTATGAGTCATAAGTCACTGCAAAAGTCCCTGGCAGGGGGATGAGAGCGGCTGGGTCAGGAGGGGACCCAGCTAATTCTACATAGAGCAGAGAAAAGAGAATAATTAGCCCAGTAGAAAGGTATAATGAGCAGCTGTAAGTACAGTGCTGTATAATCTGATTACAATATAGTAAGAGGATAAGCTCTGATGGGAGAGGGTCTTTAAGCCGGTCATGTATTGGGTAATGAGTTGGGGTGTCAGTCTCCATCAGTGCTGGCTGAACACTGACTATCCTGCTCAGATTACTACACATGGCGCTGCTCCTCCTCCCTGTAGTATGGGCTCCGCAGGACGCTGCCGAGGCTCCAGATTCTACCTGCACAGCAACAAGGTCCCAACACTTCTACCTCTATAACTTGCCTAATGCAGACGCAAACCTGCAGCCTTTCCACTGAGATCTTGTCGGCCTTCTACACTGCCATGGCTTTGTCTGCACAATGTAGCTTAAAGGGATTGTCCACTTCTTAAGCATCCTAGAAGTCTACAATATAAGGTCGGTATTCCTCTAACCCTCTGCCTTATTTGGCTGCCATTGAAGGCAGTCAGCAAAATGGGTTCAATTTTCTATAGAAGTGGCAGAATTTAACCCCTTCCTGACCATGTTATTTCCCGGCTCTGCATTTTTCTTATTCTTCTAAGAGCAGTAGCTTTATTTTTCTGTCAATACAGCCATATGAGGGTTTTTGTTTTTATGCCGTTCACTGATCAGGTTAATTATTTTTATATTTTGATTGGATAATGCCCATATGTTTTATTTTAAAATGGGTCATAGAGGGGCAGGAGTGATTTGAATATTCAGATTAAACTTTTTCCTTTTTGTCCCCTTAGGCTGTGTGCCCACGATTCCTTTTTAAGTGTTTCCGCAGCGGCAAAAACGCTGCAGAAATGCTTAAACGCATGGTAGAAGGCCTGCCATGTTCCCCAATGATGATCCGCATGTGCTGTGCACATGCTGTGGAAATTTCCGCTGCGGATTATCATTGAGGAAAAAAAAACAGCACTACCAATTATTTTGCGGAAGTGCTGCGTTTTCGCCACCATTATATAGTAACATAGTTTTTAAGGTTGAAGGAAGACTAAGTCCATCTAGTTCAACTCATAGCCTAACATGTTGATCCAGAGGAAGGCAAAAAAAACCCATGTGGCAAACACCAAGCTCCACATTGGGGAAAAAAATTCCTTCCCGACTCCATACGACAATCAGACTAGTTCCCTGGATCAACGCCCTATCAAGGAATCTAGTATTTATAACCTGCAATATTATACTTTTCAAGAAAGGCATCCATGCCCTTCTTAAATTTTAACAGTGAATCACTCATTACATCATCATGCGGCAGAGAGTTCCATAGTCTCGCTACTCTTACAGTAAAGAATCCGCGTCTGTGATTATGATTAAACCTTCTTTCCTCCAGACGTAGAAGATGCCCCCTTGTCCCCGTCTCAGGCCTCAGAGTAAAAAGATCAGTAGAAAGGTCTTTGTACTGTCCCCTCATATACTTGTACATAGTATTAAGATCACCTCTAAGCATTTCTTTTTTCCACAGTAAATAACCCCAAGTGTAATAACCTGTCTTGGTATTGCAGACCCCCCAGTCCTCTAATAACCTTGGTCGCTCTTCTCTGCACCCGCTCTAGTTCAGCTATGTCTTTCTTATACACCGGAGACCAGAACTGTACACAGTATTCTAAGTGTGGTCGCACTAGTGACTTGTATAGAGGTAAAATTATGTTCTCCTCATGAGCATCTATGCCTCTTTTAATGCATCCCATTATTTTATTTGCCTTTGCAGCAGCTGCCTGACACTGGCCACTAAACGTGAGCTTGTCGTCCACCAATACACCCAGGTCTTTTTCAGTTACAGTTTTGCCCAGTGTTTTACAATTAAGTATATAATTATACATTTTATTTCCTCTGCTCAAGTGCATTACCTTACATTTATCCCCATTAAAGCTCATTTGCCATTTATCAGCCCAAGCTTCTAGTTTACATAGATCCTCCTGTAATATAAAATTGTCCTCCTCTGTATTGATTACCCTGCAGAGTTTAGTGTCATCTGCAAATATTGAAATATTACTCCGTATGCCCCCTACAAGGTCATTAATAAATGTTAAAAAGAAGGGGGCCCAATACTGACCCCTGTGGTACCCCACTGTTAACTGAGACCCAGTCTGAGTGTTTTCCATTAATAACCACCCTTTGTTTCCTATCACTGAGCCAATTCTTAACCCACATACATATATTTTCCCCTATCCCCATTGTTCTCATTTTATGTATCAACCTTTTGTGTGGAACCGTATCAAAAGCTTTTGAAAAGTCCATATACACAACATCCACAGAATTTCCTTGGTCCAGTCCAGAACTTGCCTCCTCATAAAAACTGATCAGATTAGTTTGACAGGAACGGTCCCTCATAAACCCATGTTGATATTGGGTCATGAGGTTATTCTTCTTCAGATACTCTATCATAGCATATCTTAGGAAACCCTCCAGGATTTTACCCACAGTAGAGGTTAAGCTTACTGGCCTATAATTTCCAAGTTCAGTTTTTGTCCCCTTTTTGAATATTGGCACATTTGCTATACGCCATTGACTTGCATTAGAACGCATGGACTACGCATCACTGTATTTGTAGATGCGCAATCCACGTGTTCCAATGTGCGGATGGTACCCAGGTCTAGAGGAGAGAAGACTCTCCTCCAGACCCAGGTACCATAGAAACTGTGAAAAAAAGAATAAAATAAAAAATAAATATGATACTTACCTTCTGGCGGCCCCCGTTGCGCTCCTCCTCTCATGCCGGCAAATCGCGATGGACTGAAGGACCTGCGCTGACGTCATATTCTTGTGACTGGTAACGCGACGCTGACGTTGGCAGGTCCTTCAGTGCACTGTACCGCGATCTGCCGGCAGTCAGCACCGAGTGAAGCAAGACTCCGGGGGCCATCGCAAGGTAAGTATAGATTTATTTTTTATTTTTTTGACATTCTCTCGGGTCACACTCCATTTGCATGGATTTATATAGTGTGACCAAGTTGACAAGCACTTTCCAAGTGACGCTAAAATCGCTTGAAAAGCGCTTGTCAACCCGCATGCAGAAATGCATGTGAAGAACGCTTCACATCCGCATGTCCCTGGCAGGAAAAACGCATGTACAATCCGCATGCGTTTTGTCTGCCAGGAGAGATGCAGAAAGGCTCAGGAAAAATCCGGAGCATTTCTGCATCGTGGGCACATAGCCTTAGGGGACGTGAACATGCAATCATCTGGTTTCTTGTGTTATGTACAGCAATACTGCAGTATATAGCCAGCATTCACAGATCTGTCATGACAGGCATGGGTCTTTTCAGCAGACTCCTTCCTGGCAGTGATGGCATCCCACGATCGTGTTACAGGGGCACAGTTGGGCACATGGCATGACTCCCTTCTCAGTTCGCTGTTAATGCTGCTGTCCATCTCTAACAGGTGGAGCTCTGCTCTACATGTGGCTATTAAAGGCAGATGATGGCTAAATATCACAGCCATCATCTTCCAGGCAAGAAGTCAGAGCTGGCATATGATGTAACTGCAAATCATGTTGGTAAGGGGTTAAAGTGCCACTTCAATGGGGTTTTGACACGTGAAATACTTTTAGTGCAGAAATGACGTAGTCCTTTTGGGCATGAGGGTTGGGTGCTGGGATTACTAGTACACCTGACATCCAGGTGGGCATAATTCTGTTCCTTGTGTATTGGAAGACTTTTGCCTCTGCAGCTTTGGTGTTGGCAATCTTTCACGCCCATTGATGCTCCATATGGTTGGCTCAGGAACCGTCCTCACATGATCTATATTTCCCTAAAGTAAAGTCACTTGTCAAAAGCCACCAGGACAAAGTGCGCGGTTCTGTATCATGTGGGAAAACATCAAGAAAAGCTCTAGGAAATGGCAACAAGCAAGTAATGACCCAGAAGAACGGGCAGCCTCTGAAAGGAGACCGGAAAGTGCCAAAGCCTGCGCCAATTGTTATACAGGTATAATGTATTACCGCAGCTCGGATCATACACCGCTCTTGTGTTCTCCCCTGTACTGATGTACAGACTTGTATCTACATAAAATTTGTTGTGCAATTTCCCCTGGGCACGCAGATACCCCATATGTGGGGAAAAAACACTGTTTGGGCTCACGGCAGGGCTCGGAAGGGAAGGAGCGCCATTTGACTTTTTGATTGTAAAATTTGCTTGAATAATTAGCGGACGCCATATTGTGTTTGGAGAGCCCCTGATGTGCCCAAACATTGGAGCTCCCCCACAAAGTGACCCCATTTTGGAAACTAGACCCCCCAAGGCACCTATCTAGATGCATAGTGAGCAGTTGGAACCCCCAGGTGCATCACAAATTGATTCGTAAAAATGAAAAAGTGGAAAAAAAATACTTTTCCATTTTTATGAATCAATTTGTGAAGCACCTAAGGGTTCCAAGTGCTCACTATGCACCTAGATAGGTGCCTTGGGGGGTCTAGTTTCCAAAATGGGGTCACTTGTGGGGGAGCTCCAATGTTTGGGCACACAGGGACTCTCCAAATGCAACATGGTGTCCGCTAACAATTTGAGCCGACAATTTGTTAGTGGACACCATGTTGCATTTGGAGGTACGACACAGAATTTGATAACATTAGGTCATCATATTGAATAAGTTGTCATTAGTCTTGAGCGCAAGTGCTCGCTACTTGAGTTTGCATCGGGTACTCAGGTATGCACCATGTACTGCGTGTGCTTGAGTGAAATGCTCGAGTCGCCGCCCGGATGTTTCACGGTTATTAGACACCCAAAAAAAAACATGCAGGGATCGCTCGTGCATGGCAGGCAATCCCCGCAAAGTTTTTTGGGCCGTGAAGCATATGGGGCGGAGACTCGAGCATGTCACTCAAATACCCACGATACTCAATGCATACCAGAACACCCGATGCAAACTCAAGTAGCGAGCACTTGTGCTCAACACTAGTCGCCATATCGTCATCTTTTTTTCTTACTTTTGAAAAAAATCCCAACCCCATCACAACCCTAACCGTAGCACAACCCTAACCCTAGCACAACTCGAGAGTTTATTTTTTACGCCGTTCCTCATGCGGTATAAGTGATTAGATGACCTTATTCTTCAGGTCGGTGTGATTACAGAGATACCACAATCATATGGGGTTTTTATGACTGACAGCTGTCACACACTAAAAGACGCATTTTTTGTAAAATCTAGTTTTTGCATCACCATATTTTGAGAGCTATAATTTTTCCAGATTTTGGCAGACAGTCATTTGACGGCTTTTTTTTTGCGGGATGAGTTGACGTTGTTATTGGTGCCATTTTCAGGCACGTGACATTTTTTGATCGCTTTCTATTCCGATTTTTGGGATGCAGAATAAACAAAAACCAACAATTCATGAATTGTTTTTTTTGTTTTTTTTTTATTCTGTTCCGCGTGTGGTAAAATTGATAAGGCAGCTTTATTCTTCGGGTCAGTACGTTTACAGCGGTACCACATTTATATCGTATTTCTATGTTTTGCACTTTTACATAATAATAAAAGCAATTTTATAGAAAAAATTATTTTTTAGCATAGCTTTATTCTGAGAGCTATAACTTTTTTATTTTTTGGCTGATGGAGCTGTATGGCAGCTTGTTTTTTGCGGGACGAGATGACTTTTTCAGCGGTACCATTTTTATTTATATTTGTCTTTTTGATCGCGTGTTATTCCATTTTTTGTTTGGCGGTATGGTGATAAAGCATTGTTTTTTGCTTCGTTTTTTATTTTTATTTTTTAACGTGTTCACTGAAGGGGTTAACTAGTGGGACAGTTTTATAGGTCTGGTTGTTCCGGACGTGGCGATACCAAATATGTGTACTTTTATTGTTTTTTTTTTTTTTTTTTTTTTATATATAATAATATTCATTGATGGGTACATTATATTTTTATTTTTGGTGGATTATTTTTTTTTATTTTTATTTTTTTATATATATATTTTTACAATTTTTTTTTATTTATTTTTTCACTTTCTGATAGTTTTTATACTTTATTACTTTGTCCCACTATGGGACTTTCACTTTTTTTTCTCTGATCGCCTGCATGGCACAGGAATGCAGCACCATCCCTGTGTCATGCAGGCTGTCAGCGCTGGACAGGGAGAAGATTTTTGGAGATGCACTGCGCATGTCCAAAAAATCTTCCTGCTGTCTGGTGACCCGGATGTTGTCATGACAACATCGGGTCATCATGGCAACATCCTGGAAGCCACGGCAGACAGCGCTGGAAGCCGGAAGAGGAGGTGAGTATCTGCGATCACCTCCCCTTGCCACCGCAATGCTGCGATCGACTTCGATCGCAGCATCGCGGGGGTTAATGTGCTGGGAGCGGTGCGTGACCGCTCCCTGCACATAGTACCGGGTGTCAGCTGTGACAATCAGTTGACACCCGGCGGCGATCGCGCCCGCACAGCCTGTATGCGCGCGCGATCGCCATGACGTACTAATACGGGTCTGGCTCTTAAGTCCCAGGGCACAGACGCGTATTAGTACGTCAAATGTTAAGGGGTTAACAATGCACATGACTGTCACAAACACATGGACCACATTTTTGGGATGCTCACCTTTTTCCAGTTATGATGTATCTTTCATAACTGGGAAACCACCAGAAACCTAGGAAATGGGTTCTGAGCTTCTGAACATCATAGAAATATCAAATTTGATATCAATCTCCGTGAATATTGGTGACGGCAAACATGATGTATCCATCTTGGATGTGGGCCCCCCCATACCAAGATATGGAAGATGAAGGATTTTTATGTCTTGTGCAGCTGGGTGGGTTCACAAAACCGAGCCCCCGTGTGAGGTAAACAACATGGGTGTGTCCTAGTGTTTTGCCTCCTTACTAAAAACCAGAACGTCCATGTTGGCTCATTCCGACCCAGGGACATCAGATGCAAGCACTCCTAGCTGCGTGGAGGAATCACACCTAATTTCCGGGGAGCCGTCCCCCCCACAGAATCTGAGACCATCACCTCGTGGCGCAGGTTTTGCTATTATTTACCCCTTTTATTTTAATAACTGTTTTGTGCATATATGTAAATTGTCTTTTATAATATCTTGTATATCTTTTGCAAACACTGCCAACTTTCAGGAGTAAATTATTATTTACTAGCTTCGTTCTTCTTGTCCTATGTTGAGCAAACCCGTTCCTCACCCGCTAATTCATGTTACCGAACGGGTACCCGATCCACCTGTTAAGAGATTGGTGGTGGCAGTATACGGTGTATTTATGTGATATTGTGGTTGAGGGTGGTGGGATTGAGGTATATATACGTTCCTGGACGGAACTGGTGGTATATATACATCCTGTCACATCACGTGCCGCAATAGTCGACATAAATGAGAGCAGCTGCGCCCTGTTGCTTATCCTCGGTCAATACCGTGTTTCACCAGCAGGATAAGGGGGTGCCAGAGTGCTGCAAGGTCTGACCAAGTTTTCCTGACAATTGGTGGCAAGCGGTGGGATCATAGGACATTAGTGATCTGGTTTGAGCAATCATTCCTCTCACTAAAAACTTGCACGGTTCTTACCTGGACCCTGCACAAAAGTTTTGAAGATTGAACTCTGTGTTTATTAGATCTGAGACAATACTGTATGTGCAGCAGTCACCCCTACCCTTCTTCGTTTTTTCTTTCTATTTGTATTTTGGTGATTAAGGTCATTGTTGGGGAGTTCTGGTACAGCCAGCAGAAAATGGACACTCTTATTGGAATATGTATAACCAAAGGCATGGACCCCCTCGGCAAAAACAAAGAACAAATGGCTGATGCGCTGGCGCAACTGGAGGCAGAGCAAGCCCTTCTCCAGGGGTCAGCCAAGATATGAACAGTACTGCTGCAGGGGTCCCACCTGTAGACGCATGCCGCGTCAGCGACCAGGGCAGCCTGGACCCTTATCTGCAGATGGCTCTACAGCAACTTCCTGCAGAGGATCATGAAGGACGGCTGAAAGTAATTCAGCAGCACCAGGAGGCTGACGAGCGGAGGCCCAAGCCCAGTCAGAGGCAGAGAGAGCCGAGCGAGAGGCCGAGCGGCAGGCCCAAGCTCAGAAGGCCCATGAACTGCAGATGGCCCAGCTCAGGATCTCACCATCCACCTCACGGAACGGTGAGACCAACAATGCGACCCTGTTTAAACCCCGTCCAGAGCATTTTCCTGTGATGTTAAAGGACAGCGACCTCGACACCTTTCTGAGGGGTTTTGAAAAGACTTGCAGACAGTACCAGCTGCCTGTGGACCAGTGGGCCCGGTACTTAACTGCAGGGCTGCGAGGCAAAGCTCTGGATGTGTTTGTGGCTCTTCCTCAGGGCCTAGATGGGAACTATGATGCCATTAAGCAGGCCCTAATCCAGAGGTTCCAACTGACTCCTGAGGTGTACTGTAAAAAGTTCCGGAACCTCCAACGTGGACCGCACGACAGTTACAGCGATGTGGTGCATGGGCTCAGAACCAACTTCAAGCAGTGGATCCAAGGACTGTCAGCGACCACCTTTGAGCAGTTAAAGGACCTGATGGTGAAAGACCAGTTCCTGCATCTGTGTCCGACTGAGGTAATGGATCGGGAGCCACCAGATGCCAATAAAGCAGCGCAGATCGCAGACACCTACAAGGCCAACCGGAGGTGCGGAAGCCGGGCGTTGCCAGCTGGAAAGGGGGTAAGCCATCAACCGCCATCCCTGCCCCAGCATCCGACCTTCTGGAGGCCTTGTCCCCGTTACCAACGCCCGGCCTGCATCTGATGCCCGCAAGTGTTATTTCTGCAACCAGACTTGTCATCTCAGTGCCACTTGCCCAGAGAAGCAGAGGAAGAACCCCCCATCCAAGGTCCCAGGGCCTAATGCATCAATTCTTTTGGTGGGTGGGCCGGTTGGGAGGGCCTGTGAAAACTTGCAGTCTGTCACTGTGGTGGATACTGTCACTGTAGGCCTCAAGGACACTGGGGCCGAACGAACCCTCATCCGACCCGAAATGGAGTCCGCTGAAGAGCTTATTCCAGGAAAGACCCTGACTGTCACCGGGATTGGTGGTGTCCGATGCCCCTTGCCCAGGTTTTTATTGATTAGGGTGCGGGGAGTGGGGTGAAGGAAGTGGGAGTATCTGAAAACCTGCCTGCAAATGTTTTGTTGGGATCTGATTTGGGGAGGATATTTGCTTATTATATCCCTGACACCCCTGCCCGATCTGATACAGTTGTTAAGGTTAATGCTGATAATGTGAATGTCAAAGCTTTACCTGATGATGATGTATTTGAAGGTACAGGAGAACTCGGCCATGTCACGCTGCAGGGTGATATTGCTGAAGATCCCCTAGCAGGAGCAAGTGTCAGTGCTATGGGTAATGGAGAGAGGCACGGGGACCATGAAGCAGGTGGTGCTGTGCCAGCGACCAGTGTCACAACAGACGGTGATCTGGCTGATGGTAGCTGCCCCATAAATAGCACTGCGCCTGAGGTAATGGGGGAGGATGGGGAAGTGGCACGCATAGCCGCGCAGGCTGATGGGACGGTGTTATTCCCCGGGGAGACGGCCTATATAGCCGCTGTTACCCGCAGTCAGAGTGCACAGAACGCAAGTAACGCCCTACCTTCTGGACCCTCCTCGGACAGAGGAATAACGGAATCAGTTAGGGACCCAGAGCCGGTCCCAGTGAGGACGTGGCCTTAACCTCACTTCTGGCTTCCTCCAGCCAGGAGTTTCAAGCAGCTCTGCACTCAGATGCTAGCCTAGAGGCGTTAAGGAGCCTCGCTGAGAAACCCACCTCCGAGTCGGATAAGGAGAGGGTATTGTGGGACCATAGGAGGTTGTACTGGGAGACAGTTCCCTGTACACCCCAACAGGAGTGGCTGAGGGGAAGACAGCTGGTCGTCCCCTACCAATTCAGGGGTGAGTTGTTGCAGATCGCCCATGAGATTCCACTTGCTGGACACTTGGGGGTCAGCAAAACCAAGGCCCGGCTGTCTCGCTACTTTTATTGGCCCAAAATGAGGACAGATCTGGTGAACTACTGTCACTCCTGTACCACGTGTCAAAGAGTGGGAAAGTCAGGGCCGGCTCCCAATGCCCCCCCTGATATCTTTGCCAGTGATAGAGGAGCCTTTCCAGAGGATTGTTGTGGACATTGTGGGATCACTGGCCATACCCAGCAGCTCTGGAAAACGTTTCATCCTTACTGTGATAGACTATGCTACCCAGTATCCGGAGGCAGTAGCCCTGTCCTCAATTAGGGCGGATAAGGTGTCGGACGCCCTCTTGGCCATCTTTTCGCGAGTAGGCTTCCCCAGTGAGATGCTTACCGACCAGGGGACCCAGTTCATGTGTTGCTTAATGGAGGCCCTATGTAAGAAAATGCAGGTGCAGCATCTGGTATCGAGCACGTATCATCCCCAAACCAATGGTTTGTGTGAGCGATTCAACGGTACCCTCAAACGGTTCTAGGAAGTTTGCCCCCAGGTACATTTCGCCCCCAGGATGTTTCGCCCCCAGGATGTTTCGCCCCCGCACATTTCGCCCCCAGGATGTTTAGCCCCCGAACATTTCGCCCCCAGCTTTTTGCCCCCAGATGTTTTGGCCCCAAATTAGGCAGGGAATTTCGGCCTTGTGTTTTAGCCCTATGACCTCTTTCACAGTAGGCACTTTCCCAAGTGCTAAGCACTGGAAAATTGCTAAGAAGATTGCCAATTTTGAATATATAAGTCAATGGCTGGAAAAGCGAGGTGTTTCGGCCAGCTCTTTTTATTTTATTACAGGAGCTATTTTTGAGCACTTAGCGTTCATCAATAGCCTGTATCTTATGGGTCATTACCGAGAGCGCTCACAAAAGTGCTCTTAAAAATGCTAGTAAAGCACGTGCTTTGGAGTTCTAAAACAGTGGCAGCATAAGGGTGCTTTCACACTTCCACTACATATGTACTACAGGCCTCCCGTTCGCTTCTGTAATGCCGCCGTTCCGCTAACCTGCAGCGGAATGAAAAGAAGAAAATGCTTTTCTTTTTGTTCTGACACTGATAGCGGAATGCGGTATTACGAAAGCGAACGGGCGGCTGCAGATCGCGGAACCCAGCCGTTCACATCTATGGGCAATGCAAGCAGAATGCCAGCATTCTGCCAGCATTGCCCCGGGGTCAGCTGGATGTCAGATCCAGAGCGGATCGACCTCTGGCGGCCCCAAACACAAGTGTGAAACCACTCTAAAATTACAGTGTGCAAGAGGCCTAAAATCAAAACAATTTTCAACTTTTACCTGACCCAGCACGGGCCTGCTTTGTTGCAAGTTTTGTTGCAGATGTAACAAGTAGCAGGTCAGGTGTCCAGCAAGTTACATTAGACTAGCTTTTATTCCATTTGTACATCAGAATATAGCAGTGTCTGAAATCTCCACAAAGAGAGAAGTGTACTGCCACAAAAAATCAGTCAGCTTCCACAGCAATTCACTTTCTACAACTATGAATTCAGTTCTGTCCAAACGTGGAAGGAGGAAGTTGGTCCATGAGAATCACATTTACTTATTTTCCAAACGAACCGCTGATGATGTCCATTCCATCTGGGTATGTGAAAAACGGTCGACTTGCATGGGACGTGTTTGGACCAATGAAGAATCTGGCAAAGTTGTGAAAGTAGTCAATCTTCACAGTCACGCAGCACCAGCTGCAAGACCTGAAGCAATCCGACTTGTTAATGTGGCAGTCACCAGGGCAAGGACAACACGGGAGACACCACAACAGATTCTCACAGACGTCGTTTCAGGAGCCCATTCTAATGTTGTAGCACTTCTCCCAAGGAAAGCATCACTGAAGAGAACAATACGATTAGCAAGGCAGCTTGGCAATATTCCAAGGTTCCCTCAAACCCTTGATCAACTTGTTATCCCCCAGGAGTTTCAGGAGATCAGTATTGATGGTGTCCAGCAGCAGTACCTTCTGCATGACTCTGGTAAGCTACTTAACTATTTAACATTGTATTAAAACAATTCCATTATGCATAATTTTTTTTTAAAACAAAAATATATCATTTTCCACTGGGACAATATATGTTGTCAAAAAGTATTGGTTGGCCCCTTTACACTAGATTTTGCTTCAGTTATGAAATCAGAAAATCTGGAGCAAAATGTGAGTTTTTAATGTGAGATATGAACAGAGGCTTCTGATTAGGATATTTTTTTTTGTGAATTAATCCCAAAATTATCTGTCTGATGCTTGTTACACTTTTTCTGTTATTTCCTCTACTAATACTTTCATTTTAAATTGGGAAATGGACACAGCCGTATGTTGATATTTGGAACAAGAGACAATCTCCATCTACTGGCACAAACTAAAGAGTGGTTTGCTGATGGCATGTTTTTCACTACACCAGCCTTGTTTAAGCAGCTTTACACAATCCATGTAGTCCATAGCGGCCTTGTTGTTCCGCTAGTGTGCACCTTGCTGACAGACCAGAGCTGTTCTACATACCAGAGGTTGCTGCAAGAGCTGAAGAACTTGCAGCCTGGACGGCAGCCAGACAACCTGATGTTGGATTTTGAACTAGCTGCAATACAGGCATTTGAAAGTGAATTCCCCAACCTTGAGAAGACTGGTTGCTTTTTCCACCTATCACAGTCGGTTTGGCGTAAAGTTCAAAATGAAGGACTCAAGATGCAATACCAAGGTGACCATGAATTTGCCCGTTGGATACGCATGATACCTGCCCTGGCCTTTATACCACCACAGAATGTTGTGCAATCATTTAAAGAATTGGTGGAAGATCCTGACTTTCCACGAGAAGCAATACCTATCGCCAACTATTTTGAAGACAGCTAATATCGGTCGAATGAATCGCAGAGGACGTCAAGCACATTTGTTTCCAGTTCAACTCTGGAATGTGTATGAACGAACATTGAATGATCAACAGCGAACAAATAATGATGTCGAAGGATGGCACCGTAGCTTTCCAGAAACATGTGGTACTCTTTTCCAAAATATATACCGGTTCATTAACTGTCTGAAACATCAGCAAGAGCTCCATAGTTTTGAAATTATTCAGATAATAGCAGGAAATCCCATCGCTGCAAGAAACAAAAAGTATGCTGCAATTTCAGCAAGGGTTAAACGTATCGAGCAAGATTTCAATAATAGAAGCGTGATGGATTATCTGAGAGGCATTGCCTACAGCTTTGGATTTTAGTTCATGGTCACATATTGTATGTTTTGAGAGCAGTGTTTTGAGCTGTAAAATCATTCAAGCATTATAACCTGTAATTTGTCTTTTCTCTTTTTCTCTAATCCTTCCCCTCTATATACCTTTTTATGTTTCTTGTTACAACAGTTTTGATATATACAGTTAAAGCAGAACTCTCCAAAAAACATAAGTTCTGTTATAGTACCTGTGCCCATGATATTCATTTCCAAAGGAGACCTTCCAGCAGCTTCACTTCTGTGTGAAAAGTCTCCTCCAAGTTAAAGCTCCATGTGCTGCAGGATTTCAGTGGTGGCTAAGGAGGTTGTTTCTCCTTAGTAGCAGAACTTGTGGATGGATTCTAGAGGCTGTGGCTGCACAGGAGCATGCAACTACCGTAACAATAGATTCCCTATGATGTATAAAGGGCTGCTGGTTTACAGCCTTCTGCAGAGCCCCCCCCTATGTGTTCCGTCCTGTAACGGCTTTACACAGGCGGGGGGGAGCCCTCCTCTTGTCCAGGACAGAGCACATGAGCGGAGGGTGAAGGGGAGCTTTGCAGAGGGCTGTGAACAAGCAGCCCTGAATGTATCACAGGGAGCCAGGATCCGTTCTGCTACCAAGGGGGCACGACCTCCTTAGTAACCAATGAAATCCTACTATTTTCCTGTCTGTTTGTAAAATGACTTATCTAGAAAACAATGTTTTAGAATAAAAAAAACTCATTTGATCAGAATTCTATATCTTAGACTCATATGGTGTATTATTAGTGATAAGCGAACCTGCCAAAGTTCAGTTCAGGCAGGTCTTTCCCGTATGCGAAAGATCCAGGAGCAAATTGCTAGAGACAAAACATCCAGGGATGAAATGCTGGGGGCGAAATGTTCGGGGCGAAACATCCTGGGGGCGAACTGCTGGGGGTGAAATGTTCGGGGCGAAACATCCTGGGGGCGAACTGCTGGGGGCGAAATGTTCAGGGCGAAACATCCTGGGGGCAAACTGCTGGGGGCGAAATGTTCGGGGCGAAACATCCTGGGGGCAAACTGCTGGGGGCGAAATGTTCGGGGCGAAGCATCCTGGGGGCAAACTGCTGGGGGCGAAATGTTCGGGGCGAAGCATCCTGGGGGCAAACTGCTGGGGGCGAAATGTTCGGGGCGAAGCATCCTGGGGGCAAACTGCTGGGGGTGAAATGTTCGGGGCGAAACATCCTGGGGGCAAACTGCTGGGGGCGAAATGTTCGGGGGCGAAACATCCTGGGGGCAAACTGCTGGGGGCGAAATGTTCGGGGCGAAACATCCTGGGGGCGAACTGCTGGGGGCGAAATGTTCGGGGGCGAAACATCCTGGGGGCAAACTGCTGGGGGCGAAATGTTCGGGGGCGAACTGCTGGGGGCGAAATGTTCGGGGGCGAACTGCTGGGGGCGAAATGTTCGGGGGCGAACTGCTGGGGGCGAAATGTTCGGGGGCGAACTGCTGGGGGCGAAATGTTCGGGGGCGAAACATCCTGGGGGCGAACTGTGCGGGGGTGAAATGTACCCGGGGGCGAATTGCTGGGGGCGAACTGCTGGGGGCGAAACATCCAATTCCCGGCCCCCACATAGTCCTCCATACAGAATTATGGGCACCACAAAGTCCTCTATAAAATGTAATGGGCCCTACATAGTCCTCCATACAGAATAATGGCCCCACATAGTCCTCCATACAGAATAATGGGCCCCACATAAACCTCCATACAGTATAATGGGCCCCATAGATTGCTCCATACTGAAATGGCCCCATAGATTGCTCCATGCTGCATAATGGCCCCATAGATTGCTCCATACATTAATTGCCTCATAGATTGTTCCATGCAACATAATGGCCTCATAGATTGCTCCATGCTGCATAATGGCCCCATAGATTGCTCCATGCTGTATAATGGCCCCATAGATTGCTCCACACTGTAATGGCCCCATACATTGCTCCATACTATAATGGCCCCACATGATGCTGCATACTGTATAATGGCCCCATATATAACTCCATACTGTATAATGGCCCCACATGATGCTGCATACTGTATAATGGCCCCACATGATGCTGCATACTGTATAATGGCCCCATAGATTGCTCCATACTGTATAATGGCCCCATATAGTGCTCCATACTGTATAATGGCCCCATATAGTGCTCCATACTGTATAATGGCCCCATATAGTGCTCCATACTGTATAATGGCCCCATAGATTGCTCCATGCTGCATAATGACCCCATAGATTGCTCCATGCTGCATAATGTCCCCATAGATTGCTCCATGCTGCATAATGACCCCATAGATTGTTCCATGCTGCATAATGGCCCCATATATTGCCCCATACTGTATAATGGCTCCATAAATTGCTCCATGCTGTAAAATGGCCCCATATATTGCTCCATGCTGCATAATGGCCCCATATATTGCTCCATGCTGCATAATGGCCCCATAGATTGCTCCATACTGTATAAAGGCTCCATAGATTGCTCCATACTGTATAATGGCCCCATATGTTGCTCCATGCTGCATAATGGCCCAATAGATTGCTCCATAAGTATAATGGCCCACTAGATTGCTCCATAAGTATAATGGCCCCCTAGATTGCTCCATGCTGCATAATGGCCCAATAGATTGCTCCATACATTAATTGCCTCATAGATTGTTCCATGCAACATAATGGCCTCATAGATTGCTCCATGCTGCATAATGGCCCCATGGATTGCTCCATACTGTAATGGCCCTATAGATTGCTCCATAAGTATACTGGCCCCATAGATTGCTCCATCCTGTAATGGCCCCATAGATTGCTCCATCCTGTAATGGCCCCATAGATTGTTCCATACTGTAATGGCCCCATAGATTACCCCATACTGTGTAATGACCCCATAGATTGCTCCCTCTTGTATAATGGCCCCATAGACTGCTCCATACTGTATAATGGCCCCATAGATTGCTCCATGCTGTAATGGCCCTATAGATTGCTCCACAAGTATAATGGCCCCATAGATTGCTCCATGCTGTAATGGCCCCATAGACTGCTCCATACTGTATAATGGCCCCATAGATTGCTCCATGCTGTCTAATGGCCCCATAGATTGCCCCATGCTGTATAATGGTCCCATAGATTGCTCCCTACTGTATAATGGCCCCATAGATTGCCCCATGCTGTAATGGCCCCATAGATTGCTCCATACTGCATAATGGCTCCATAGATTGCTCCATACTGTATAATGGCCCCATAGGTTGCTCCATACTGTATAATGGCCCCATAGATTGCTCCATACTGTATAATGGCCCCATAGATTGCTCCATGCTGTAATGGCCCTATAGATTGCTCCATAAGTATAATGGCCCTATAGATTGCTCCATAAGTATAATGGTCCCATAGATTGCTCCATGCCGTAATGGCTCCATAGATTGCCCCATGCTGTAATGGCCCTACAGATTGCTCCATAAGTATAATGGCCCTATAGATTGCTCCATGCTGTAATGGCCCCATAGATTGCTCCATAAGTATAATGGCCCTATGGATTGCTCCATGCTGTAATGGCCCTATAGATTGCTCCATGCTGTAATGGCCCCATAGATTGCTCCATGCTGTAATGGCCCCATAGATTGCTCCATAAGTATAATGGCCCCATAGATTGCTCCATGCTGTATAATGGCCCCATAGATTGCTCCATGCTGTATAATGGCCCCATAGATTGCTCCCTACTGTATAATGGCCCCTAAGATTGCTCCCTGCTGTATAATGGCTCCATAAGGATAATGGCCCCATAGATTGCTCCATGCTGTAATGGCCTCATAGATTGCTCCATGCTGTATAATGGCCCCATAGATTGCTCCATAAGTATAATGGCCCTATAGATTGATCCATGCTGTAATGGCCCCATAGATTGCTCCATGAGTATAATGGCCCCATAGATTGCTCCATGCTCCATAATGGCCCCATAGATTGCTCCATGCTGCATAATGGCTCCATAGATTGCTCCATACTGTATAATGGCCCCATAGATTGCTCCATACTGTATAATGGCCCCATAGATTGCTCCATAAGTATAATGGCCCCATAGATTGCTCCCTACTGTATAATGGCCCCATAGATTGCTCCATGCTGTAATGGCCCCATAGATTGCTCCATACTGTATAATGGCCCCATAGATTGCTCCATACTGTATAATGGCCCCATAGATTGTTCCATGCTGTATAATAGCCCTATAGATTGCTCCATGCTGTATAATGGCCCCATAGATTGCTCCATGCTGTATAATGGCCCCATAGATTGCTCCATGCTGTATAATGGCCCCATAGATTGCTCCATGCTGTATAATGGCCCCATAGATTGCTCCATGCGGTAATGGCCCCATAGATTGCGCCATGCTGTAATGGCCCCATAGATTGCGCCATGCTGTAATGGCCCCATAGATTGCGCCATGCTGTAATGGCCCCATAGATTGCTCCATAAGTATAATGGCCCCATAGATTGCTCCATGCTGTAATGGCGCTATAGATTGCTCCATTAATATAATGGGCCCATAGATTGCTCCATGCTGTATAATGGCCCCATAGATTGCTCCATGCTGTATAATGGCCCCATAGATTGCTCCATGCTGTATAATGGCCCCATAGATTGCTCCATGCTGTATAATGGCCCCATAGATTGCTCCATGCTGTATAATGGCCCCATAGATTGCTCCATGCTGTATAATGGCCCCATAGATTGCTCCATGCTGTATAATGGCCCCATAGATTGCTCCATGCTGTATAATGGCCCCATAGATTGCTCCATGCTGTATAATGGCCCCATAGATTGCTCCATGCTGTATAATGGCCCCATAGATTGCTCCATGCTGTATAATGGCCCCATAGATTGCTCCATGCTGTATAATGGCCCCATAGATTGCTCCATGCTGTATAATGGCCCCATAGATTGCTCCATGCTGTATAATGGCCCCATAGATTGCTCCATGCTGTATAATGGCCCCATAGATTGCTCCATGCTGTATAATGGCCCCATAGATTGCTCCATGCTGTATAATGGCCCCATAGATTGCTCCATGCTGTATAATGGCCCCATAGATTGCTCCATGCTGTATAATGGCCCCATAGATTGCTCCATGCTGTATAATGGCCCCATAGATTGCTCCATGCTGTATAATGGCCCCATAGATTGCTCCATGCTGTATAATGGCCCCATAGATTGCTCCATGCTGTATAACGGCCCCATAGATTGCTCCATGCTGTATAACGGCCCCATAGATTGCTCCATGCTGTATAACGGCCCCATAGATTGCTCCATGCTGTATAACGGCCCCATAGATTGCTCCCTGCTGTATAATGGCCCCATAGATTGCTCCCTGCTGTATAATGGCCCCATAGATTGCTGCATGCTGTAATGGCCCTATAGATTGCTCCCTTCTGTATAATGGCCCCATAGATTGCTCCATGCTATAATGGCCCTATAGATTGCTCCATAAGTATAATGGCCTCATAGATTGCTCCATGCTGCATAATGGCTCCATAGATTGCTCCATACTGTATAATGGCCCCATAGGTTGCTCCATACTGTATAATGGCCCCATAGATTGCTGCATGCTGTAATGGCCCTATAGATTGCTCCCTTCTGTATAATGGCCCCATAGATTGCTCCATGCTATAATGGCCCTATAGATTGCTCCATAAGGATAATGGCCCCATAGATTGCCCCATGCTGTAATGGCCCCATAGATTGCTCCATGCTGCATAATGGCTCCATAGATTGCTCCATACTGTATAATGGCCCCATAGGTTGCTCCATACTGTATAATGGCCCCATAGGTTGCTCCATACTGTATAATGGCCCCATAGGTTGCTCCATACTGTATAATGGCCCCATAGGTTGCTCCATACTGTATAATGGCCCCATAGATTGCTCCATGCTGTAATGGCCCTATAGATTGCTCCATAAGTATAATGGCCCTATAGATTGCTCCATGCTGTAATGGCCCCATAGATTGCTCCATAAGTATAATGGCCCTATAGATTGCTCCATGCTGTAATGGCCCCATAGATTGCTCCATGCTGTAATGGCCCCATAGATTGCTCCATGCTGTAATGGCCCCATAGATTGCTCCATAAGTATAATGGCCCCATAGATTGCTCCATGCTGTAATGGCCCCATAGATTTCTCCATAAGGATAATGGCCCCATAGATTGCTCCATGCTGTAATGGCCTCATAGATTGCTCCATGCTGTATAATGGCCCCATAGATTGCTCCCTGCTGTATAATGGCCCCATAGATTGCTCCCTGCTGTATAATGGCCCCATAGATTGCTCCATAAGTATAATGGTCCCATAGATTGCTCCATGCTGAATAATGGCCCCATAGATTGCTCCATGCTGAATAATGGCCCCATAGATTGCCCCATGCTGAATAATGGCCCCATAGATTGCCCCATGCTGTATAATGGCCCCATAGATGGTTCCATGCTGTATAATGGCCCCATAGATGGCTCCATAAGTATAATGGCCCCATAGATTGCTCCATGCTGCATAATGGCCCCATAGATTGCTCCATACTGCATAATGGCTCCATAGATTGCTCCATACTGTATAATGGCCCCATAGATTGCTCCATAAGTGTAATGGCCCTATAGATTGCTCCATAAGTGTAATGGCCCTATAGATTGCTCCATAAGTATAATGGCCGCATAGATTGCTCCATGCTGTAATGGCCTCATAGATTGCTCCATGCTGTAATGGCCCTATAGATTGCTCCATGCTGTAATGGTCCTATAGATTGCTCCATAAGTATAATGGCCCCATAGATTGCTCCATGCTGAATAATGGCCCCATAGATTGCCCCATGCTGAATAATGGCCCCATAGATTGCCCCATGCTGTATAATGGCCCCCTAGATTGCTCCCTGCTGTATAATGGCCCCATAGATTGCTCCATGCTGTAATGGCCCTATACATTGCTCCATACTGTATAATGGCCTCATAGATTGCTGTATAATGGCCCCATAGATTGCTCCATGCTGTAATGGCCCTATAGATTGCTCCATGCTCCATAATGGCCCCATAGATTGCTCCATGCTGTATAATGGCCTCATAGATTGCTGTATAATGGCTCCACAGATTGCCCCATGCTGTATAATGGCCCCATAGATTGCTGCATGCTGTAATGGCCCTATAGATTGCTCCATAAGTATAATGGCCCCATAGATTGCTCCCTACTGTATAATGGCCCCATAGATTGCTCCATGCTGTAATGGCCCTATAAATTGCTCCATGCTGTATAATGGCCCCATAGATTGCTCCATGCTGTATAATGGCCCCATAGATTGCTCCATAAGTATAATGGCCCCATAGATTGCTCCATGCTGTAATGGCCCTATAGATTGCTCCATAAGGATAATGGCCCCATAGATTGCTCCATGCTATATAATGGCCCCATAGATTGCTCCCTACAGTATAATGGCCCCATAGATTGCTCCCTACTGTATAATGACCCCATAGATTGCTCCATGCTGTATAATGGCCCTATAGATTGCGCCATGCTGTAATGGCCCTATAGATTGCTCTATAAGTATAATGGCCCTATAGATTGCTCCACGCGGTAATGGCCCCATAGATTGCGCCATGCTGTAATGGCCCTATCGATTGCTCCATAAGTATAATGGCCCCATAGATTGCTCCATGCTGTATAATGGCCAAATAGATAGATCCATACTGCATAATGGCTCCATAGATTGCTTCATACTGTATAATGGCCCCATAGATTGCTCCATGCTGTATAATGGCCCCATAGATTGCTCCACGCTGTAATGGTCCCATAGATTGCTCCATAAGTATAATGGCCCTATAGATTGCTCCATGCTGAATAATGGCCCCATAGATTGCTGTATACTGGCCCCATAGATGGCTCCATAAGTATAATGGCCCCATAGATTGCTCCATGCTGTAATGGCCCTATAGATTGCTCCATGCTCCATAATGGCCCCATAGATTGCTCCATGCTCCATAATGGCCCCATAGATTGCTCCATGCTGTATAATGGCCCCCTAGATTGCACCATGCTGTAATGGCCCCATAGATTAATCCATGCTGTATAATGGCCCCATAGATTGCTCCATGCTGTATAATGGCCCCATAGATTGCTCCATGCTGTATAATGGCCCCATAGATTGCTCCATGCTGTATAATGGCCCCATAGATTGCTCCATGCTGTATAATGGCCCCATAGATTGCTCCATGCTGTAATGGTCCCATAGATTGCTCCATAAGTATAATGGCCCCATAGATTGCTCCATGCTGTAATGGCCCTATACATTGCTCCATACTGTGTAATGGCCCCATAGATTGCTCCATACTGTGTAATGGCCCCATAGATTGCTCCATACTGTATATTGGCCCCATAGATTGCTCCATACTGTATAATGGCCCCATAGATTGCTCCATGCTGTATAATGGCCCCATAGATTGCTCCATGCTGTATAATGGCCCCATAGATTGCTCCATGCTGTATAATGGCCCCATAGATTGCTCCATGCTGTATAATGGCCCCATAGATTGCTCCATGCTGTATAAAGGCCCCATAGATTGCTCCATGCTGTATAATGGCCCCATAGATTGCTCCACGCTGTAATGGTCCCATAGATTGCTCCATAAGTATAATGGCCCCATAGATTGCTCCATGCTGTAATGGCCCTATAGATTGCTCCATGCTGCATAATGGCCCTATAGATTGCTCCATGCTGCATAATGGCCCTATAGATTGCTCCATGCTGCATAATGGCCCTATAGATTGCTCCATGCTGCATAATGGCCCCATAGATTGCTCCATGCTGCATAATGGCTCCATAGATTGCTCCATACTGCATAATGGCTCCATAGATTGCTCCATAAGTATAATGGCCCTATAGATTGCTCCATAAGTATAATGGCCCTATAGATTGCTCCATAAGTATAATGGCCCTATAGATTGCTCCATAAGTATAATGGCCGCATAGATTGCTCCATGCTGTAATGGCCTCATAGATTGCTCCATGCTGTAATGGCCCCATAGATTGCTCCATGCTGTAATGGCCCTATAGATTGCTCCATAAGTATAATGGCCCCATAGATTGCCCCATGCTGAATAATGGCCCCATAGATTGCCCCATGCTGTATAATGGCCCCATAGATTGCCCCATGCTGTAATGGCCCTATAGATTGCTCCATAAGTATAATGGCCCCATAGATTGCCCCATGCTGAATAATGGCCCCATAGATTGCCCCATGCTGTATAATGGCCCCATAGATTGCCCCCTGCTGTATAATGGCCCCATAGATTGCTCCCTGCTGTATAATGGCCCCATAGATTGCTCCCTGCTGTATAATGGCCCCATAGATTGCTGTATAATGGCCCCATAGATGGCTCCATAAGTATAATGGCCCCATAGATTGTTCCATGCTGTATAATGGCCCCATAGATTGCTGCACGCTGTATAATGGCCCCATAGATTGCTCCACGCTGTAATGGTCCCATAGATTGCTCCATAAGTATAATGGCCCCATAGATTGCTCCATGCTGTAATGGCCCCATAGATTGCTCCATGCTGTAATGACCCCATAGATTGCTCCATGCTGTAATGACCCCATAGATTGCTCCATGCTGCATAATGGCTCCATAGATTGCTCCATACTGTATAATGGCCCCATAGATTGCTCCATACTGTATAATGGCCCCATAGATTTCTCCATAAGTGTAATGGCCCTATAGATTGCTCCATAAGTATAATGGCCTCATAGATTGCTCCATGCTGTAATGGCCTCATAGATTGCTCCATGCTGTAATGGTCCCATAGATTGCTCCATGCTGTAATGGCCCTATAGATTGCTCCATAAGTATAATGGCCCCATAGATTGCTCCATGCTGTATAATGGCCCCATAGATTGCCCCATGCTGTATAATGGCCCCCTAGATTGCTCCCTGCTGTATAATGGCCCCATAGATTGTTCCATGCTGTATAATGGCCCCATAGATTGCTGTATAATGGCCCCATAGATGGCTCCATAAGTATAATGGCCCCATAGATTGCTCCATAGATTGCTCCATACTGCATAATGGCTCCATAGATTGCTCCATGCTGTATAATGGCCCCATAGATTGCTCCATGCTGTATAATGGCCCCATAGATTGCTCCATGCTGTATAATGGCCCCATAGATTGCTCCCTGCTGTATAATGGCCCCATAGATTGCTCCCTGCTGTATAATGGCCCCATAGATTGCTCCCTGCTGTATAATGGCCCCATAGATTGCTCCATGCTGTAATGGCCCCATAGATTGCTCCATAAGTATAATGGCCCCATAGATTGCCCCATGCTGTAATGGCCCCATAGATTGCCCCATGCTGTAATGGCCCTATCGATTGCTCCATAAGTATAATGGCCCCATAGATTGCTCCATGCTGTATAATGGCCAAATAGATAGCTCCATACTGCATAATGGCTCCATAGATTGCTCCATACTGTATAATGGCCCCATAGATTTCTCCATGCTGTAATGGCCCTATAGATTGCTCCATAAGTGTAATGACCCTATAGATTGCTCCATAAGTGTAATGGCCCTATAGATTGCTCCATGCTGTATAATGGCCCCATAGATTGCCCTATGCTGTATAATGGCCCCATAGATTGCTCCATGCTGTATAATGGCCCCATAGATTGCTCCATGCTGTATAATGGCCCCATAGATTGCTCCATGCCGTAATGGCCCCATAGATTGCTCCATGCCGTAATGGTCCCATAGATTGTTCCATGCTGTAATGGCCCTATAGATTGCTCCATGCTGCATAATGGCCCCATAGATTGCCCCATGCTGCATAATGGCCCTATAGATTGCTCCATACTGTATAATGGCCCCATAGATTGCTCCAT
Source organism: Phyllobates terribilis (assembly GCF_046119375.1). Classification (NCBI taxonomy): domain Eukaryota; kingdom Metazoa; phylum Chordata; class Amphibia; order Anura; family Dendrobatidae; genus Phyllobates; species Phyllobates terribilis. The sequence goes on from NW_027363706.1 coordinate 193,374, forward strand.
AAGTATAATGACCCTATAGATTGCTCCATAAGTATAATGGCCCTATAGATTGCTCCATAAGTATAATGGCCCCATAGATTGATCTATAAGTATAATGGCCCCATAGATTGCTCCATGCTGTAATGGCCCTATAGATTGCTCCATAAGTATAATGGCCCCATAGATTGCTCCAGAAGTATAATGGCCCCATAGATTGCTCCATGCTGTATAATGGCCCCATAGATTGCTCCATGCTGTATAATGGTCCCATAGATTGCTCCATGCTGTATAATGGTCCCATAGATTGCTCCATGCTGTATAATGGCCCCATAGATTGCTCCATGCTGTATAATGGCCCCATAGATTGCTCCATGCTGTATAATGGCCCCATAGATTGCTCCATGCTGTATAATGGCCCCATAGATTGCGCCATGCTGTAATGGCCCCATAGATTGCGCCATGCTGTAATGGCCCCATAGATTGCTCCATGCTGTAATGGCCCCATAGATTGCTCCATGCTGTAATGGCCCCATAGATTGCTCCATGCTGTAATGGCCCCATAGATTGCTCCATGCTGTAATGGCCCCATAGATTGCTCCATGCTGTAATGGCCCTATACATTGCTCCATGCTGTAATGGCCCTATGGATTGCTCCCTGCTGTATAATGGCCCCATAGATTGCTTCATGCTGTAATGGCCCTATAGATTGCTCCATAAGTGTAATGGTCCCATAGATTGCCCCATGCTGTATAATGGCCCCATAGATTGCCCCATGCTGTATAATGGTCCCATAGATTGCTCCACGCTGTAATGGTCCCATAGGTTGCTCCATAAGTATAATGGCCCCATAGATTGCTCCATGCTGTAATGGCCCTATAGATTGCTCCATGCTGCATAATGGCCCCATAGATTGCTCCATACTGCATAATGGCTCCATAGATTGCTTCATACTGTATAATGGCCCCATAGATTGCTCCATAAGTATAATGGCCCTATAGATTGCTCCATAATTATAATGGCCCTATAGATTGCTCCATAAGTATAATGGCCCCATAGATTGTGCCATGCTGTAATGGCCCCATAGATTGCTCCATGCTGTATAATGGCCCCATAGATTGCTCCATGCTATAATGGCCCCATAGATTGCTCCATGCTGTAATGGCCCTATAGATTGCTCCATAAGTATAATGGCCCCATAGATTGCTCCATGATGTAATGGCCCTATAGATTGCTCCCTACTGTATAATGGCCCCATAGATTGCTCCATGCTGTAATGGCCCCATAGATTGCTCCATAAGTATAATGGCCCCATAGATTGCTCCATGCTGTAATGGCCCCATAGATTGCTCCATGCTGTAATGGCCCTATAGATTGCTCCATGCTGTATAATAGCCCCATAGATTGCTCCATAAGTATAATGGCCCTATAGATTGCTCCATAAGTATAATGGCCCCATAGATTGCTCCACGCGGTAATGGCCCCATAGATTGCTCCATGCTGTATAATGGCCCCATAGATTGTTCCATGCTGTATAATGGCCCCATAGATTGCTCCATGCTGTATAATGGCCCCATAGATTGCTCCATGCTGTATAATGGCCCCATAGATTGCTCCATGCTGTATAATGGCCCCATAGATTGCTCCATGCTGTATAATGGCCCCATAGATTGCTCCATGCTGTATAATGGCCCCATAGATTGCTCCATGCTGTATAATGGCCCCATAGATTGCTCCATGCTGTATAATGGCCCCATAGATTGCTCCATGCTGTAATGGCTCCATAGATTGCTCCATGCTGTATAATGGCCCCATAGATTGCTCCATGCTGTATAATGGCCCCATAGATTGCTCCATACTGTATAATGGCCCCATAGATTGCTCCATACTGTATAATGGCCCCATAGATTGCTCCATACTGTATAATGGCCCCATAGATTGCTGCATGCTGTAATGGCCCCATAGATTGCTCCATAAGTATAATGGCCCCATAGATTGCGCCCTACTGTATTATGGCCCCATAGATTGCTCCATGCTGTATTATGGCCCCATAGATTGCTCCATGTTGTAATGGCTCCATAGATTGCTCCATGCTGTATAATGGCCCCATAGATTGTTCCATGCTGTATAATGGCCCCATAGATTGCTCCATGCTGTATAATGGCCCCATAGATTGCTCCATGCTGTATAATGGCCCCATAGATTGCTCCATGCTGTATAATGGCCCCATAGATTGCTCCATGCTGTAATGGCTCCATAGATTGCTCCATGCTGTATAATGGACCCATAGATTGCTCGATGCTGTATAATGGCCCCATAGATTGCTCCATGCTGTAATGGTCCTATAGATTGCTCCATAAGTATAAAGGTCCCATAGATTGCTCCATAAGTATAATGGCCCTATAGATTGCTCCATAAGTATAATGGCCCTATAGATTGCTCCATAAGTATAATGGCCCTATAGATTGCTCCATAAGTATAATGGCCCTATAGATTGCTCCATAAGTATAATGGCCCTATAGATTGCTCCATAAGTATAATGGCCCTATAGATTGCTCCATAAGTATAATGGCCCTATAGATTGCTCCATAAGTATAATGGCCCTATACATTGCTCCATGCTGTATAATGGCCCCATAGATTGCTCCATGCTGTATAATGGCCCCATAGATTGCTCCATGCTGTATAATGGCCCTATAGATTGCTCCATAAGTATAATGGCCCCATAGATTGCTCCATGCTGTAATGGCCCTATAGATTGCTCCATAAGTATAATGGCCCCATAGATTTCTCCATGCTGTAATGGCCCCATAGATTGCTCCATGCTGTATAATGGCCCCATAGATTGCTCCATGCTGTATAATGGCCCCATAGATTGCTCCATGCTGTATAATGGCCCCATAGATTGCTCCATGGTATAATGGCCCCATAGATTGCTCCATAAGTATAATGGCCCCATAGATTGCTCCATGATGTAATGGCCCCATAGATTGCTCCATAAGTATAATGGCCCCATAGATTGCTCCATGCTGTATAATGGCTCCATAGATTGCTCCATGCTGTATAATGGCCCTATAGATTGCTCCATGCTGCATAATGGCTCCATAGATTGCTCCATGCTGTTATGGCCCCATAGATTGCTCCATACTGTATAATGGCCCCATAGATTGCTCCATAAGTATAATGGCCCTATAGATTGCTCTATAAGTATAATGGCCCTATAGATTGCTCTATAAGTATAATGGCCCTATAGATTGCTTCATAAGTATAATGGCCCCATAGATTGCTCCCTACTGTATAATGGCCCTATAGATTGCTCCCTACTGTATAATGGCCCTATAGATTGCTCCATGCTGTATAATGGCCCCATAGATTGCTCCATGCTGTATAATGGCCCCATAGATTGCTCCATGCTGTAATGGCCCCATAGATTGCTCCATAAGTATAATGGCCCCATAGATTGCTCCATAAGTATAATGGCCCCATAGATTGCTCCATAAGTGTAATGGCCCTATAGATTGCTCCATAAGTATAATGGCCGCATAGATTGCTCCATGCTGTAATGGCCTCATAGATTGCTCCATGCTGTAATGGCCCTATAGATTGCTCCATGCTGTAATGGCCCTATAGATTGCTCCATAAGTATAATGGCCCCATAGATTGCCCCATGCTGAATAATGGCCCCATAGATTGCCCCATGCTGAATAATGGCCCCATAGATTGCCCCATGCTGTATAATGGCCCCATAGATTGCTGTATAATGGCCCCATAGATTGCTCCATGCTGTAATGGCCCTATAGATTGCTCCATGCTCCATAATGCTGGGGTGTGCACGCGTCTTCTTGTGCAAAGTGGCTTCGGAGAGAAGTGGCAGTTATTTCAGAGGCCATGGACTAACATTCGTCTTCTTCTTCTCTTTCCACAGGTACATGCTCTGCATAATTCCCCTGCTCCTATGTATGCTGTCTGCTAATGCTCTGCTGACCCGTCTCTCTGGTACATGCTCTGCATAATTCCCCTGCTCCTATGTATGCTGTCTGCTAATGCTCTGCTGACCCGTCTCTCTGGTACATGCTCTGCATAATTCCCCTGCTCCTATGTATGCTGTCTGCTAATGCTCTGCTGACCCGTCTCTCTGGTACATGCTCTGCATAATTCCCCTGCTCCTATGTATGCTGTCTGCTAATGCTCTGCTGACCCGTTTCTCTGGTACATGCTCTGCATAATTCCCCTGCTCCTATGTATGCTGTCTGCTAATGCTCTGCTGACCCGTCTCTCTGGTACATGCTCTGCATAATTCCCCTGCTCCTATGTATGCTGTCTGCTAATGCTCTGCTGACCCGTCTCTCTGGTACATGCTCTGCATAATTCCCCTGCTCCTATGTATGCTGTCTGCTAATGCTCTGCTGACCCGTCTCTCTGGTACATGCTCTGCATAATTCCCCTGCTCCTATGTATGCTGTCTGCTAATGCTCTGCTGACCCGTCTCTCTGGTACATGCTCTGCATAATTCCCCTGCTCCTATGTATGCTGTCTGCTAATGCTCTGCTGACCCGTCTCTCTGGTTTCTAAAACTCAACATGGATAAAACAGAGTTCATCATCTTTCCACCCTCTCATTCACATCCCCCATCCGACCTATCCATCAACGTCAATGGCTGTTCACTCTCCCCAGTCCCACAAGCTCGCTGCCTTGGGGTAACCCTGGACTCTGATCTCTCCTTCAAGCCACATATTCAAGCCCTTTCCACCTCCTGCCGACTCCAACTCAAAAACATCTCCTGGATCCGTGCATTCCTCAGCAAAGACTCTGCAAAAACACTAGTGCATGCCCTCATCATATCCCGCCTCGACTACTGCAACCTCCTGCTCCGTGGCATCCCTTCCAACACTCTTGCACCTCTCCAATCTATCCTAAACTCTGCTGCTCGACTAATCCACCTGTCCCCCCACTATTCCCCGGCCTCTCCTCTCTGTCAATCCCTTCACTGGCTCCCTATTGCCCAGAGAATTCAGTTCAAAACTCTAACCATGGCATACAAAGCCATCCACAACCTGTCTCCCCCATACATCTGTGACCTAGTCTCCCGGTACTTACCTGCACGCAACCTCCGATCCTCACAAGATCTCCTGCTCTACTCCCCTCTTATCTCCTCCTCCCACAATCGTATACAAGATTTCTCCCGTGCTTCCCCCCTACTCTGGAACTCTCTACCCCAACATATCAGACTCTCGCCGACCGTGGAAACCTTCAAAAGGAACCTGAAGACCCACCTCTTCCGACAAGCCTACAACCTGCAGTAAACACCACTGCACGACCAGCTCTACCCTCACCTACTGTATCCTCACCCATCCCTCGTAGACTGTGAGCCCTCGCGGGCAGGGTCCTCGCTCCTCCTGTACCAGTCGCTGACTCGTTTTGTTAAGATTATGTAAATGCTTTTGTTATATATATCCCTATCACATGTAAAGCGCCATGGAATAAATGGCGCTATAATAATAAATAATAATAATAATAATAATGGCCCCATAGATTGCTCCATAAGTATAATGGCTCCACAGATTGCCCCATGCTGTATAATGGCCCCATAGATTGCTGCATGCTGTAATGGCCCTATAGATTGCTCCATAAGTATAATGGCCCCATAGATTGCTCCCTACTGTATAATGGCCCCATAGATTGCTCCATGCTGTAATGGCCCTATAGATTGCTCCATAACTATAATGGCCCCATAGATTGCTCCCTGCTGTATAATGGCCCCATAGATTGCTCCCTGCTGTATAATGGCCCCATAGATTGCTCCCTGCTGTATAATGGCCCCATAGATTGCTCCATGCTGTAATGGCCCCATAGATTGCTCCATAAGTATAATGGCCCCATAGATTGCCCCATGCTGTAATGGCCCCATAGATTGCCCCATGCTGTAATGGCCCCATAGATTGCCCCATGCTGTAATGGCCCCATAGATTGCCCCATGCTGTAATGGCCCTATCGATTGCTCCATGCTGTATAATGGCCAAATAGATAGCTCCATACTGCATAATGGCTCCATAGATTGCTCCATACTGTATAATGGCCCCATAGATTTCTCCATGCTGTAATGGCCCTATAGATTGCTCCATAAGTGTAATGACCCTATAGATTGCTCCATAAGTGTAATGGCCCTATAGATTGCTCCATGCTGTATAATGGCCCCATAGATTGCCCTATGCTGTATAATGGCCCCATAGATTGCTCCATGCTGTATAATGGCCCCATAGATTGCTCCATGCTGTATAATGGCCCCATAGATTGCTCCATGCCGTAATGGCCCCATAGATTGCTCCATGCCGTAATGGTCCCATAGATTGTTCCATGCTGTAATGGCCCTATAGATTGCTCCATGCTGCATAATGGCTCCATAGATTGCTCCATGCTGCATAATGGCCCTATAGATTGCTCCATACTGTATAATGGCCCCATAGATTGCTCCATAAGTATAATGACCCTATAGATTGCTCCATAAGTATAATGGCCCTATAGATTGCTCCATAAGTATAATGGCCCCATAGATTGATCTATAAGTATAATGGCCCCATAGATTGCTCCATGCTGTAATGGCCCTATAGATTGCTCCATAAGTATAATGGCCCCATAGATTGCTCCATAAGTATAATGGCCCCATAGATTGCTCCATAAGTATAATGGCCCCATAGATTGCTCCATGCTGTATAATGGTCCCATAGATTGCTCCATGCTGTATAATGGCCCCATAGATTGCTCCATGCTGTATAATGGCCCCATAGATTGCGCCATGCTGTAATGGCCCCATAGATTGCGCCATGCTGTAATGGCCCCATAGATTGCTCCATGCTGTAATGGCCCCATAGATTGCTCCATGCTGTAATGGCCCCATAGATTGCTCCATGCTGTAATGGCCCCATAGATTGCTCCATTCTGTAATGGCCCCATAGATTGCTCCATGCTGTAATGGCCCTATACATTGCTCCATGCTGTAATGGCCCTATGGATTGCTCCCTGCTGTATAATGGCCCCATAGATTGCTTCATGCTGTAATGGCCCTATAGATTGCTCCATAAGTGTAATGGTCCCATAGATTGCCCCATGCTGTATAATGGCCCCATAGATTGCCCCATGCTGTATAATGGTCCCATAGATTGCTCCACGCTGTAATGGTCCCATAGATTGCTCCATGCTGTAATGGCCCTATAGATTGCCCCATGCTGCATAATGGCCCCATAGATTGCTCCATACTGCATAATGGCTCCATAGATTGCTTCATACTGTATAATTGCCCCATAGATTGCTCCATAAGTATAATGGCCCTATAGATTGCTCCATAATTATAATGGCCCTATAGATTGCTCCATAAGTATAATGGCCCCATAGATTGTGCCATGCTGTAATGGCCCCATAGATTGCTCCATGCTGTATAATGGCCCCATAGATTGCTCCATGCTATAATGGCCCCATAGATTGCTCCATGCTGTAATGGCCCTATAGATTGCTCCATAAGTATAATGGCCCCATAGATTGCTCCATGATGTAATGGCCCTATAGATTGCTCCCTACTGTATAATGGCCCCATAGATTGCTCCATGCTGTAATGGCCCCATAGATTGCTCCATGCTGTAATGGCCCCATAGATTGCTCCATGCTGTAATGGCCCTATAGATTGCTCCATGCTGTAATGGCCCTATAGATTGCTCCATGCTGTATAATGGCCCCATAGATTGCTCCATAAGTATAATGGCCCCATAGATTGCTCCACGCGGTAATGGCCCCATAGATTGCTCCATGCTGTATAATGGCCCCATAGATTGTTCCATGCTGTATAATGGCCCCATAGATTGTTCCATGCTGTATAATGGCCCCATAGATTGTTCCATGCTGTATAATGGCCCCATAGATTGTTCCATGCTGTATAATGGCCCCATAGATTGCTCCATGCTGTATAATGGCCCCATAGATTGCTCCATGCTGTATAATGGCCCCATAGATTGCTCCATGCTGTATAATGGCCCCATAGATTGCTCCATGCTGTATAATGGCCCCATAGATTGCTCCATGCTGTATAATGGCCCCATAGATTGCTCCATGCTGTATAATGGCCCCATAGATTGCTCCATGCTGTATAATGGCCCCATAGATTGCTCCATGCTGTAATGGCTCCATAGATTGCTCCATACTGCATAATGGCTCCATAGATTGCTCCATGCTGTATAATGGCCCCATAGATTGCTCCATGCTGTATAATGCCCCCATAGATTGCTCCATACTGTATAATGGCCCCATAGATTGCTGCATGCTGTAATGGCCCCATAGATTGCTCCATAAGTATAATGGCCCCATAGATTGCGCCCTACTGTATTATGGCCCCATAGATTGCTCCATGCTGTATTATGGCCCCATAGATTGCTCCATGTTGTAATGGCTCCATAGATTGCTCCATGCTGTATAATGGCCCCATAGATTGTTCCATGCTGTATAATGGCCCCATAGATTGTTCCATGCTGTATAATGGCCCCATAGATTGCTCCATGCTGTATAATGGCCCCATAGATTGCTCCATGCTGTATAATGGCCCCATAGATTGCTCCATGCTGTAATGGCTCCATAGATTGCTCCATGCTGTATAATGGACCCATAGATTGCTCGATGCTGTATAATGGCCCCATAGATTGCTCCATGCTGTAATGGTCCTATAGATTGCTCCATAAGTATAAAGGTCCCATAGATTGCTCCATGCTGTATAATGGCCCCATAGATTGTTCCATAAGTATAATGGCCCTATAGATTGCTCCATAAGTATAATGGCCCTATAGATTGCTCCATAAGTATAATGGCCCTATAGATTGCTCCATAAGTATAATGGCCCTATAGATTGCTCCATAAGTATAATGGCCCTATAGATTGCTCCATGCTGTAATGGCCCCATAGATTGTTCCATGCTGTATAATGGCCCCATAGATTGCTCCATGCTGTATAATGGCCCCATAGATTGCTCCATGGTATAATGGCCCCATAGATTGCTCCATAAGTATAATGGCCCCATAGATTGCTCCATAGATGTAATGGCCCCATAGATTGCTCCATAAGTATAATGGCCCCATAGATTGCTCCATGCTGTATAATGGCTCCATAGATTGCTCCATGCTGTATAATGGCCCTATAGATTGCTCCATGCTGCATAATGGCTCCATAGATTGCTCCATGCTGTTATGGCCCCATAGATTGCTCCATACTGTATAATGGCCCCATAGATTGCTCCATAAGTATAATGGCCCTATAGATTGCTCCATAAGTATAATGGCCCTATAGATTGCTTCATAAGTATAATGGCCCCATAGATTGCTCCCTACTGTATAATGGCCCTATAGATTGCTCCATGCTGTATAATGGCCCCATAGATTGCTCCATGCTGTATAATGGCCCCATAGATTGCTCCATGCTGTAATGGCCCCATAGATTGCTCCATAAGTAGAATGGCCCCATAGATTGCTCCATGCTGTAATGGCCCCATAGATTGCTCCATTCTTTAATGGCCCTATGGATTGCTCCATGCTGTATAATGGCCCCATAGATTGCTCCATGCTGTATAATGGCCCCATAGATTGCTCCCTGCTGTAATGGCCCCATAGATTGCTCCCTGCTGTAATGGCCCCATAGATTGCTCCCTGCTGTAATGGCCCCATAGATTGCTCCATGCTGTAATGGCCCCATAGATTGCTCCATGCTGTAATGGCCCTATGGATTGCTCCATAAGTATAATGGCCCTATGGATTGCTCCATGCTGTATAATGGCCCTATGGATTGCTCCATGCTGTATAATGGCCCCATAGATTGCTCCATGCTGTATAATGGCCCCATAGATTGCTCCATGCTGTATAATGGCCCCATAGATTGGTCCATGCTGTATAATGGCCCCATAGATTGCTCCATGCTGTAATGGCCCCATAGATTGCTCCATAAGTATAATGGCCCCATAGATTGCTCCATGCTGTAATGGCCCCATAGATTGCTCCATGCTGTAATGGCCCCATAGATTGCTCCATAAGTGTAATGGCCCCATAGATTGCTCCATGCTGTATAATGGCCCCATAGATTGCTCCATGCTGTATAATGGACCCATAGATTGCTCCCTGCTGTAATGGCCCCATAGATTGCTCCCTGCTGTAATGGCCCCATAGATTGCTCCCTGCTGTAATGGCCCCATAGATTGCTCCCTGCTGTAATGGCCCCATAGATTGCTCCATGCTGTAATGGCCCCATAGATTGCTCCATGCTGTAATGGCCCTATGGATTGCTCCATAAGTATAATGGCCCTATGGATTGCTCCATGCTGTATAATGGCCCTATGGATTGCTCCATGCTGTATAATGGCCCCATAGATTGCTCCATGCTGTATAATGGCCCCATAGATTGCTCCATGCTGTATAATGGCCCCATAGATTGCTCCATGCTGTATAATGGCCCCATAGATTGCTCCATGCTGTATAATGGCCCCATAGATTGCTCCATGCTGTATAATGGCCCCATAGATTGCTCCATGCTGTATAATGGCCCCATAGATTGGTCCATGCTGTATAATGGCCCCATAGATTGGTCCATGCTGTATAATGGCCCCATAGATTGCTCCATGCTGTAATGGCCCCATAGATTGCTCCATAAGTATAATGGCCCCATAGATTGCTCCATGCTGTAATGGCCCCATAGATTGCTCCATAAGTGTAATGGCCCCATAGATTGCTCCATGCTGTATAATGGCCCCATAGATTGCTCCAGGGGCGGACACAGACTGTAGTGGGCCCCTGTGCAAGAAATTTTTGGGGGCCCCCCCCTGCTCTTCATAAGGCAACAAAGTTATGTAAACATAACCCCCCCATGTGCAGCTCACCCCACCGTGCATCTCTCACCCCCCCGTGCATCTCTCACCCCCCCGTGCATCTCTCACCCCCCCATGTGCATCTCTCATCCCCCCATGTGCATCTCTCATCCCCCCCATGTGCATCTCTCATCCCCCCCATGTGCATCTCTCATCCCCCCCATGTGCATCTCTCATCCCCCCATGTGCATCTCTCATCCCCCCATGTGCATCTCTCATCCCCCCATGTGCATCTCTCATCCCCCCATGTGCATCTCTCATCCCCCCCCCCATAGTGCATCTCTCATCCCCCCCACCATAGTGCATCTCTCATCCCCCCCACCATAGTGCATCTCTCATCCCCCCCATAGTGCATCTCTCATCCCCCCCATAGTGCATCTCTCACCCCCCCCCACCATAGTGCATCTCTCACCCCCCCACCATAGTGCATCCCTCATCCCCCCCCCCACATGTGCATCTCTCATCTCCCCCCATAGTGCATCTCTCATCCCCCCACCATAGTGCATCTCTCATCCCCCCACCGTAGTCCATCTCTCACCCCCCCCATAGTGCATCTCTCATCCCCCCCCACCATAGTGCATCTCTCATCCCCTCCCACCATAGTGCATCTCTCATCCCCTCCCACCATAGTGCATCTCTCATCCCCTCCCACCATAATGCATCTCTCATCCCCTCCCACCATAATGCATCTCTCATCCCCTCCCACCATAATGCATCTCTCATCCCCCCCACCATAGTGCATCTCTCATCCCCCCCACCATAGTGCATCTCTCACCCCCCCCACCATAGTGCATCTCTCATCTCCCCCCACCATAGTGCATCTCTCATCTCCCCCCATAGTGCATCTCTCATCTCCCCCCATAGTGCATCTCTCATCCCCCCCCATAGTGCATCTCTCACCCCCCCCACCATAGTGCATCTCTCACCCCCCCACCATAGTGCATCTCTCATCTCCCCCCATAGTGCATCTCTCATCTCCCCCCATAGTGCATCTCTCATCCCCCCCCATAGTGCATCTCTCATCCCCCCCACCATAGTGCATCTCTCATCCCCCCCCATAGTGCATCTCTCATCTCCCCCCATAGTGCATCTCTCATCTCCCCCCATAGTGCATCTCTCATCTCCCCCCATAGTGCATCTCTCATCCCCCCCCCCATAGTGCATCTCTCATCCCCCCCCCATAGTGCATCTCTCATCCCCCCCCCCATAGTGCATCTCTCATCCCCCCCCCCATAGTGCATCTCTCATCCCCCCCCCATAGTGCATCTCTCATCCCCCCCCCCATAGTGCATCTCTCATCCCCCCCCCCATAGTGCATCTCTCATCCCCCCCCCCATAGTGCATCTCTCATCCCCCCCCCATAGTGCATCGCTCATCCCCCCCCCATAGTGCATCTCTCATCCCCCCCCCATAGTGCATCTCTCATCCCCCCCCATAGTGCATCTCTCATCCCCCCCCCATAGTGCATCTCTCATCCCCCCCACTCCTAGTTAATTGTATTTAAAAAAAATAAAACTTGTTATACTTACCCCCATGCGATCCCTGCAGAATCCTGGCGCTCGTCCAAATCGCTGACACCAGGTTCTCCTGACTTCCGGCCATGTGACGGCGCCGTCACATGACCGGAAGTCAGGGGAATCATGAAGGCGCTGCCGCAGCATCGCAGCGCAGCGCTGAGACGTCCCGGACCCGGCGCTTAGCATGGGGCCGGGGGCCCCATGAGGAGAGAGACGCACAAGAGGGGGGGCCCCAAGGGGGCTCCGAGGGGGCCCCTACCGGCCGGGCCCCATACTGGAGTCAGGACAGTCATGCCCTGATGGCGGCCCTGCTGGAGGGGCCCCCTCTCCCTCGGGGCCCCCGTTCAATGAACCGGCTGCACGGGCGGTAGTTCCGCCCCTGGATTGCTCCATACTGTATAATGGCCCTATAGATTGCTCCATGCTGTAATGGCCCCATAGTTTGCATTATACTTATGGATTGCTAGATAAGACAGAGGGCGCACGGTAGTGACGACAGACTCCGAAGACGCTGAAGACACAGGAGTTGCTGGGAACGGGAGAGGTAAGTATTTGAGGAGGGGGCCCCGATGCCAGCGCGCAGGGTAGGACTGGCCTGGTGTGATAGCTGGAAAAATTCCCGGTGGGCCCCGATGAGAGAGTGAGAGAATTGGTAGCGGGGGCTCTTAAAAAGTGCGGGCCCTTTAAAAGCGCAGCCGAAGGAAATGTAGCGTCGCGTGCGGCGCTCATACTATTCAGTGGTGACAGCGGGTGACGCGCATAGTCACATGACTGAGGACGTGTTCTTGGTGGGCGGTGACACGCACCGCGCTCTGCTTTGCTGCTGGTGGCTGGCAGTGGTGTGTTGTCAGGTGACACGCTGACGTCGCGCTCTCCTCTCCCTGCTCCCCTGCCGGCTTTTGATACGCCGACGCCGCGCTCTGCTCTCCAGTCCCGGCTCCTGCTCCCTTGGAATTGGCCTTGTAACACCGGCTCCCGTCCGGGTATGGAACACCGCACCAGCACCGCGCACCGCCCTCTTCTCTCCTGCTCTCTTGTCTTTTAAGCCGGCTCCTGGGCTGAGTATGCGGTGACCAGCACTCTGCTCTCTCACCATAACCCTGGAAACAAGGCTGCAGGTCTGGCTACAGCTCTCCCTGCTTCAACTTCAAGTCAAGTGCAATATCCACATTTTTCTGGGTGAGTGTTCCCAGCATTGGTCATCATCCATATATGGAGGGGTCGCAGGCTGGTCACATGGGGACATGGATGGGGACATGGGGCTGAAGGGGGGGGCTGGTTGGACCCATGGGGACATGGATGGGGACATGGGTCTGAAGGGGGGGCTGGATGGACCCATGAGGACATGGATGGGGACATGGGGCTGAAGGGGGAGCTGGCTGGACCCATGGGACATGGGGCTGAAGGGGAGGGGGCTGGCTGGGCCCATGGGAACATGGATGGGGACATGGGGCTGAAGGGGGGGGGGCTGGCTAGACCCATGGGGACATGGGGCTGAAGGGGGGGGGCTGGCTGGACCCATGGGGACATGGGGCTGGCTGGCTGGACCCATGGGGACATGGATGGGGACATGGGGCTGAAGGGGGGGCTGGCTCGACCCATGGGGACATGGGGCTGAAGGGGGGGCTGGCTGGACCCATGGGGACATGGATGGGGACATGGGGCTGAAGGGGGGGCTGGCTGGACCCATGGGGACATGGGGCTGAAGGGGGGGCTGGCTGGACCCATGGAGACATGGATGGGGACATGGGGCTGAAGGGGGGGCTGGCTGGACCCATGGGGACACGGGGCTGAAGGGGGGGCTGGCTGGACCCATGGAGACATGGATGGGGACATGGGGCTGAAGGGGGGGCTGGCTGGACCCATGGGGAGACATATGGATGGAGGCATGGGGCTGAAGGGGGTGCTGGCTGGACCCATGGGGAGACATATGGATGGAGGCACGGGGCTGAAGGGGGGGGGGCTGGATGGACGCATAAGGGGACACATGGTGGTGAAGGGGGCCAAGTTGGGGACCTGGATGGACACATGGAGGTGAAGGGGGGCAAGCTGGACACATTGGGACCTGGATGGACACATATAGGTGAAGGGTAGCAAGCTGGACACATAGGGACCTGGATGGACACATGGAGGTGAAGGGCGGCAAGCTGGACACATGGGGATGTGGATGGACACATGGGGACGTGGATGGACACATGGAGTTGAAGGGCGGCAAGCTGGACACATGGGGACGTGGATGGACACATGGAGGTGAAGGGCGGCAAGCTGGACACATGGGGTCCTGGATAGATATATGGGGTGGGGTGGGATGCATATATGAGTGGTACAGGATGGATATATGAAGGGGGGCAGGCTGGACACATGGAGGCCAGGATGGATATATGGAAGGGGCAGGCTGGACACATGGACACCAGAATGGATATATGGGGGGGGGGGGTCAGGATGGATAGATGGGGGGCCACGCTGTACAAGGGACTTTATTACTGTTTAGGGGCCAGATTGAGGAACTTTATTAGTTTATGATGGCGAGTGGGGAACATTATTACTTTAGAGTCCAATTAGGGACATTATTACTTCTGTAATATAATTTTATTTTTAGGAAACTGTTTTCCGTAAGAGGGGACAAAAGGGGGGTCCTGTTACTGTGCAGGGCGCCACTATGTCGCTTTATTTCTTCAACTGGTGTAGTGTAGAAGCCTGGGGAAAAGTGGGAATGTGCTCTAAAAGAGATCAGTTATTGATAACTGTGTGTTATTTTCTGCAGAGATGATTCCTGGCTGGAAGAAGTGATGGTGGACTGTGCCAGATGAGGAAAAGCGAAGATGAAGAACTTCACCTAGAGACATCACTGGTGAGTCAGTGTATTACTGTACACTTACACAGGAGCTCTGTATATACTATATAGTGTATGTCACTGGTGACCAGTGTATTACCTATACACTATATACAGAGCTCCTGTGTATAATGTCACTCGTGATAACTGTATTACCTGTACACTACATACAGAGCTCCTGTGTATAATGTCACCGGTGAACACTGTATTACATGTACACTGACACTATATACAGAGATCCTGTTTATAATGTCACTGGGGATCACTGTATTACCTGTACACTGACACTATATACAGAGCTCATATGTATAGTGACAGTGTTGTTAGTATTGTGGTTTGTATTCCTGATCAGTATTGTATTATTTGGTCACTATATGGTGGTAATATGTGGTCTGGTCATGGTGTGGTGATTTGTCCCTTTTGTATGTGATATTATTGGTGGTGTTATAGTGGATTATGTTGTGTATGGCGGTCATTTGTTCTCGCTGAGATTAACTAGGAAAAGATTTTTTTCCATGAGGCCACGGCTTCACTATCAGTATTTGGTCAGTATTTTTTCTCAGTAGTGAGAGCCAAAAGCAGGAGTGGGTGATAAATACAGAATTGGTGACTTGTTTCTATTCTACCTTTTCTCTGATTGTTCCTCACCTGGTTTTGGCTCCCACTCCTGAGAAAAAATCCTGACTGAATACTGATAGTGGGGCTGTGGCCTTAGAGATGAAATACTTGGAGCAGAGCGTCAGAGATGCACTCACAGGGGTTCTCCGGGGAGAACAAGTAATCCCCTCTCCACAGGATAAGTGATAACTTATTGATTGGTGGGGGTCTGACTACTGGGACCTGCAGCGATCGGCAGACTGTGGAGCTTTTCTCCCCATTACACTGGAGCTCATGTGCGACTCGACCACTGATCCATTCATTACATCAGGGGCTGTGAGCGCTGCTCTTTTTTGGAAGCCCCCAAGAGAAAGAATGAGGCTGTGGTCAGACGTCCCACCTGTCGCTGCATTTTAAAATGGGGATAAGTGTCCTGTCAGGGATAAAACTTCCCCATTCTTCCAATCAATAAGTGATCACCTATCCTGTGTAGCCCATGAATCTGTGATGACTTGTTTTAACCAAAGAAGCCCTTTCATGCAAACTACAGAAATTGTCCATCCCTGTTGTAGTCTGTGCAGAGTAGATGTGAGGAGCCGCCGGTCACTGCTCCACTATAACAGGGAGAGCAGAGAAGAGCGATCTGCATATTGCTGGAGGTGGCCCCTAGAGTCAGTGTCCCCTGTGGGCCCCAGACACCCCAGTCCGACCCTGCTGACATCTGATTAAGGCCTAAGGCCCCGTTCACATGTCAGGTTTTAATCAGTGGTTTTTTTTCTAATTTTCATCTGATTTTGGTCAGTGTCAGTTTTTCTCCTCAGTGGGGCATATTTTTTTATATGTAAAGTAAAAAGCTAAAGGTTTCCTCGCCTCGCTTGCCCGGCCTATAGACACTGGAAAACAAGCAGTACAGGCAACATGGTTGGTTCTGGCCATTTTTCTGACAGACTCGTTGACTTCAATAGATGATCTTTATCTACAAATCGGATGAAAATCGGACCGGTCTCAGTTCTGATTTGCAGATCAATCGTCCACAATAAATAGAGCTGTAAACCTGTCCACGGTCTATAACGGAGCATATTCTACCTGCTAGAAGAATAACCAGACGTGAAAAGAGCCATGTGCTATTCTTACAGGGAAGGGGCCACGATTTTATGTTTTGTATTAATAATTATGTAATCAATTATTTTTAATACAAAATTAAATGTACCACTTTATTAGTTTTTTATTTATTTTTACATTGGCCACTAGGGGCTGCCATTTTTATTTGGGGGGTGTGTAAGAAGCGCTCTTACACACCTCATTTACGGCAGCCCTGGCCATAAGAGACAGTAGTCTGTCACCGACCCTTTCTCTAACATTAGAGGCCGCTCCTCTTGCCTCTAGCTGTGACCTGGGCACGCCCCCTTGGCTGTTCAGGTCGCAGCCGTGGGAGGAGATTTCAGCCATCTTTGTGGAGCCTGCAGTGTAAGCTGTACATTCCCCCTGTCGTCGCACGCACTGCTCAGTCAGAGCATGCCATGACAGGAACTGCCGGGGAGGAAATGCCTAGGAGTGGACGTCCCGAGTGAGTATCTGCAGCGGCGCCGTGCGGTGATCTCAGCCTCTCAGCTGTTATCACCGCCGACATCTTCAGGCAACACAGACACAGCGCTGCGTGGGAACGTGGAAGGTGAGTAGAAGCGTTTGTTTTGGTTTTTTTCCCTTCGCATTGAATATATGGGGGCATATACCCACCAGGATGGAGGAGGAGGCATATACCCACCAGGATGGATGGAGGGGGGGCATATACCCACCAGGATGGATGGATGGAGGGGGGGGCATATACCCACCAGGATGGATGGAGGGGGGGGCATATACCCACCAGGATGGATGGAGGGGGGGGCATATACCCACCAGGATGGATGGAGGGGGGGGGCATATACCCACCAGGATGGATGGAGGGGGGGGGCATATACCCACCAGGATGGATGGAGGGGGGGGGCATATACCCACCAGGATGGATGGAGGGGGGGGGCATATACCCACCAGGATGGATGGAGGGGGGGGGCATATACCCACCAGGATGGATGGAGGGGGGGGGCATATACCCACCAGGATGGATGGAGGGGGGGGGCATATACCCACCAGGATGGATGGAGGGGGGGGGCATATACCCACCAGGATGGATGGAGGGGGGGGCATATACCCACCAGGATGGATGGAGGGGGGGGCATATACCCACCAGGATGAAGGGGAGGATATATCCACCAGGATGGATGGATGGAGGGGCATTTACACCTAACCAGGATGGATGGATGAAGGGGCATATAAATCTACCCAGGATGGATGGGGGTGTGTGACGCCTAGCTGCGCTTGGTATCACAGATCCTAGCCGGGTGTATTGATGGATTCCTCCACAAGAGGCCCCCATAACCATTCACACATCTCCACCTTCCACCTCAGACCATCAGAGGGAGCCCGTTAGGGATAGATATATAAGGGAAGGTGGAGCCAGGCAGCAGTTAGTCTAGACTGGAGTCGACAGAAAGCAAACCTGTTGAGAGAGTTCCTGCAGTGCAAAAGCCTGAGAGAGGTCAGACTGCAGTGGAGCACGTTCTAGACTCAGTTGTAGCTCAGAGAGGTGAGCTTTAGGTGTGCCGGCGCCATAAGATCGGTGAAGCGCGGCAAGCTGCCGTTAGTGTGTATAGCCTAGTGAGGGCCCGAGTAGGCCGAAGGCGAGTGGAGAGTTAATACATAGGGGGCAGAGGAGCTTAACTAGCTCAGCCCGAAGAAGCAGTTACCGGACATCGGGTCCGAAGCTTACCGGGATCTCCACGACCCAGTAAGATATAACCAGAATCCCTGGAGAACTACAAGTCCCAGTAACGCAAAAGTACTGATACGTAATAGAGTCAGGAGACACATAGGCCCCTTAAGTCGGGAGCGTGTAATCCAAGAAAAGCCCCTACCACAAGGTCAGCCAGCGCAGGACAGAGACAAAGTTAGGCCTTGCTCCAGGAAGGTCAGAAACTTACTACGCAGAGGCAAGACACAGGAGGCCCAAAACCCGCTCATTGGGGAGGATCCTGACGTGCACCCTTCACCCTACAGTGCTCTGGGACGTGCCTGAATTTCCATCAGTAAAAGGTACTGAAGTGACAATCGTGTCTGTCCCTGTTCTTGCTCTGACCCGGCTGGGTCTCTCCGTCCTGCTTTCCCCGTCCATATGCTGCCCTGAGGCCTAGCTCCACCTGTGGGAAGCTAAACCATCGAGCTGCCTTATCACCGGCCTCAGTGGACTGCGCAGCGCTGGTGATCCTCACCAGAAACCACAGGTGGCGTCACAAACTCTTTTATAAACTTCACAAATCACCAACCCTTTTAAAGGAGCGACCCCAGGGTACGGGCCCGGGAGCCGACCACCGCGACATCCCTAAAGGCCCGGGTACCGAGTCATACCCATTCCCCTGGGCTAGTCAGGGGCATATAAACCTACCCAGCATGGATGGATGGAGGGGCATTTACACCTACCCAGGATGGATGGATGGAGGGGCATTTACACCTACCCAGGATGGATGGATGGAGGGGCATTTACACCTACCCAGGATGGATGGATGGAGGGGCATATACACCTACCCAGGATGGATGGATGGAGGGGCATCTACACTTAACCAGGTTGGATGGATGGAGGGGCATATACACCTACCAGAATAGACTACCCAGGATGGATGGATGGATGGAGGGGCATCTACACCTACCCAGATTGGATGAAGATTGCTCCATAAGTATAATGTCCCCATAGATTGCTCCATGCTGTAATGGCCCTATAGATTGCTCCATAATGGCCCCATAGATTGCTCCATAAGTATAATGGCTCCACAGGTTGCTCCATGCTGTATAATGGCCCCATAGATTGCTGCATGCTGTAATGGCCCTATAGATTGCTCCATAAGTATAATGGCCCCATAGATTGCTCGCTACTGTATAATGGCCCCATAGATTGCTCCATGCTGTAATGGCCCTATAGATTGCTCCATAAGGATAATTGCCCCATAGATTGCTCCATGCTGTATAATGGCCCCATAGATTGCTCCCTACTGTATAATGGCCCCATAGATTACTCCCTACTGTATAATGGACCCATAGATTGGTCCATAAGTATAATGGCCCTATAGATTGCTCCATAAGTATAATGGCCCTATAGATTGCTCCATGCTGTATAATGGCCCCATAGATTGCTCCATGCTGTAATGGCCCCATAGATTGCTCCATGCTGCATAATGGCTCCATAGATTGCTCCATACTGTATAATGGCCCCATAGATTGCTCCATAAGTATAATGACCCTATAGATTGCTCCATAAGTATAATGACCCTATAGATTGCTCCATAAGTATAATGGCCCTATAGATTGCTCCATAAGTATAATGGCCCCATAGATTGATCCATGCTGTAATGGCCCCATAGATTGCTCCATAAGTATAATGACCCCATAGATTGCTCCATGCTGTATAATGGCCCCATAGATTGCTCTATGCTGTAATGGCCCCATAGATTGCTCTATGCTGTAATGGCCCTATAGATTGCTCCATAAGTATAATGGCCCCATAGATTGCTCCATGCTGTATAATGGCCCCATAGATTGCTCCATGCTGTAATGGCCCCATAGAGTGCTCCATAAGTATAATGGCCCTATAGATTGCTCCATGCTCCATAATGGCCCCATAGATTGCTCCATACTGCATAATGGCTCCATAGATTGGTCCATACTGTATAATGTCCCTATAGATTGCTCCATAAGTATAATGGCCCTATAGATTGCTCCATAAGTATAATGGCCCTATAGATTGCTCCATAAGTATAATGGCCCCATAGATTGCTCCATGCTGTATAATGGCCCCATAGATTGGCTCCATGCTGTAATGGTCCTATAGATTGCTCCATAAGTATAATGGCCCCATAGATTGCTCCATGCTGTAATGGCCCCATAGATTGCTCCATGCTGTATAATGGCCCCATAGATTGCTCCATGCTGTATAATGGCCCCATAGATTGCTCCATGCTGTATAATGGCTCCATAGATTGCTCCATGCTGTATAATGGCCCCATAGATTGCTCCATGCTGTATAATGGCCCCATAGATTGCTCCATGCTGTATAATGGCCCCATAGATTGCTCCATGCTGTATAATGGCCCCATAGATTGCTCCATGCTGTATAATGGCCCCATAGATTGCTCCATGCTGTATAATGGCCCCATAGATTGCTCCATGCTGTATAATGGCCCCATAGATTGCTCCATACTGTATAATGGCCCCATAGATTGCTGCATGCTGTAATGGCCCTATAGATTGCTCCATAAGGATAATGGCCCCATAGATTGCTCCATGCTGTATAATGGACCCATAGATTGCTCCATGCTGTAATGGCCCTATAGATTGCTCCATAAGTATAAAGGTCCTATAGATTGCTCCATGCTGTATAATGGCCCCATTGATTGCCCCATGCTGTATAATGGTCCCATAGATTGCTCCCTACTGTATAATGGCCCCATAGATTGCTCCATAAGTATAATGGCCCCATAGATTTCTCCATGCTGTAATGGCCCTATAGATTGCTCCATAAGTATAATGGCCCCATAGATTTCTCCATGCTGTAATGGCCCTATAGATTGCTCCATAAGTGTAATGGCCCTATAGATTGCTCCATGCTGTATAATGGCCCCATAGATTGCTCCATGCTGTATAATGGCCCCATAGATTGCTCCATGCTGTATAATGGCCCCATAGATTGCTCCATGCTGTATAATGGTCCCATAGATTGCTCCCTACTGTATAATGGTCCCATAGATTGCTCCATAAGTATAATGGCCCCATAGATTGCTCCATGCTGCATAATGGCCCTATAGATTGCTCCATGCTGCATAATGGCCCCATAGATTGCTCCATACTGCATAATGGCTCCATAGATTGCTCCATACTGTATGATGGCCCCATAGATTGCTCCATAAGTATAATGGCCCTATAGATTGCTCCATTAGTATAATGGCCCTATAGATTGCTCCATTAGTATAATGGCCCTATAGATTGCTCCATTAGTATAATGGCCTCATAGATTGCTCCATGCTGTAATGGCCTCATAGATTGCTACATGCTGTAATGGCCCCATAGATTGCTACATGCTGTAATGGCCCCATAGATTGCTCCATAAGTACAATGGCCCCATAGATTGCTCCATAAGTACAATGGCCCCATAGATTGCTCCATGCTGTATAATGGCCCCATAGATTGCCCCATGCTGTATAATGGCCTCATAGATTGACCCCTGCTGTATAATGGCCCCATAGATTGCTCCATGCTGCATAATGGCCCCATAGATTGCTCCATGCTGCATAATGGCCCCATAGATTGCTCCATGCTGCATAATGGCCCCATAGATTGCTCCATGCTGTATAATGGCTCCATAGATTGCTCCATACTGTATAATGGCCCCATAGATTGCTCCATAAGTATAGTGACCCTATAGATTGCTCCATAAGTATAATGGCCCTATAGATTGCTCCATAAGTATAATGGCCCTATAGATTGCTCCATAAGTATAATGGCCTTATAGATTGCTCCATAAGTATGATGGCCCTATAGATTGCTCCATAAGTATAATGGCCCTATAGATTGATCCATGCTGTAATGGCCCCATAGATTGCTCCATAAGTGTAATGGCCCCATAGATTGCTCCATAAGTGTAATGGCCCCATAGATTGCTCCATAAGTGTAATGGCCCCATAGATTGCTCCATAAGTGTAATGGCCCCATAGATTGCTCCATAAGTATAATGGCCCCATAGATTGCTCCATAAGTATAATGGCCCCATAGATTGCTCCATAAGTATAATGGCCCCATAGATTGCTCCATAAGTATAATGGCCCCATAGATTGCTCCATAAGTATAATGGCCCCATAGATTGCTCCATAAGTATAATGGCCCCATAGATTGCTCCATAAGTATAATGGCCCCATAGATTGCTCCATAAGTATAATGGCCCCATAGATTGCTCCATAAGTATAATGGCCCCATAGATTGCTCCATAAGTATAATGGCCCCATAGATTGCTCTATGCTGTAATGGCCCTATAGATTGCTCCATAAGTATAATGGCCCCATAGATTGCTCCATGCTGTATAATGGCCCCATAGATTGCTCCATGCTGTAATGGCCCCATAGATTGCTCCATAAGTATAATGGCCCTATAGATTGCTCCATGCTCCATAATGGCCCCATAGATTGCTCCATACTGCATAATGGCTCCATAGATTGCTCCATACTGTATAATGTCCCTATAGATTGCTCCATAAGTATAATGGCCCTATAGATTGCTCCATAAGTATAATGGCCCCATAGATTGCTCCATGCTGTATAATGGCCCCATAGATTGGCTCCATGCTGTAATGGTCCTATAGATTGCGCCATAAGTATAATGGCCCCATAGATTGCTCCATGCTGTATAATGGCCCCATAGATTGCTCCATGCTGTATAATGGCCCCATAGCTTGCTCCATGCTGTACAGTCATGGCCAAAAGTATTGAGAATGAGACAAATGGTAATTTTTCCAAAGTTTACTGCTTCATTTTTTGTAATGGCAATTTGCATATACTCCTGAATGTGCTTAACAGCAATTACTGTACTTGCAAAGTCAATATTTGCCCAGAAAATGAACTTTAACCCCCAAAACACATTTCAACATCATTGCAGTCCTGCCTTAAAAGGAGCAGCTAACATCGTTTGTGATTGATCCATTAACACAGGTGTGGGTGTTGATGAGGACAGGGCTGGCGATCAATCAGTCATGATTAAGTAAGAATGACATCACTGGACACTTTAAAAGGAGGCTGGTTCTTGGTATCATTGTTTCTCTTCAGTTAACCATGGTTATCTCTAAAGAAACACGTGCAGCCATCATTGCACTGCACAAAAATGGCCGAACAGGGAAGAGTATCGCAGCTACAAAGATTGCACCTCAGTCAACAATCTATCGCATCATCAAGAACTTCAAGGAGAGAGCTTCCATTGTTGTCAAAAAGGCTCCAGGGCGCCCAAGAAAGACCAGCAAGCGCCAGGACCGTATCTTAAAACTGTTTCAGCTGCGGGATCGGACTACCAGCAGTGCCGAGCTTGCTCAGCAATGGCAGCAGGCTGGTGTGAGTGCTTCTGCACGCACTGTGAGGCGGAGACTCTTTGAGCAAGGGCTGGTTTCAAGGAGGGCAGCAAAGAAGCCACTTCTCTCCAGAAAAAACATCAGGGACCGACTGATATTCTGCAAAAGGTACAGGGAGTGGACTGCTGAGGACTGGGGCAAAGTCATTTTCTCTGATGAATCCCCTTTTCGATTGTTTGGGACATCTGGAAAACAGCTTATTCGGAGAAGAAGAGGTGAGCGCTACCACCAGTCTTGTCTCATGCAAACTGTAAAGCATCCTGAAACCATTCATGTGTGGGGTTGCTTCTCAGCCAAGGGAATCGGCTCACTCACAGTCTTGCCTAAAAACACAGCCATGAATAAAGAATGGTACCAGAATGTCCTCCAAGAGCAACTTCTCCCAACCGTCCAAGAGCAGTTTGGCGCCCAACAATGCCTTTTCCAGCATGATGGAGCACCTTGCCATAAAACAAAGGTGATAACTAAATGGCTCATGGAACAAAACATAGAGATTTTGGCTCCATGGCCGGGAAACTCCCCAGATCTTAATCCCATTGAGAACTTGTGGTCAATCATCAAGAGACCGGTGGACAAACAAAAACCAACAAATTCTGGCAAAATGCAAGCATTGATTAAGCAAGAATGGACTGCTATCAGTCAGGATTTGGTCCAAAAGTTGATTGAGAGCATTCCAGGGAGAATTACAGAGGTCTTGAAGAAGAAGGGGCAACACTGCAAATATTGACTTGCTGCATTAACTCATTCTAACTGTCAATATAACCTATTGGTACTCATAATATGATTGCAATTATATTTCTGTATGTGATATAAACATCAGACAAACACTAATAAAAACCAGAGGCCAGCAGATCATGTGAAAATATAATTTTGGTGTCATTCTCAAAACTTTTGGCCATGACTGTATAATGGCCCCATAGATTGCTCCATGCTGTATAATGGCCCCATAGATTGCTCCATGCTGTATAATGGCCCCATAGATTGCTCCATGCTGTATAATGGCCCCATAGATTGCTCCATGCTGTATAATGGCCCCATAGATTGCTCCATGCTGTATAATGGCCCCATAGATTGCTCCATGCTGTATAATGGCCCCATAGATTGCTCCATGCTGTATAATGGCCCCATAGATTGCTCCATGCTGTATAATGGCCCCATAGATTGCTCCATGCTGTATAATGGCCCCATAGATTGCTCCATGCTGTATAATGGCCCCATAGATTGCTCCATGCTGTATAATGGCCCCATAGATTGCTCCATGCTGTATAATGGCCCCATAGATTGCTCCATGCTGTATAATGGCCCCATAGATTGCTCCATGCTGTATAATGGCCCCATAGATTGCTCCATGCTGTATAATGGCCCCATAGATTGCTCCATAGTGTATAATGGCCCCATAGATTGCTCCATAGTGTATAATGGCCCCATAGATTGCTCCATAAGGATAATGGCCCCATAGATTGCTAGATGCTGTATAATGGCCCTATAGATTGCTCCATGCTGTAATGGCCCTATAGATTGCTCCATAAGTATAAAGGTCCCATTGATTGCCCCATGCTGTATAATGGTCCCATAGATTGCTCCATAAGTATAATGGCCCCATAGATTGCTCCATAAGTATAATGGCCCCATAGATTGCTCCATGCGGTAATGGCCCCATAGATAGCTCCATGCCGTAATGGCCCCATAGATAGCTCCATGCCGTAATGGCCCCATAGATTGCTCCATGCCGTAATGGCCCCATAGATTGCTCCATGCCGTAATGGCCCCATAGATTGCTCCATGCCGTAATGGCCCCATAGATTGCTCCATGCCGTAATGGCCCCATAGATTGCTCCATGCCGTAATGGCCCCATAGATTGCTCCATGCCGTAATGGCCCCATAGATTGCTCCATGCCGTAATGGCCCCATAGATTGCTCCATGCCGTAATGGCCCCATAGATTGCTCCATGCCGTAATGGCCCCATAGATTGCTCCATAAGTAAATGGCCCCATAGATTGCTCCATAAGTAAATGGCCCCATAGATTGCTCCATAAGTAAATGGCCCCATAGATTGCTCCATAAGTAAATGGCCCCATAGATTGCTTCATGCTGTATAATGGCCTCATAGATTGCTCCATGCTGTATAATGGCCTCATAGATTGCTCCATGCTGTATAATGGCCCCATAGATTGCTCCATGCTGTATAATGGCCCCATAGATTGCTCCATGCTGTATAATGGCCCCATAGATTGCTCCATGCTGTAGAATGGCCCCATAGATTGCTCCATGCTGTAGAATGGCCCCATAGATTGCTCCATGCTGTAGAATGGCCCCATAGATTGCTCCATGCTGTAGAATGGCCCCATAGATTGCTCCATAAGTAGAATGGCCCCATAGATTGCTCCATGCTGTATAATGGCCCCATAGATTGCACCATGCTGTAATGGCCCCATAGATTGCTCCATGCTGTAATGGCCCCATAGATTGCTCCATGCTGTAATGGCCCCATAGATTGCTCCATGCTGTAATGGCCCCATAGATTGCTCCATGCTGTAATGGCCCCATAGATTGCTCCATGCTGTAATGGCCCCATAGATTGCTCCATGCTGTAATGGCCCCATAGATTGCTCCATGCTGTAATGGCCCCATAGATTGCTCCATGCTGTAATGGCCCCATAGATTGCTCCATGCTGTAATGGCCCCATAGATTGCTCCATGCTGTAATGGCCCCATAGATTGCTCCATGCTGTAGAATGGCCCCATAGATTGCTCCATGCTGTAGAATGGCCCCATAGATTGCTCCATGCTGTAGAATGGCCCCATAGATTGCTCCATGCTGTAGAATGGCCCCATAGATTGCTCCATGCTGTAGAATGGCCCCATAGATTGCTCCATGCTGTAGAATGGCCCCATAGATTGCTCCATGCTGTAGAATGGCCCCATAGATTGCTCCATGCTGTAGAATGGCCCCATAGATTGCTCCATGCTGTAGAATGGCCCCATAGATTGCTCCATGCTGTAGAATGGCCCCATAGA
This sequence comes from Phyllobates terribilis, assembly GCF_046119375.1. Taxonomy (NCBI): domain Eukaryota; kingdom Metazoa; phylum Chordata; class Amphibia; order Anura; family Dendrobatidae; genus Phyllobates; species Phyllobates terribilis. Next base: position 220,392 of record NW_027363706.1, read on the forward strand.
TTGCTCCATGCTGTAGAATGGCCCCATAGATTGCTCCATGCTGTAGAATGGCCCCATAGATTGCTCCATGCTGTAGAATGGCCCCATAGATTGCTCCATGCTGTAGAATGGCCCCATAGATTGCTCCATGCTGTAGAATGGCCCCATAGATTGCTCCATGCTGTAGAATGGCCCCATAGATTGCTCCATGCTGTAGAATGGCCCCATAGATTGCTCCATGCTGTAGAATGGCCCCATAGATTGCTCCATGCTGTAGAATGGCCCCATAGATTGCTCCATGCTGTAGAATGGCCCCATAGATTGCTCCATGCTGTAGAATGGCCCCATAGATTGCTCCATGCTGTAGAATGGCCCCATAGATTGCTCCATGCTGTAGAATGGCCCCATAGATTGCTCCATGCTGTAGAATGGCCCCATAGATTGCTCCATAAGTAGAATGGCCCCATAGATTGCTCCATGCTGTAGAATGGCCCCATAGATTGCTCCATGCTGTAGAATGGCCCCATAGATTGCACCATAAGTATAATGGCCCCATAGATTGCTCCATAAGTATAATGGCCCCATAGATTGCTCCATGCTGTATAATGGCCCCATAGATTGCTCCATGCTGTATAATGGCCCCATAGATTGCTCCATGCTGTATAATGGCCCTATAGATTGCACCATGCTGTAATGGCCCCATAGATTGCTCCATGCTGTATAATGGCCCCATAGTTTGCATTATACTTATGGATTGCTAGATAAGACAGAGGGCACACGGTAGTGACGACAGACTCCGAAGACGCTGAAGACACAGGAGTTGCTGGGAACGGGAGAGGTAAGTATTTGAGGAGGGGGCCCCGATGCCAGCGCGCAGGGTAGGACTGGCCTGGTGTGATAGCTGGAAAAATTCCCGGTGGGCCCCGATGAGAGAGTGAGAGAATTGGTAGCGGGGGCTCTTAAAAAGTGCGGGCCCTTTAAAAGCGCAGCCGAAGGAAATGTAGCGTCGCGTGCGGCGCTCATACTATTCAGTGGTGACAGCGGGTGACGCGCATAGTCACATGACTGAGGACGTGTTCTTGGTGGGCGGTGACACGCACCGCGCTCTGCTTTGCCGCTGGTGGCTGGCAGTGGTGTGTTGTCAGGTGACACGCTGACGTCGCGCTCTCCTCTCCCTGCTCCCCTGCCGGCTTTTGATACGCCGACGCCGCGCTCTGCTCTCCAGTCCCGGCTCCTGCTCCCTTGGAATTGGCCTTGTAACACCGGCTCCCGTCCGGTTATGGAACACCGCACCAGCACCGCGCACCGCCCTCTTCTCTCCTGCTCTCTTGCCTTTTAAGCCGGCTCCTGGGCTGAGTATGCGGTGACCAGCACTCTGCTCTCTCACCATAACCCTGGAAACAAGGCTGCAGGTCTGGCTACAGCTCTCCCTGCTTCAACTTCAAGTCAAGTGCAATATCCACATTTTTCTGGGTGAGTGTTCCCAGCATTGGTCATCATCCATATATGGAGGGGTCGCAGGCTGGTCACATGGGGACATGGATGGGGACATGGGGCTGAAGGGGGGGGCTGGTTGGACCCATGGGGACATGGATGGGGACATGGGGCTGAAGGGGGGGGCTGGTTGGACCCATGGGGACATGGATGGGGACATGGGGCTGAAGGGGGGGGCTGGTTGGACCCATGGGGACATGGATGGGGACATGGGTCCGAAGGGGGGGCTGGATGGACCCATGAGGACATGGATGGGGACATGGGGCTGAAGGGGGGGGCTGGCTGGACCCATGGGGCTGAAGGGGAGGGGGCTGGCTGGGCCCATGGGGACATGGATGGGGACATGGGGCTGAGGGGGGGGCTGGCTGGACCCATGGGGACATGGATGGGGACATGGGGCTGAAGGAGGGTCTGGCTGGACCCATGGGGACATGGATGGGGACATGGGGCTGAAGGGGGGGCTGGCTGGACCCATGGGGCTGAAGGGAAGGGGGCTGGCTGGGCCCATGGGAACATGGATGGGGACATGGGGCTGAAGGGGGGGCTGGCTAGACCCATGGGGCTGAAGGGGAGGGGGCTGGCTGGGCCCATGGGAACATGGATGGGGACATGGGGCTGAAGGGGGGGCTGGCTAGACCCATGGGGACATGGGGCTGAAGGGGGGGGGCTGGCTGGACCCCTGGGGACATGGGGCTGGCTGGCTGGACCCATGGGGACATGGATGGGGACATGGGGCTGAGGGGGGGGCTGGATGGACCCATGGGGACATGGATGGGGACATGGGGCTGAAGGAGGGTCTGGCTGGACCCATGGGGACATGGATGGGGACATGGGGCTGAAGGGGGGGCTGGCTGGACCCATGGGGACATGGGGCTGAAGGGGGAGCTGGCTGGACGCATGGGAGACATATGGATGGAGGCACGGGGCTGAAGGGGGGGCTGTCTGGACCCATGGAGACATGGATGGGGACATGGGGCTGAATGGGGGCTGGCTGGACCCATGGGGAGACATATGGATGGAGGCATGGGGCTGAAAGGGGGGGGGCTGGTTGGACGCATGGGGAGACATATGGATGGAGGCACGGGGCTGAAGGGTGGGGGCTGGATGGACGCATAAGGGGACACATGGTGGTGAAGGGGGCCAAGTTGGGGACCTGGATGGACACATGGAGGTGAAGGGGGGCAAGCTGGACACATTGGGACCTGGATGGACACATATAGGTGAAGGGCAGCAAGCTGGACACATGGGGACCTGGATGGACACATGGAGGTGAAGGGCGGCAAGCTGGACACATGGGGTCCTGGATAGATATATGGGGTGGGGTGGGATGCATATATGAGTGGGACAGGATGGATATATGAAGGGGGGCAGGCTGGACACATGGAGGCCCGGATGGATATATGGGAGGGTCAGGCTGGACACATGGAGACCAGAATGGATATATGGGGGGGGGGGGTCAGGATGGATAGATGGGGGGCCACGCTGGACAAGGGACTTTATTACTGTTTAGGGGCCAGATTGAGGAACTTTATTAGTTTATGATGGCGAGTGGGGAACATTATTACTTTAGAGTCCAATTAGGGACATTATTACTTCTGTAATATAATTTTATTTTTAGGAAACTGTTTTCCGTAAGAGGGGACAAAAGGGGGGTCCTGTTACTGTGCAGGGCGCCACTATGTCGCTTTATTTCTTCAACTGGTGTAGTGTAGAAGCCTGGGGAAAAGTGGGAATGTGCTCTAAAAGAGATCAGTTATTGATAACTGTGTGTTATTTTCTGCAGAGATGATTCCTGGCTGGAAGAAGTGATGGTGGACTGTGCCAGATGAGGAAAAGCGAAGATGAAGAACTTCACCTAGAGACATCACTGGTGAGTCAGTGTATTACTGTACACTTACACAGGAGCTCTGTATATACTATATAGTGTATGTCACTGGTGACCAGTGTATTACCTATACACTATATACAGAGCTCCTGTGTATAATGTCACTCGTGATAACTGTATTACCTGTACACTACATACAGAGCTCCTGTGTATAATGTCACCGGTGATCACTGTATTACATGTACACTGACACTATATACAGAGATCCTATTTATAATGTCACTGGGGATCACTGTATTACCTGTACACTGACACTATATACAGAGCTCATATGTATAGTGACAGTGTTGTTAGTATTGTGGTTTGTATTCCTGATCAGTATTGTATTATTTGGTCACTATATGGTGGTAATATGTGGTCTGGTCATGGTGTGGTGATATTTGTCCCTTTTGTATGTGATATTATTGGTGTTGTTATAGTGGATTATGTTGTGTATGGCGGTCATTTGTTCTCGCTGAGATTAAGTAGGAAAAGATTTTTTTCCATGAGGCCACGGCTTCACTATCAGTATTTGGTCAGTATTTTTTCTCAGTAGTGAGAGCCAAAAGCAGGAGTGGGTGATAAATACAGAATTGGTGACTTGTTTCTATTCTACCTTTTCTCTGATTGTTCCTCACCTGGTTTTGGCTCCCACTCCTGAGAAAAAATCCTGACTGAATACTGATAGTGGGGCTGTGGCCTTAGAGATGAAATACTTGGAGCAGAGCGTCAGAGATGCACTCACAGGGGTTCTCCGGGGAGAACAAGTAATCCCCTCTCCACAGGATAAGTGATAACTTATTGATTGGTGGGGGTCTGACTACTGGGACCTGCAGCGATCGGCAGACTGTGGAGCTTTTCTCCCCATTACACTGGAGCTCATGTGCGACTCGACCACTGATCCATTCATTCCCTCAGGGGCTGTGAGCGCTGCTCTTTTTTGGAAGCCCCCAAGAGAAAGAATGAGGCTGTGGTCAGACGTCCCACCTGTCGCTGCATTTTAAATGGGGATAAGTGTCCTGTCAGGGATAAAACTTCCCCATTCTTCCAATCAATAAGTGATCACCTATCCTGTGTAGCCCATGAATCTGTGATGACTTGTTTTAACCAAAGAAGCCCTTTCATGTAAACTACAGAAATTGTCCATCCCTGTTGTAGTCTGTGCAGAGTAGATGTGAGGAGCCGCCGGTCACTGCTCCACTATAACAGGGAGAGCAGAGAAGAGAGATCTGCATATTGCTGGAGGTGGCCCCTAGAGTCAGTGTCCCCTGTGGGCCCCAGACACCCCAGTCCGACCCTGCTGACATCTGATTAAGGCCCCGTTCACATGTCAGGTTTTAATCAGTGTTTTTTTCTCATTTTCATCTGATTTTGGTCAGTGTGTCAGTTTTTCTCCTCAGTGGGGCATATTTTTTTATATGTAAAGTAAAAAGCTAAAGGTTTCCTCGCCTCGCTTGCCCGGCCTATAGACACTGGAAAACAAGCAGTACAGGCAACATGGTTGGTTCTGGCCATTTTTCTGACAGACTCGTTGACTTCAATAGATGATCTTTATCTACAAATCGGATGAAAATCGGACCGGTCTCAGTTCTGATTTGCAGATCAATCGTCCACAATAAATAGAGCTGTAAACCTGTCCACGGTCTATAACGGAGCATATTCTACCTGCTAGAAGAATAACCAGACGTGAAAAGAGCCATGTGCTATTCTTACAGGGAAGGGGCCACGATTTTATGTTTTGTATTAATAATTATGTAATCAATTATTTTTAATACAAAATTAAATGTACCACTTTATTAGTTTTTTATTTATTTTTACATTGGCCACTAGGGGCTGCCATTTTTATTTGGGGGGTGTGTAAGAAGCGCTCTTACACACCTCATTTACGGCAGCCCTGGCCATAAGAGACAGTAGTCTGTCACCGACCCTTTCTCTAACATTAGAGGCCGCTCCTCCTGCCTCTAGCTGTGACCTGGGCACGCCCCCTTGGCTGTTCAGGTCGCAGCCGTGGGAGGAGATTTCAGCCATCTTTGTGGAGCCTGCAGTGTAAGCTGTACATTCCCCCTGTCGTCGCACGCACTGCTCAGTCAGAGCATGCCATGACAGGAACTGCCGGGGAGGAAATGCCTAGGAGTGGACGTCCCGAGTGAGTATCTGCAGCGGCGCCGTGCGGTGATCTCAGCCTCTCAGCTGTTATCAACGCCGACATCTTCAGGCAACACAGACACAGCGCTGTGTGGGAACGTGGAAGGTGAGTAGAAGCGTTTGTTTTGTTTTTTTTCCCTTCGCATTGAATATATGGGGGCATATACCCACCTGGATGGAGGGGGGGGGGGCATATACTCACCAGGATGGATGGAGGGGGGGGGGCATATACCCACCAGGATGGATGGAGGGGGGGGGCATATACCCACCAGGATGGATGGATGGAGGGGGGGGGCATATACCCACCAGGATGGATGGAGGGGGGGGGCATATACCCACCAGGATGGATGGAGGGGGGGGCATATACCCACCAGGATGGATGGAGGGGGGGCATATACCCACCAGTATGAAGGGGAGGATATATCCACCAGGATGGATGGATGGAGGGGGGCATATACTGACCGGGATGGATGGAGGGGCATTTACACCTAACCAGGATGGATGGATGAAGGGGCATATGCATTTACCCAGAATGGATGGATGGAGGGGCATATACATCTACCCAGGATGGATGGGGGGTGTGTGACGCCTAGCTGCGCTTGGTATCACAGATCTTAGCAGGGTGTATTGATGGATTCCTCCACAAGAGGCCCCCATAACCATTCACACATGTCCACCTTCCACCTCAGACCATCAGAGGGAGCCCGTTAGGGATAGATATATAAGGGAAGGTGGAGCCAGGCAGCAGTTAGTCTAGACTGGAGTCGACAGAAAGCAAACCTGTTGAGAGAGCTCCTGCAGTGCAAAAGCCTGAGAGAGGTCAGTCTGCAGTGGAGCACGTTCTAGACTCAGTTGTAGCTCAGAGAGGTGAGCTTTAGGTGTGCCGGCGCCATAAGATCGGTGAAGCGCGGCAAGCTGCCGTTAGTGTGTATAGCCTAGTGAGGGCCCGAGTAGGCCGAAGGCGAGTGGAGAGTTAATACATAGGGGGCAGAGGAGCTTAACTAGCTCAGCCCGAAGAAGCAGTTACCGGACATCGGGTCCGAAGCTTACCGGGATCTCCACGACCCAGTAAGATATAACCAGAATCCCTGGAGAACTACAAGTCCCAGTATCGCAAAAGTGCTGATACGTAATAGAGCCAGGAGACACATAGGCCCCTTAAGTCGGGAGCGTGTAATCCAAGAAAAGGCCCTACCACAAGGTCAGCCAGCGCAGGACAGAGACAAAGTTAGGCCTTGCTCCAGGAAGGTCAGAAACTTACTACGCAGAGGCAAGAAACAGGAGGCCCAAAACCCGCTCATTGGGGAGGATCCTGACGTGCACCCTTCACCCTACAGTGCTCTGGGACGTGCCTAAATTTCCATCAGTAAAAGGTACTGAAGTGACAATCGTGTCTGTCCCTGTTCTTGCTCTGACCCGGCTGGGTCTCTCCGTCCTGCTTTCCCCGTCCATACGCTGCCCTGAGGCCTAGCTCCACCTGTGGGAAGCTAAACCATCGAGCTGCCTTATCACCGGCCTCAGTGGACTGCGCAGCGCTGGTGATCCTCACCACAAACCACAGGTGGCGTCACAAACTCTTTTATAAACTTCACAAATCACCAACCCTTTTAAAGGAGCGACCCCAGGGTACGGGCCCGGGAGCCGACCACCGCGACATCCCTAAAGGCCCGGGTACCGAGTCATACCCATTCCCCTGGGCTAGTCAGGGGCATATAAACCTACCCAGCATGGATGGATGGAGGGGCATTTACACCTACCCAGGATGGATGGATGGAGGGGCATTTACACCTACCCAGGATGGATGGATGAAGGGGCATATACACCTACCCAGGATGGATGGATGGATGGAGGGGCATCTACACTTAACCAGGATGGATGGATGGAGGGGGCATCTACACCTAACCAGGTTGGATGGAGTGGCATATACACCTACCAGAATAGACTACCCAGGATGGATGGATGGAGGGGCATCTACACCTAACCAGGATGGATGAATGGAGGGGGCATCTACACCTAACCAGGTTGGATGGAGGGGCATATACACCTACCAGAATAGACTACCCAGGATGGATGGAGGGGCATCTACACCTACCCAGAATGGATGAACGGGCATATACACCTACCCAGGATGGCTGGAGGGGCATATACAGCTACCCAGGATGGATGGATGGAGGGGCCGATACACCTACCCAGGATGGATGGAGGGGCATATACACCTACCCAGGATGGATGGAGGTGAATATACACCTACCCAGGATGGAAGGGCATATACACCTACCCAGGATGGATGGATGGATGGAGGGGCATATACACCTACCCAGGATGGATGGAGGGGCAAATACTCCTACACTGGATGGATGGAGGGGGCATATACACCTACCCAGGATGGCTGGAGGGGCCGATACACCTACCCAGGATGGATGGAGGGGCCTATACACCTACCCAGGATGGATGGATGGAGGGGAATATACACCTACCCAGGATGGATGGATGGAGGGGAATATACACCTACCCAGAATGGAAGGGCATATACACCTACCCAGGATGGATGGATGGAGGGGCATATACACCTACCCAGGATGGATGGAGGGGCAAATACTCCTACACTGGATGGACGGAGGGGCATATACACCTACCCAGGATGGATGGATGGATGGAGGGGCATATACACCTACCCTGGATGGATGGAAGAATGGATGGAGGGGTATTCGCATCTACCATGGATGGATGGAGGGGCATCTACACCTACCCAGGATGGATTGATGGATGGTGGGGCATCTACACCTACCCAGAGTGGATGGAGGAGGGGCATCTACACCTACCCAGGATGGGTGGAGGGGCATATACACCTAGCAGAATAGACTACCCAGGATGTATGGATGGATGGAGGGGCATCTACACCTAACCAGGATGGATGAATGGAGGGGGCATCTACACCTAACCAGGTTGGATGGAGGGGCATATACACCTACCAGAATAGACTACCCAGGATGGATGGAGGGGCATCTACACCTACCCAGAATGGATGAAGGGGCATATACACCTACCCAGGATGGCTGGAGGGGCATATACAGCTACTCAGGATGGATGGATGGATGGAGGGGCCGATACACCTACCCAGGATGGATGGATGGGCATATACACCTACCCAGGATGGATGGATGGAGGGGCATATACACCTACCCAGGATGGATGGAGGGGCAAATACTCCTACACTGGATGGATGGAGGGGCATATACACCTACCCAGGATGAATGGAGGGGCATATACACCTACCCAGGATGGATGGATGGAAGAATGGATGGAGGGGTATTCGCATCTACCATGGATGGATGGAGGGGCATCTACACCTACCCAGGATGGATTGATGGATGGAGGGGCATCTATACCTACCCAGAGTGGATGGATGGAGGGGCATATACACCTACCAGAATAGACTGCTCAGGATGGATGGATGGAGGGGCATCTATGCTTACCCAGATTGGATGGATGGAGGTGCATATACACCTACCCAGGATGGATGGATGGAGAGGTATCTACGCCTACCCAGGATGGATGGAATGAGGGGCATATACACCTAGCCAGAATGGATGGATGGAGGGGCATCTACCCCTACCCACGATGGATGGATGGAGGGGAATCTACACTTACTCAGTTTGAATGGATGGATGGAAGGGCATCTACACCTACCCAGGATGGGTGGATGGATGGAGGGGCATCTAGACCTACCCAGGATGTATGGAGGGGCATATACACCTACCCAGAGTGGATGGATGGAGGGGCATATACACCTACTCAGGATGGATGGATGGATGGAGGGGCATATACAGCTACCCAGGATGGATGGAGAGGCCGATACACCTATCCAGGATGGATGGAAGGGCATATTCACCTACCCAGGATGGATGGATGGAGGGGCATATACACCTACCCACTATGGATGGAGGGGCAAATACTCCTACCCAGGTTGAATGGAGGGGCATATACACCTACCCAGGATGGATGGAGGGGCATATACACCTACCCAGAATGGATGGATGGAGTGGTATCGACACCTACTATGGATGGATGGAGGGGCATCTACACCTACCCAGGATGGATTGATGGATGGAGGGGCATCTACACCTACCGAGAATGGATGGATGGAGGGGCATATACACATACCCAGGATGGATGGATAGAGGGGCATATACACCTACCAGAATAGACTGCGCAGGATGGATGGATGGAGGGGCATCTACGTCTACCCAGAATGGATGGATGGATGAAGGGTCATATACACTCACCCAGGATGGATGGATGGAGGGGGAAATACACCTACTCAGGATTGATGGAGGGGCATTTACACCTACCCAGGATGGATGGATGGATGAAGGGGCATATACACCTACCCAGGATGGATGGATGGATGGAGGGGCATCTACACTTAACCAGGGTGGATGGATGGAGGGGCATCTACACCTAACCAGGATGGATGAATGGAGTTGGCATCTACACCTAACCAGGTTGGATGGAGGGGCATATACACCTACCAGAATAGACTACCCAGGATGGATGGAGGGGCATCTACACCTACCCAGAATGGATGAAGGGGCATATACACCTACCCAGGATGGATGGATGGAGGGGCATGTACAGCTACTCAGGATGGATGGATGGATGGAGGGGCCGATACACCTACCCAGGATGGATGGAGGGGCATATACACCTACCCAGGATGGATGGATGGGCATATACACCTACCCAGGATGGATGGAGGGGCATATACACCTACCCAGGATGGATGGATGGAGGGGCATATACACCTACCCAGGATGGATGGAGGGGCAAATACTCCTACACTGGATGGATGGAGGGGCATATACACCTACCCAGGATGAATGGAGGGGCATATACACCTACCCAGGATGGATGGATGGAAGAATGGATGGAGGGGTATTCGCATCTACCATGGATGGATGGAGGGGCATCTACACCTACCCAGGATGGATTGATGGATGGAGGGGCATCTACACCTACCCAGAGTGGATGGATGGAGGGGCATATACACCTACCAGAATAGACTGCTCAGGATGGATGGATGGATGGAGGGGCATCTATGCTTACCCAGATTGGATGGATGGAGGTGCATATACACCTACCCAGGATGGATGGATGGAGAGGTATCTACGCCTACCCAGGATGGATGGAATGAGGGGCATATACACCTACCCAGAATGGATGGATGGAGGGGCATCTACCCCTACCCACGATGGATGCATGGAGGGGCATCTACACTTACTCAGGATGAATGGATGGATGGAAGGGCATCTACACCTACCCAGGATGGGTGGATGGATGGAGGGGCATCTAGACCTACCCAGGATGTATGGATGGATGGAGGGGCATATACACCTACCCAGAGTGGATGGATGGAGGGGCATATACACCTACCAGGATGGATGGATGGGCATATACACCTACTCAGGATGGATGGAGGGGCATATACACCTACTCAGGATGGATGGATGGAGGGGCATATACACCTACTCAGGATGGATGGATGGAGGGGCATATACAGCTACCCAGGATGGATGGAGAGGCCGATACACCTACCCAGGATGGATGGAAGGGCATATTCACCTACCCAGGATGGATGGATGGAGGGGCATATACACCTACCCAGAGTGGATGGATGGAGGGGCATATACACCTACCAGGATGGATGGATGGGCATATACACCTACTCAGGATGGATGGAGGGGCATATACACCTACTCAGGATGGATGGATGGAGGGGCATATACACCTACTCAGGATGGATGGATGGAGGGGCATATACAGCTACCCAGGATGGATGGAGAGGCCGATACACCTACCCAGGATGGATGGAAGGGCATATTTACCTACCCAGGATGGATGGATGGAGGGGCATATACACCTACCCACTATGGATGGAGGGGCAAATACTCCTACCCAGGATGAATGGAGGGGCATATACACCTACCCAGGATGGATGGAGGGGCATATACACCTACCCAGAATGGATGGATGGAAGGATGGATGGAGTGGTATCTACACCTACTATGGATGGATGGAGGGGCATCTACACCTACCCAGGATGAATTGATGGATGGAGGGGCATCTACACCTACCGAGAATGGATGGATGGAGGGGCATATACACCTACCCAGGATGGATGGATAGAGGGGCATATACACCTACCAGAATAGACTGCGCAGGATGGATGGATGGAGGGGCATCTACGCCTACCCAGAATGGATGGATGGATGTAGGGTCATATACACTCACCCAGGATGGATGGATGGATGGAGGGGGAAATACACCTACTCAGGATCGATGGAGGGGCATATACACCTACCCAGGATGGATGGAGGGGCAAATACTCCTACCCTGGATGGATGGATGGATGGAGGAGCATATACACCTACCAGAATAGACTACCCAGGATGGATGGAGGTGCATCTACGCAAACCCAGAATGGATGGATGAAGGGGCATATACACCTACCCAGATTGGATGGATGGATGGATGGAGGTGCATCTACCCCTACCCAGGATGGATGGATGGAGGGGCATCTACCCCTACCCAGGATGGATGGATGGAGGGGCATCTACCCCTACCCAGAATGGATGGATGGAGGGGCATATACACCTACCCAGAATGGATGGATGGAGGGGCATCTACCCCTACCCAGGATGGATGGATGGAGGGGCATCTACCCCTACCCAGGATGGATGGATGGAGGGGCATCTACACCTACCCAGGATGAATAGATGGAGGGGCATCTACGCCTACCCAGAATGGATGGATGGATGGGCATATACACCTACCCAGGATGGATTGATGGATGGAGAGGCATCTACACCTACCCAGAGTGGATGGAGGGAGGGGCATATACACCTACCCAGGATGGATGGATGGGCATATACACCTACTCAGGATGGATGGATGGAGGGGCATATACACCTACTCTGGATGGATGGATGGATGGATGGAGGGGCATATACAGCTACCCAGGATGGATGGAGAGGCCGATACACCTACCCAGGATGGATGGAAGGGCATATTCACCTACCCAGGATGGATGGATGGAGGGGCATATACACCTACCCACTATGGATGGAGGGGCAAATACTCCTACCCAGGATGAATGGAGGGGCATATACACCTACCCAGGATGGATGGAGGGGCATCTACACCTACCCAGGATGGATTGATGGATGGAGGGGCATCTACACCTACCGAGAATGGACGAATGGAGGGGCATCTACACCTACCCAGGATGGATGGATAGAGGGGCATATACACCTACCAGAATAGACTGCGCAGGATGGATGGATGGATGGAGGGGCATCTATGCCTACCCAGAATGGATGGATGGATGGATGGATGGATGGATGGATGGATGGATGGATGGATGGATGGATGGATGAAGGGTCATATACACCTACCCAGGATGGATGGATGGATGGAGGGTGAAATACACCTACCCAGGATGGATGGAGGGGCATATACACCTACCCAGGATGGATGAAGGTGCAAATACTCCTACCCAGGATGGATGGATGGATGGAGGGGCATATACACCTACCAGAATAGACTACCCAGGATGGATGGAGGTGCATCTACGCAAACCCAGAATGGATGGATGGAGGGGCATATACACCTACTCTGGATGGATGGATGGATGGATGGATGGAGGGGCATATACAGCTACCCAGGATGGATGGAGAGGCCGATACACCTACCCAGGATGGATGGAAGGGCGTATTCACCTACCCAGGATGGATGGATGGAGGGGCATATACACCTACCCACTATGGATGGAGGGGCAAATACTCCTACCCAGGATGAATGGAGGGGCATATACACCTACCCAGGATGGATGGAGGGGCATCTACACCTACCCAGGATGGATTGATGGATGGAGGGGCATCTACACCTACCGAGAATGGACGAATGGAGGGGCATCTACACCTACCCAGGATGGATGGATAGAGGGGCATATACACCTACCAGAATAGACTGCGCAGGATGGATGGATGGATGGAGGGGCATCTATGCCTACCCAGAATGGATGGATGGATGGATGGATGGATGAAGGGTCATATACACCTACCCAGGATGGATGGATGGATGGAGGGTGAAATACACCTACCCAGGATGGATGGAGGGGCATATACACCTACCCAGGATGGATGGAGGTGCAAATACTCCTACCCAGGATGGATGGATGGATGGAGGGGCATATACACCTACCAGAATAGACTACCCAGGATGGATGGAGGTGCATCTACGCAAACCCAGAATGGATGGATGGAGGTGCATACACGCCTACCCAGGATGGATGGATGGAGGGGCATATACACCTACCCAGAATGGATGGATGGAGGGGCATATACACCTACCCAGGATGGATGGATGGAGGGGCATCTACACTTGCCCCTCCATCCATCCATTCATCCTGGGTAAGTGTAGATGCCTGTCCATCCATCCATCCTGGGTAGGTGTAGATGCCCCTCCATCCATCCATTCATCCTGGGTATCTACACCTACCCAGGATGGGTGGATGGATGGAGGGGCATCTACACCTACCCAGGATGGATGGATGGAGGGGCATCTACACCTTACCCAGGATGGATGGATGGAGGGGCATCTACACCTTACCCAGGATGGATGGATGGAGGGGCATCTACACCTACCCAGAATGGATGGATGGAGGGGCATATACCCCTACCCAGGATGGATTGATGGATGGAGGGGCATCTACACCTACCCAGAATGGATGAATGGAGGGGCATCTACACCTACCCAGAATGGATGGATGGAGGGGCATCTACGCCTACCCAGAATGGATGGAGGGGCATATACACCTACCCAGAATGGATGGATGGAGGGGCATCTATGCCTACCCAGAATGGATGGATGGATGGAGGGGCATATACACCTACCCAGAATGGATGAATGGAGGGGCATATACACCTACCCAGAATGGATGGATGGAGGACCATATATATACCTACCCAGGATGGATGGAGGGGGCATCTACACCTACCCAAGATGGATGGATGGCGGGGCATATACACCTACCCAGGATGGATGGAGAAGCATATACACCTACCCAGGATGGATGGAGGGGCATGTACACCTACCCAGGATGGATGGATGGAGAGGCATCTACACCTACCCAGGATGGATGGATGGCGGGGCATATACACCTACCCAGGATGGATGGATGGGGACGCATGGATTCCACTCAGTTTCAGCAGATTCTTGACAATAATGTTCAAGAATCAGTGACAAAGTTGAAGTTACGCAGGGGATGGATCTTTCAGCAAGACAATGATCCAAAACACGGCTCCAAATCTACTCAGGCATTCATGCAGAGGAACAATTACAATGTTCTGGAATGGCCATCCCAGTCCCCAGACCTGAATATCATTGAACATCTGTGGGATCATTTGAAGAGGGCTGTCCATGCTCGGCGACCATCAAACTTAACTGAACTGGAATTGTTTTGTAAAGAGGAATGGTCAAAAATACCTTCATCCAGGATCCAGGAACTCATTAAAAGCTACAGGAAGCAACTAGAGGCTGTTATTTTTGCAAAAGGAGGATCTACTAAATATTAATGTCACTTTTCTGGTGAGGTGCCCATACTTATGCACCTGTCAAATTTTGTTTGAATGCAGATTGCACATTTTCTGTTAGTACAATAAACCTCATTTCAAGGCAGAAACATTACTGTGTCCAACAGTTATTCCATATATCAAACTGAAATAGCTGTTGCAAAAACACCAATTTTTATAAAACATTAAGCTTAAGATTAATAGGGGTGCCCAAACTTTTTCATATAACTGTATGTTCTAATTATTTTTTTAATATGAACTATTGGCACAATAGTCAATGAATGTGACCTTTTTTCAGTCTCTATAACTATATAATGGAATCTTACTTATGGGCTATCTACTTTGTTTTAGGTTTTAAGCGCCACTTCTCTGACCGGACTTCAGGAAAAACTTCAGGACAGCAATGTGCTTCTGGATAAAATCATGAAAGGGCTGAATGCCTATCTGGAGAAGAAGAGGCTTTTTTCCCACGGTATAGTCCTTTCACTTGTTGCAATGATTCTATATACTACTTAAAGAAATTTTTTTTTTTCTTATTTAAACGCATTGAAATCATTTTTGTAATTGGATTTCATTAATAATTTTGCACTGTTTGCCTTCTATTGGCTCTGTGTTGCGCTGGCTATTGGACTTATTTTTAATCTGTCTTTTTTCAGCTCCTCTTAGCCGATTTATGACCACAGATCACATCAAAGCTGAATGTGCAGGAAACAAAAAGCCTAACGGTGCAACATTTTTAATGAAACTGAATTGTCGCAAATACTCGCAATTAAATGGGTATTCCCATCTCCAAGATCCTATCCCAATATGTAGTAGGCGTAGTAATAATAATAATATTAGCAAATACCTCCAATTAGAAGTGTAGTATAGTTCTTCTGATTCGCTATGTCGCTTTCCCCATGTGCAAGGCATTGCAGTAGCTTCGGTATCCATGGTTACGACCACTCATATAGTGACAGTTATTTGCTAGTGGTCGTAACCTAAGCTACTGCAATGCCCTGCACATGGGATAAGCGACAAAGCAAATCAGAAGAACTATACTACACTTCTAATTGGAGGTATTTGCTAATATTATTATTATGACGCCTACTACATATTGGGGTAGAATCCTGGAGATGGGAATACCCATTTCAGTTAAATAAAAAAGTTCCCAAAACTGGATAGCCCCTTTAACCACTTAACCCCCGGGGACGTATTAGTACGCATTTTTGCGTACCCTCCGTTCAGTGAGGGCTGCTGCGCTGAGCCCTCACTGAACGGAGCACATGTCAGCTGATTCTTACAGCTGACATGTGCCCGCAACAGCCGCGGGTGGAATCGCGATCCACCCGCGGCTGTTAACCAGTTAAATGCTGCTGTCAATCTCCGACAGCAGCATTTAACGCGCGCTTCCGGGTAGCGCGTCATAAGCCCCGCCCACCGGCGACCCCGTCACGTGATCGCGGGTCGCCGATGGGCGTGCATGACAACCCAGGGTCTGCAGCAGACGCCTGTGGTTGTCATGATCTTGTCGCTATGAGCGCCACCTAGTGGTCGGCGCTCATAGCACAGGACCATTTCTGCTGCATGCAGGGGACCTGCTCGTCCCCTGTATGTAGCAGAGGCGATCGGACAGTTGCTGCTTCTAGTCTCCTATGGAGACTATTGAAGCATGCAAAAAGTTAAAAAAAAAAAAGTTTTTAAAAATATAAAAAAAAATAAAAAAATATAAAAGTTTAAATCACCCCCCTTTCGCCCCATTCAAAATAAAATATATAAAAAAAAACCCACATACACATATTTGGTATCGCCGCGTTCAGAATCGCCCGATCTATCAATATAAAAAAAGAATTATTCCGATCGGTAAACGGCGTAGCGAGAAAAAAATTCTAAACGGCAGAATTATGTTTTTTGGTCGCCGCAAAATTGCAATAAAATGCAATAACGGGCGATCAAAACATCGGATCTACCCCAAATGTTATCAATAAAAACGTCAGCCTGGCACGCAAAAAATAAGCCATCAACCAGCCCCAGATCACGAAAAATGGAGACGCTACAGGTCTTAGAAAATGGCGCTATTTTTTTATTTTTTTTTTTACCAAATTTTGGAATTTTTTTTCACCACTTAAATATAAAAGAACCTATACATGTTTGGTGTCTATGAACTCGTAATGACCTGTAGAATAAGAAGGGCAGGTCAGTTTTAGAATTCAGTGAACATGGTAAAAAAAATAAATAAAAAACAACTGTGGTATTGCACTTTTTTTGCAATTTTACCGCACTTGGAATTTTTTTCCCGTTTTCCCGTACAGGATATGATAAAACTAGTAATGGCGTTGAAAAGTACAACTCGTCCCGCAAAAAATAAGCCCTCACATGGCCATATTGACCAAAAAATAAAAACGCTATGGCTCTGGGAACAAGGGGAGCAAAAACGAAAATGCAAAAACGAAAAATGCTCCGGGGCTTAAAGGGTTAAGCTAGCCATACACATGAGATATGAGATACACGTCGTCTGAATGGTTATTTGGCTACTTCTCCTGACTCCCACATATTCTGCTGAACAGTCATGTGTTTTTAATGGGGAGAGAGGAGAAAGTCGGTACTGGACACCTCCGGCAGCGGGTTATCTCCCCTGAGAACCAAAAGACCGGGTATTGAAATCCCATCTGCCCGATCCTTCTGGCCCTGACATCCTCTATCGGGGGAGAGTCAGGAGACCCCCATACACATCAGTGGGTAGGCCGGTCCTGCTGCAATCGTCAGGTTTAAACTATTTTAATCCAATGTGTATGGGGACTGAATCTTTACTTTAAAGCTTTGCTTTTCTATTTTCTCACATAGACACTAATACAAATGGCGCCTGACCCAATACTTTAATGACATTTTTATCATATTGTGCATTTTCGCTTTAGCTTTTTCTTCCTGTCCAACGACGAAATGCTAGAAATTCTCTCTGAGACTAAAGATCCTCTGCGGGTCCAACCACATCTAAAGAAGGGCTTTGAAGGCATCGCAAAGCTGGAGTTCCTTCCTAACCTGGACATCAAAGCCATGTACAGCACCGAGGGGGAACGCGTAGAGCTCATCCAGACCATCTCCACCTCCGAGGCTCGGGGGGCCGTGGAGAAGTGGCTCATCCAAGGGGAAGATGTCATGTTAAGGAGCGTGCATGATGTTATTGCTCGGCCACGAATGGTACGGATCTACCTACAGACCAAAAGCATTAATTGGAACTAATCTAGTACTTTTATATTTGTATAAGATTATTTGGCAGCAGTGAATGATTTGTGGATGATGTATCTCTTGCTATAGAGCCAGGTAGCAGATCTTCTACCTGCAATCGGTAGAAATGAATTTGCTAGATAATACTAGTAAGGTTGTCCCTCTCTTAAATGCTTCTGTCAACGTAATTTAACTTTGTTTTTTAAAAGGCGTACCCTGAGACTGCAAGAAAAGACTGGGAGAGGGAATGGCCGGGACAGGTTGTGCTCTGTGTGTCTCAGATGTTCTGGACAAGTGAAGGGCATGAAGCTATCGGCAGTGGCCCAGAGGTACGGCATAAGCTCCTTTACTCATCAAGGTTGCTTCACTAGAAACAGTCATGGCCGGAAGTGTTGGCACCCTTGAAGTATTTTCCATAAAATTATTGCAATTGCATGTGTATTTTTTGTTATACACATGTTTATTTCCTTTGTGTGTATTGGAACAACACAAAAAAAACAGAGAAAAAAAGGCAAATTGGATATAATTTCACCCAAAACCCCAAAAATGGGCCGGACAAAATTGTTGGCATCTTTACAAAATTGTGGGTAAACAATTTTGTTTCAAGCTTGTGATGCTCATTCAAACTCACCTGTGGCAAGTAACAGGTGTGGGCAATATGAAAATCACACCTGAAACCCGATACAAAGGGGAAAAGTTGACTCAATCTTTGCGTTGTTACGTGCCACACTAAGTAGGGAGAACAGAAAGAGGAAAAGAGAACTGTCTGAGGACTTGAGAACCAAAATTGTTGACCAATATCTTCTTTTTGTGTTGTTCCAATACACACAAATTAAATAAACATGTGAACAACAAAACATGTGTAATTGTAATAATTTTCTGGGAGAAATACTTATATATACATTCATAGACAGACTTCATGTGTTCTCCTGCTAATAGACTGTCATACCCAGGGACGCAGCTTATAGGAGTTTCCAGGGGCGGATATACCATTGGTGCAACAGAGGTAAGGGGACCCACATTCACATCAAAAGATGCAAGTAGCTTCTTTCACAGCACGTTATTAGACTGCAAAGAGCCCATGTACTGTTCTTGCCCAGGGGTCTTCTCCTGGGGGTTGCAGTTGTACAGCGGCTCAATATCTTGAAGGTACCCAAAAGGCTCCATAGTATTGTTGGGATTTTGCATTGATTCATGCATCTTGTCTAGAGATGAGCAACTAAATTTGCAGGACCTTGGTCTAAGAGAGCAGGTTAGTAGACTGTGGCTGTTGGATGGGAGCCTTGCTAACCGCCTCTTACATGCCGGCATCCCTGGCTCCTCTTTTGATTAGCCGGCCAGGCGTGATGTCATTTGTGCCTCACACCACAACTATGACATCGACATCAAAAGAGGAGCCGGAGATGCCGTTTCATGGAGCTCCGGTCCTGCGGCCGTGGAATACTGACCCGACTGTTGGACCAGAGTCCTGCAAATCCATTCGCTCATCTCTACTCTCGTCATATCTACCAATAAGGGAAGACATTGTATGGGATTTCCCATAATACCAGCATAAAATGAATCCATCTGCATTGAGTTTTCCATGCTGTTTGTGGCAGGGTTTTATAGAGGTACATCTGGGTATTTGGAGCTCTGGGTTCAATCCAGATCTCCAACTTCTATAAAGATATGTTGTAAAATTGTTGTGTACATTATAAAGTGCCTGCGTATTGTGGAGTTCTCAATCTAGTCTGCAGCTTATAATCTGTATAGATTTCAGCCCCCTTGCAATATGTATGTTCTATGAATGTTTCTGCAGATGATTTCACCGTTACATCCTTCTTGTAGGGCCTGAAAAACTCCTATGATAATCTGCAGCTCCAGCTAAATGATATTGTGGAGCTTGTGCGAGGAGGCAAATTGTCCCAGCAGACTCGCAGCACATTGGGGGCTCTCGTCACCATAGAGGGGCACGCTCGTGACGTGGGCATGGAAATGATCCAAACAGGTTTGTGCAAACATCATGGCTGGCACCAAACTTTCCAATACCATGTTCTATTTATCATACACTACATGGAGAAAGGCATTGTGCCCCCTCCACATTACACCTACAGGGGCTTTTATGGCCCCCTATTCTAAATCCATATACAGGATGTTAATATGGAGTCCGTCCCTCTACAGATATCACAGCTCAATATGCAGAGCACCTTCATACATTTCACCCCATTCCTATGTTCTTTCCATATCTATGTTATATTC
This sequence comes from Phyllobates terribilis, assembly GCF_046119375.1. Classification (NCBI taxonomy): domain Eukaryota; kingdom Metazoa; phylum Chordata; class Amphibia; order Anura; family Dendrobatidae; genus Phyllobates; species Phyllobates terribilis. Next base: position 240,948 of record NW_027363706.1, read on the forward strand.
CCCCCTCTTTTCTTTGAGTTTTCATAGGACACAATTGATCTTGTCACAGTAAAGCAATCTTGGGGTGTACTTACAATGACGTCTATGGGGCAGTAGTCATTTCTGCATATTGAGATGGTGGTCACTATACAGTTATATGAAAAAGTTTGGGCACCCCTATTAATCTTAAGCTTAATGTTTTATAAAAATTGGTGTTTTTGCAACAGCTATTTCAGTTTGATATATGTAATAACTGTTGGACACAGTAATGTTTCTGCCTTGAAATGAGGTTTATTGTACTAACAGAAAATGTGCAATCTGCATTCAAACAAAATTTGACAGGTGCATAAGTATGGGCACCTCACCAGAAAAGTGACATTAATACTTAGTAGATCCTCCTTTTGCAAAAATAACAGCCTCTAGTCGCTTCCTGTAGCTTTTAATGAGTTCCTGGATCCTGGATGAAGGTATTTTTGACCATTCCTCTTTACAAAACAATTCCAGTTCAGTTAAGTTTGATGGTCGCCGAGCATGGACAGCCCTCTTCAAATGATCCCACAGATGTTCAATGATATTCAGGTCTGGGGACTGGGATGGCCATTCCAGAACATTGTAATTGTTCCTCTGCATGAATGCCTGAGTAGATTTGGAGCGGTGTTTTGGATCATTGTCTTGCTGAAAGATCCATCCCCTGCGTAACTTCAACTTTGTCACTGATTCTTGAACATTATTGTCAAGAATCTGCTGATACTGAGTGGAATCCATGCGTCCTTCGACTTTAACAAGATTCCCGGTGCCAGCATTGGCCACACAGCCCCAAAGCACGATGGAACCTCCACCAAATTTTACTGTGGGTAGCAAGTGTTTTTCTTGGAATGCTGTGTTTTTTTGCCGCCATGCATAACGCCTTTTTGTATGACCAAACAACTCAATCTTGGTTTCATCAGTCCACAGGACCTTCTTCCAAGAGGAAATTGGCTTCTCCAAATGTGCTTTTGCATACCTCAGCCGACTATGTTTGTGGCGTGCTTGCAGAAAAGGCTTCTTTCGCATCACTCTCCCATACAGCTTCTCCTTGTGCAAAGTGCGTTGTATAGTTGACCGATGCACAGTGACACCATCTGCAGCAAGTTGATGCTGCAGCTCTCTGGAGGTGGTCTGAGGATTGTCGTTGACTGATCTCACCATTCTTCTTCTCTGCCTTTCTGATCTTTTTCTTGGCCTGCCACTTCTGGCCTTAACAAGAACTGTCCCTGTGTTCTTCCATTTCCTTACTATGTTCCTCACAGTGGAAACTGACAGGTTAAATCTCTGAGACAGCTTTTTGTATCCTTCCCCTGAACAACTATGTTGAATAATCTTTGTTTTCAGATCATTTGACAGTTGTTTTGAGGAGCCCATGATGCCACTCTTCAGAGGAGATTCAAACAGGAGAACAACTTGCAAGTGGCCACTTTAAGTAGCTTTTCTCATGATTGCATACACCTGGCTATGAAGTTCAAAGCTCAATGAGGTTACAAAACCAAAAAAAGCGCTTTAGTAAGTCATTCATTAAAAAGTAGGTAGGAGTATTTAAAACAAGAAAATGATAAGGGTGCCCATACTTATGCACCTGTCAAGTTTTGTTTGAATGCAGATTGCACATTTTCTGTTAGTACAATAAACCTCATTTCAAGGCAGAAACATTACTGTGTCCAACAGTTATTACATATATCAAACTGAAATAGCTGTTGCAAAAACACCAATTTTTATAAAACAATAAGCTTAACATTAATAGGGGTGCCCAAACTTTTTCATATAACTGTATATGAATGTTTTTGCATCTGTAGGTGTCGGCATCCCCTGTATATGACTCATTGCCACAATTGATATTCTTTATAGTCAGTGTTTTGGATGGCCTAGGTGCGGTTTGTAATATTTTCTATCAATGGTGTGTGTGCCCTCCTCTGTGCGGTGTCCTTCCATAACCATGGATGTACTAATAAAGGGTTTTATGTCAATTCCTTTAATGACCTTTTGTTCGGTTTCTTTGTAGGTATTATGTAATTCTCTGAATGGTCAGCCATTCTAAGCCTGAGCAGACATATGGCAATGTAATTGATGTGTGACTGACATTGTTCTTCCCTATGTTGCGGTGACATATTTATGCTGCCATTGTCCAGTATTTGTTCTAATTAATCATCCTAAAGGTGTTTAGTGGGGTTGAGGTTGAGAACGTGTGTGAAACAGTTCTGCTCTTCTATTCCCTTAGGGTTGGAAGCTACAATTGTTTAAAATGTCTTGTGCTGAAGCATTAAGATATCTTTTCACTGGAACTAAGGGGCCTAGACCAACCCCTAAAAACAAGGCCATACCCCCACCAGCAAACTGTACAGCGGGCACAATGCAGTTAATAGGGTAACGTTCTCCTGGCATTCACCAAATCCAGACTCGTCCATCAGATGCCAGATAGAGAAGTGTGATCCGTCACTGCACAGAACAGGTCTCCTCCAGAGTCCTGTGGTGGTGGCTTCACACCACTCCATCTGACGCTCGGCATCGTGCTTGGTGATGTAAGGCTGCATGCAGCTGCTCGGCCATGAAGCTCCTGGCGGGGGCGCAGTGTTTGTGGTGATGTTACCAATGGAGTCAGGAAAGCGTTCTGCCCTCTGCTCCTCAGCACTCAGTGACCCCGCTCTGTAATGTTCCGGGGTCTCCTGAGTTGCTGCAGTTCCTTCTACTCCTTAATAATATCACTCACATGTGATGGGGGAAGATTTAGGAGGGAAGAAATGTAATATCCAGACTTGTTACCCCGGTGGCTCCTATTACAGGACCGCGCTGGTATCAGAGAGCTCTGCACCACCAGCCGTTCTGTCATATGTTAGTAACAGCACACAGCATGGGGGGGCGGATGTTATACACCGGGGGGGCGAGGGGATTGATGTTATACACTGGTGGGGGGCGAGAGTCTTAATGCTATACAAGGCCGAGGGGCCAGATGTTATACCCTAGGGGTACGAGGGGCTAGATGTTATACATGTCCGAGGGCTGGATGTTATACACTGAGGGGCAAGGGGACGGATATTATACACCAGGGGCGAGGGGACGGATATTATACACCGGGTCGAGGGGCAGATATTATACACCGGGGCGAGAGGATTGATGTTATACACCAGGGGCGAGGGGACGGATATTATACAACAGGGGAGAGGGGACGGATATTATACACCCAGGGCGAGGGGATTGATGTTATATACTGGTGGGGGGCGAGAGTCTTAATGTTATACAACAAGGCCGAGGGGCCAGATGTTATACACTGGGGGTACAAGGGGCTAGATGTTATACAAGTCCGAGGGCTGGATATTATACACCGGGGCGAGGGGACGGATATTATACACCGGGGCGAGGGGACGGATATTATACACCGGGGCGAGGGGACGGATATTATACACCGGGGCGAGGGGACGGATATTATACACCGGGGCGAGGGGACGGATATTATACACCGGGGAGAGGGGATGGATATTATACACCCAGGGCGAGGGGATTGATGTTATATACTGGTGGGGGGCGAGAGTCTTAATGTTATACAACAAGGCCGAGGGGCCAGATGTTATACACTGGGGGTACAAGGGGCTAGATGTTATACAAGTCCGAGGGCTGGATATTATACACCGGGGCGAGGGGACGGATATTATACACCGGGGCGAGGGGACGGATATTATACACCGGGGCGAGGGGACGGATATTATACACCGGGGCGAGGGGACGGATATTATACACCGGGGGACGAGAGGCCGGATGTTATACACCAGGGGGAGGGAGCGCGGGTACAGATGTTATACACCGGGGCTGGGGGCCGGATGTTATACCCTGGGGGCCGGATGTTATGCAAAGGATGGCTTGGGGTTGGATGTTATACAGTGGGGTTGAGGGGATGGATTTTATACACTGGCGGGGGGGCGAGTGGACGGATGTTATACACCAGGGGAGGCGAGGGGACGGATTTTATAAACTGGGGGCTGAGAGTCTGGATGTTATATACCGTGGGCAATGGGACTAAATGAAAAAAGCAGAATTCGGTGACTAGGAGTTTTGTCCTATAATGTATGTGCATTTGCCTTCCCTTTAGAAACTCTCCCTTGTGATTCTGCAGTGTCTTAGAGGTTGACTATCTTTTCCTACATTGCTCAGGAGTTTCTCATGAAACAGACTTCCAGTGGCTTGCCCAACTCCGCTATTACTGGGAGAATGAGAATGCGAGAGTGCGAATCATCAACTGCAATGTGAAGTCCGCCTATGAGTACCTGGGCAACTCCCCACGCCTGGTCATCACTCCGCTCACTGACAGATGCTAGCGGACTCTGCTATGATGTGATGGGTTATGCTCAGAAATCTTTTTGACTTTTGTATGATGCATGAAACTTATTAGAAAGTTTATTGATATTTCATACCAGTTCTTTCATGTTTCATTGGTAGATCGGTGCTTTTTATTTAAATCTTGGTGGAGCTCCAGAAGGTCCGGCCGGCACAGGAAAAACTGAGACCACCAAAGATTTGGCCAAGGCGCTGGCCGTGCAGTGTGTGGTCTTTAACTGCTCTGATGGTTTGGACTACATAGCAATGTGAAAGGTACATACAATGTTAAGCTGCTCCATTGCAGATAATAAACTGACTCCAACCGATGTTCTGCTGACATGTTTTGATTATATAGTACAGACCAAAAGTTTGGACACACCTTCTCATTTAAAGATTTTTCTGTATTTTCATGACTATGAAAATTGTACATTCGCACTGAAGGCATCAAAACTATGAATTAACACATGTGGAATTATATACTTAACAAAAAAGTGTGAAACAACAGAAAATATGTCTTATATTCTTGGTTCTTAAAAGTCACAGGTTATCAGCCGCTCAGATTAGAGACCAGGTCAATGCCACACAGAGTTCTAGCAGCAGACACATCTCTACAACAACTGTTAAGAGGAGACTTTGTGCAGCAGGCCTTCATGGTAAAATAGCTGCTAGGAAACCACTGCTAAGGACAGGCAACAAGCAGAAGAGACTTGTTTGGGCTAAAGAACACAAGGAATGGACATTACACCAGTGGAAATCTGTGCTTTGGTCTGATGAGTCCAAATTTGAGATCTTTGGTTCCAACCACCGTGTCTTTGTGCGACGCAGAAAAGGTGAACGGATGGACTCTACATGCCTGGTTCCCACCGTGAAGCATGGAGGAGGAGGTGTGATGGTGTGGGGGTGCTTTGCTGGTGACACTGTTTGGGATTTATTCAAAATTGAAGGCATACTGAACCAGCATGGCTACCACAGCATCTTGCAGCGGCATGCTATTCCATCCGGTTTGCGTTTAGTTGGACCATCATTTTTTTTTCAAAAGGACAATGACCCCAACACACCTCCAGGCTGTGTAAGGGCTATTTGACCAAAAAGGAGATTGATGGGGTGCTACGCCAGATGACCTGGCCTCCACAGTCACCAGACCTGAACCCAATCGAGATGGTTTGGGGTGAGCTGGACCGCAGAGTGAAGGCAAAAGGGCCAACAAGTGCTAAGCATCTCTGGGATCTCCTTCAAGATTGTTGGAAGACCATTTCCGGTGACTACCTCTTGAAGCTCATCAAGAGAATGCCAAGAGTGTGCAAAGCGGTCCTCAAAGCAAAAGGTGGCTACTTTGAAGAACCTAGAATATAAGACATATTTTCAGTTGTTTCACACTTTTTTGTTAAGAATATAATTCCACCTGTGTTAATTCATAGTTTGATGCCTTCAGTGTGAATGTACAATTTTCATAGTCATGAAAATACAGAAAATCTTTAAATGAGGTGTGTCCAAACTTTTGGTCTGTACTGTATATACTTTTTTAGTTTTTCAAAGGGTTGGCATCATCGGGAGCATGGGCGTGTTTTGATGAGTTTAACCGTATTGAGCTGGAGGTGTTGTCCGTGGTGGCCCAACAGATTCTCCGCATCCAGAGAGCCATCCAGATGAAGATGGACATGTTCAACTTCGAAGGATCAGAACTGAAGCTTAACCCAAATTGCTTCGTAGCCATTACCATGAATCCCGGCTACGCGGGACGTTCTGAGCTGCCGGATAACCTCAAGGTAAAGAGTCCCAGTGCCTTGCATCAGGTCCTTCCACAACATTTCTATAGGATTAAGCTCAGGACTATGACTCGGCCATTCCAAAACTTTATGTTTATTCAACCATTCTTTTGTAGAACGACTTGTGTCTTTGGGCCATTGTCTTGCTGCATGACCCACGTTTTCTTGAGATTCCGTACATGAACTGATATCCTGATATTTTCCTTTAGCATTTGCTGATAGATTTTAGAATTCATTGTTCCATCAATGATGGCAGCCGTCCTTGGCCAAGTGCAGCAAAACAGGCCCAAAGCATGTTACGATTACCATCTTTGTGTTTCATAGATGATAGGAGGTTCTTATGCTGTAATGCAGTATTTTCTTTCTGCAAACATATAGCTTCTCACTTAAAATCTCTATCTTGGCCTCATCCTTCCACAAAGCATTATTCCAGTTACCTATTGATGTGCCCAGGTGAGTTTTAGCAGTGACATTTTAAATCGCATTACCTTTCTCCTTGCAATCCTGCCATGCTCGCCATTGTTGTTTATTGTCCTTCTGATGGTGGACTCATGAACAATTACATTAGCTAATGTGAGGAGAGGCCTTTAGTTGCTTAGAGGTTACCTTGAGTTCCTTTGTGACCTCACAGACTGATGTAGCTTTAAGTCAAATTTATGCAGTAATACAGAAATTTTTGAGGGGTTCACAAACTTTTAAGTAAATACTAGGTTTACAAAAGAAACATAAGATTTCATCAAAGGGATTATTCTCCCCCAAACCTATATGAGATTGTTCATTTCCTATGTATAATCACAACACCTGATGCCCTCATTTCTGCAAACTCCTTAATATTGATGTCCCATTCTCCTACTTTCCAAAATGGACACAGTAGAGGTGTGGAGAGAGATTTGGAAAGTGTTAAAGGAGTATTCCCATCTCCAAGATTCTATCCCAATATGTAATAGGTGTAATAATAATAAGACAAGTCTCTGTCTGCTACTATAAAATCATACAGCTCTAATTTTTGTGATCCAAATGCTTCTCGGTAAGATGGTAATGCTATCCTATACGAGATGTAAAGCGACCAACAGTTCAGAACTTACAAGAATATCTTCATTTTCATGGGGGAATTTCAGCTTCAGATTGCCAGCAGCGGTCAGCACAGCCTTTACTGCACGCATCCCATAATCATAATGGAACTGGGACGAAAGCGGCTCCGAGCACAGCCGGTAAGTCATTACCATCTTCACCGAGAGAGGTTTAGCGTGCAGAAAACCGTAAGAATAAAGGCAGATCTCCGCAATCAGAGCATAGTTGGGGACCATCATTGCTACAGTCCGGAAAAGAACCTGAAATGCGAAAACCAGATGGGTCAGTCAACAAATGAAACTAAATTACTGTAAACTAGGCATAGAGCCGGGGAACCCATTATGTCCATTTACACTATCCTCCACCCCAGACCTAAAAGTGATGTGTCTATTCCACATCAGAGGAAAGTCAGTCAAAGTGTGGCTAAAGGGGTATTCCCATCTCCAAGATCCTGTCCCAATATGTAGTAGGTATAATAATAATAATGTTTGCAAATATCTCCAATTAGAAATGTAGTATAGTTCTTCTGATTAGCTATGTTTCTTACCCCCATGTGCAGGACATTGCAGTAGCTTAGGTATCCATGGTTACGACCACTCATAGTAACAGTTAGTTACTTGCTAGTGGTCCCAGTGATGTTAACCCTTTGCTGTCTTCTATATGCCGCGATCTATAGTGATCGCGGCATATAGAAGACAGCAGGAGGAGAGGGGGTCGTCTACTTAACTCTCCGACGACCCCTGATACCTTCCAGGACCTGGCGTTGCTATGGCAGCTGGAGGTCACATGACCGCCTCCAGATCTGCCATATACGGTGTCCTGCCAGGCTCAGCCTGCAGCTGAAGCCTGGCAGGAGACACTGACTGTGAAACAGTCAGCAAAGATCTCATGTAATGTAATATATGTCTATTACATTACATGAGATCAGCGATCAGAAAAATAAAAATTAATGTCCCATACAGGGACTAAGTAAAAATGTAAAAAAAAAAATGTTTTCAAACTACTAAAAAAAAAAAATCACAAAATAAATAAAAATAAATAAATAAAATATTAAACCGATAAATCCGTATATTTATGCAAAAACAAAAAAAGTACACATATTTGGTATCGCCGCATCAGAAACAACCCGAGCTATAAAACTGTTACACTAATTAACTCCTTCTGTGCACACCGTAATAAAAATAAATAAAAAACGGAGCAAAAAACTGCTTTTTCCTCATATTGCCAAACAAAAAGTGGAAAAAAATGCGATCAAAATGGAAATAAAAATGGTAACGCTGAAAACGTCATCTTGTTCCGCAAAAAACAAGCCGCCATAGAGCTCCATCAGCCGAAAAATCAAAAAGTTATAACGCTCAGAATAAAGCAATGCAAAAAATTTTTTTTATATAAAATTGTTTTATTGTGTAAAAGCGCCAAAACATAAAAAAATATACAGTAAGTGTAGTATCGCTGTAAACGTAGTGACCTGAAGAATAATGCTGCCTCATCACTTTTACCACACGCAGAATGGCATAAAAAAAAACCTCAAAAAACAATTTCTGAATTGTTGGTTTTTGTTAATTTTACCTCCCAAAAAACGGAATAGAAAGCGATCAAAAAATGTCACGTACCCAAAAATGGTAGCAATAAAAATGTGAACTCGTCCCGTAAAAAACAAGCCATCACATGAGTCTGTCAGCCAAAATATGGAAAAATTATAGCTCTCAAAATATGGCGATGCAAAAACTGGATTTTGCAAAAAAAAGCGTCTTAGTGTGTTACAGCTGTCAATCATAAAATCCCGATATAAATCTGGTATCTCTGTAATCGCACCGACTCAAAGAATAAAGTAATCTCATCACTTATACCGCATGAGGAACGGCGTAAAAAATAAATAAAACCAATTCTTCACCTGCTACTGATTTGTTTATTTTGTCTCCCAACGTGCTCACCACACATCTAGATAAGTTCCCTAAGGGGTCTAGTTTCCAAAATGGTGTCACTTGTGGGGGGTTTCCACTGTTTAGGCACATCAGGAGCTCTCCAAACGCAACATGGTGTCTGCTAATTATTCAAACAAATTTTGCATTCAAAAAGTCTAATGGCGCTCCTTCCCTTCCGAACCCTGCAGTGCACCCAAACAGTGGTTTTCCCTCACATATGGGGTATCAGCGCGCTCAAGAGAAATTGCACAAACAATTTTGGGGTTAATTTTTTCCTGTTACCCCTGCGAAAATAAAAAAAATGGGGTCTAAAGTAACATTTTTGTGAAAAAAGTTAAATGTTCATTTTTTTCTTCCACATTCCAAAAATTCCTGTGAAGCACCTGAAGGGTTAATAAAGTTCTTGAATGTGGTTTTGAGCACCTTGAGGGGTGCAGTTTTTAGAATGGTGTCACTTTTGGGTATTTTCTGTCATAAAGACCCCTCAAAGTGACTTCAAATGTGATGTGGTCCCTAAAAAAAAAATGTTTTTGTAAATTTTGTTGGAAAAATGAGAAATCGCTGGTCAACTTTTAACCCTTATAGCTCCCTAACAAAAAAAATTTTGGTTCCAAAATTGTGCTGATGTAAAGTAGACATGTGGGAAATGTTATTTATTAACTATTTTGTGTGACATATCTCTCTGATTTAAGGGCATGAAAATTTAAAGTTTGAAAATTGCAAAATTTTCTAAATTTTCGCCAAATTTCCGATTTTTTCATAAATAAACGCAAGTGATATCGAAGAAATTTTACCACTATCATGAAGTACAATATGTCATGAAAAAAACAGTCTCAGAATCAGTGGGATCTGTTGAAGCGTTCCAGAGTAATTACTTCATAAATTGACAGTGGTCAGAATTGAAAAAATTGGCCCGGTCACGAAGGCAAAAACAGGCTCTGGCGTGAAGTGGTTAAAAAATTCTCGACTGCCCATATGATGATGCCATGTGTTTGGAAGCTTCTAATAGTTTTTTGGGCAACATCTGAGTTAATTAGAGACACACCTGTGGATGTATTTTAATGCACACCTGAAACACACTGCTTCTTGGTGTAGCATCATGGGAAAGTGTAAATAAATCAGCCAAGATATCAGGAAGAGAATTGTGGACTTGCACAAATCTGGCTCATCCTTGGGTACAATTTCAAGATATCTGAAGGTGCCTCGTTCATCTGTACAAACAATTATATGCAAGTACAAACAAGACTGGAATGTCCAGCCGTCATACCACTCAGGAAGGAGACAGGTTCTGTGTCCCAGAGATGAATGTGCTTTGGTCCGACATGTGCATATCAACCCCAGGACAAAAGCAAAAGACCTTGTGAAGAGGATGGCAGAAGCTAGTAAGATTGTCAGAGTGACAATTCAGAGTGAAACGAGTACTGTATCAACATGGGCTGAAAGACCACTCTGCCAGGAAGAAGCCATTACTCCAAAAGAAACATAAAAAATCCAGATTAATGTTTGCAAATGCACACAGGAACAAAGACCTTAATTTTTGGAGACATGTCCTGTGGTCTGATGAAACTAGAATTGAACTTTTTGTGCATAATGACCATCGTTAAGTTTGGAGGAAAAAGGGAGAAGCTTAGAAGCCTAAGAACACCATCCCAACTGTGAAACACGGGGGTGGCAGCATCATGTTGTGGGGTTGCTTTGCTGCAAGAGGGACTTGGTGCACATCACAAAATACGTAGATGGCTTCATGAGAAAAGAAGATTATGTGGCAGTACTGAAGCACCATCTCAAGCCATCAGCCAGGAAGTTAAAGCTTGAGCAGAAATGGGTCCTCCAAATGAGCAATGACCCGAAGCATACTGCCAAAATGGTATCAAAGTGGCTTAACCCCTTCGTGACCAAACCAATTCTTTTAAATCTAACCAGTGTCACTTTATGTAGTAATAACTCTGGAATAACATATCCCATAGCTTTTGAGACTGTTTTTTGTGATACATGATACTTTATAATAATGGTAAATTTAGGCTGATATGGTTTGCGTTTATTTATAAAAAATATCAGAAACTTGGCAAAAATGTCTTAAAAATTGCACTTTTCAAACTATGATTGATTATGCCTTTAATCCCAATAGTCATACCACACAAAAACAGTAATAAATAACATTTCCCTCATGTCTGCTTTACATCAGCACCATTTGTAAAATGTTGTTTTATTTTATTAGCATTTAGAAGATTTAAAAATGTAGCAGTTATTTTTCATTTTTTTCAAGGAAATTTACAAAACTTATTTTTATAGGGACCTGTTCAGTTTTGAAGTGACTTTGAGGCTGCGTGCCCACTGTGCGTTTTTCAAGCGTTTTTGCTGCGGAATTTTCGAAGCGAAAACGCTTAAACGCTTGGTAATGCGTGCCCTATGGTCCTCAATGATAACCCGCATGTGCTGTGTGTTGGTATGTGCAACAGATGTGGACTTATTTGTTTGTGTGAAGGAGGACATTATGCTGATCTGACAGTAGATTGCAATGTTGTGTAAAGTTTCCTTGTTTACTGTATTGTAAAAGAAAAAAAGTCTCTCTTGTATTTTCTATTTTGTTCTTACTTCCTGGTGCAGTACTGTGTAACTGTGCGTTTTTTCCTTTACCTCATGTTCTGAGAAGTAAAAGCTTGTTATCCCCTGTAATCTGCTCTGTGAAGTTTTATACTGCAACTGTGGGTATCCAGAAGCTGTGCAACACTGTGCACATGCTGCGGAAATTTACATTGCGGATTATCATTGCGGAAAAATCTGAAGCATATCCATTAATTTTGCGTAAACGCGGCGTAATTGCCGCCATTGACTTCCATTGAATTGCATAATATCTTAATGACTACATGTACACATGTGGATATTAAGTGATTCAATGTGCGGATGGTACCCAGGTCTGGAGAAGAGGAGACTCTCCTCCAGACCCGGGTACCATAGTACCTGTAGCTAAAAAAGAATAAAATAAAAAATAACATTATACTTACCTACTCATGGCCCCCGGTCTCCTGTATGGTGCGTCTTCGGCGGCTCGTGGTGGTGTAAAAGGACCTTCCATGACGTCATTTAGTCATGTGACAGGTCACGTGACCGTTGATGTCGACGGTCGCTTGACCTGTCACATGACTAAATGACGTCATGGAAAGTCCTTTTACACCATCGCGAGCCGCCCAGGACACCGGACGCACCGGAGAAGGAGACCGGAGGCTATCGGAAGGCGAGTAGAATGTGTTTTTTGTTTACCATTTTTATTCTTTTTTTAACTATTAACTTGGTCACACTATATAAATCCATGCCTATTGCATGGATTTATATAGTGTGACCAAGTTGTCAAGCACTTTTCCAAGTGATGCTAAAATCGCTTGGAAAAGCGCTTGACAACCCGCATGCAAAAACGCTTGACAAACGCTTCTACCTGGCGGGAAAAAAGCATGTAAAATCCGCATGCATTTTTCCTGCCAGGGAGATGCAGAAAAAATCCGGAGCATTTTTGCTTCGTGGGCACTTAGCCTGCGAGTCTTATATGTTGGAAACCACCCAAAAGTGTTACCATTTTAACCCCTTTAAAGCCCATGACGTACTAATACGCGTCTGTGCCCTGGGCTTTAAGAGCCTGACCCGTATTAGTAGGTCATCGCGATCGCGCGCGCGCACACAGGCTGTGCGGGCGCGATCGCCGCCGGGTGTCAGCTGATTGTCACAGCTGACACCCGGTATTATGTGCAGGGAGCAGTCCCGCACCGCTCCCAGCACATTAACCTCCGCAATGCTGTGATCGAAGTCGATCGCAGCATTACGGAGGCAAGGGGAGGTGATCGGTATACTCACCTCCTCTTCCGGCCTCCAGCGCTGTCTACCGCGGCTTCCCGGGTGTCGCCATGACTTCCCGATGTCGTCATGACAACATCCGGGTCACCAGACAGCAGTAAGATTGTTTGGACATGTGCAGTGCATCTCCAAACTATCTTCTCCCTGTCCAGCGCTGACAGCCTGCATGGCACAGGGATGGTGCTCCATGCCTATGCTGTGCAGGCGATCAGAATAAAAAAAGTGAAAGTCCCACAGTGGGACAAAGTAAAAAAGTGTAAAAACTCCCAGAAAGTGAAAAAAAAAAAAATTGGTAAAATATAAAAAAAAATAAAATAATAATAATCCACTAAAAATAAAAATATAATGTACCCATCAATAAATATTATTATGAAAAAACAAACAGACAATAAAAGTAGACATATTTGGTATCGCCGCGTCCGTAACGACCTGGACTATAAAACTGTTCCACTAGTTAACCCCTTCAGTGAATACGGTAAAAAATAAAAATAAAAAACAAAGCAAAAAACAATGCTTTATCATCATACCGCCAAACAAAAAATGGAATAACACGCGATCAAACAGACGAATATAAATAAAAATGGTACCGCTGAAAACGTCATCTCGTCCCGCAAAAAGCAAGCTGCCATACAGCTCCATAATCCGAAAAATCTAAAAGTTACAGCTCTCAGAATAAAGCAATGCAAAAAAATAATTTTTTCTATAAAATAGCTTTTATTGTGTAAAAGCGCCAAAACATAAAAAACAATATAAATGTGGTACCGTTGTAAACGTACTGACCCGAAGAATAAAGCTGCCTTATCAATTTTACCACACCCGGAGCAGAATAAAAAAAAAACAAAAAAAACAATTCCTGAATTGTTGGTTTTTGTTTATTCTGTCTCCCAAAAGCTGGAATAGAAAGCGATCAAAAAATGTCACATGACTGAAAATGGCACCAATAACAACGTCAACTCATCCCGCAAAAAACAAGCCGTCACATGACTCTGTCGGCCAAAATATGGCAATGCAAAAACTAGATTTTACAAAATATGTGTCTTTTAGTGTGTGACAGCTGTCAATCATAAAAACCCCATATGATTCTGGTATCGCTGTAATCGCACCGACCCGAAGAATAAAGTAAACTCATCACTTATACCGCACGAGGAACGGCGTAAAAAATAAACGTATAAAGTATTTTTTTTTCCACTTTTTCATTTTTACGAATCAATTTGTGAAGCACCTGGGGGTTCCAAGTTCTCACTATGCATCTAGATAGGTGCCTTGGGGGGTCTAGTTTCCAAAATGGGGTCACTTGTGGGGGAGCTCCACTGTTTAGGCACATCAGGGGCTCTCCAAACGCAACATGGCGTCCGCTAATTATTCAAGCAAATTTTACAATCAAAAAGTCAAATGGCGCTCCTTCCCTTCCGAGCCCTGCCGTGCGCCCAAACAGTGGTTTTTCCCCACATATGGGGTATCTGCGTGCCCAGGGGAAATTGCACAACAAATTTTGGGGTCCATTTTTTCCTGTTACCCCTGCGAAAATAAAAAAAATTGGGTCTAAAGTAACATTTTTGTGAAAAAAGTTAAATGTTCATTTTTTTCTTCCACATTCCAAAAATTCCTGTGAAGCACCTGAAGGGTTAATAAAGTTCTTGAATGTGGTTTTGAGCACCTTGAGGGGTGCAGTTTTTAGAATGGTGTCACTTTTGGGTATTTTCTGTCATAAAGACCCCTCAAAGTGACTTCAAATGTGATGTGGTCCCAAAAAAAATGGTTTTGTAAATTTTGTTGGAAAAATGAGAAATCGCTGGTCAACTTTTAACCCTTATAGCTCCCTAACAAAAAAAAATTTTGGTTCCAAAATTGTGCTGATGTAAAGTAGACATGTGGGAAATGTTATTTATTAACTATTTTGTGTGACATATCTCTCTGATTTAAGAGCATGAAAATTCAAAGTTTGAAAATTGCAAAATTTTCGCCAAATTTCCGATTTTTTCACAAATAAACGCAAGTGATATCGAAGAAATTTTACCACTATCATGAAGTACAATATGTCACGAAAAGACATTCTCAGAATCGGGGGAATCCGTTGGAGCGTTCCAGAGTAATTACTTCATAAAGTGACAGTGGTCAGAATAGAAAAAATTGGCCCGGTCACGAAGGCAAAAACAGGCTCTGGCGCGAAGTGGTTAAACAATTCTCGACTGCCCATATGATGATGTCATGTGTTTGGAAGCTTCTAATAGGTTTTTTGGCAACATCTGAGTTAATTAGAGACACACCTGTGGATGTATTTTAATGCACACCTGAAACGCACTGCTTCTTTGTGTAGCATCATGGGAAAGTGTAAATAAATCAGCCAAGATATCAGGAAGAGAATTGTGGACTTGCACAAGTCTGGCTCATCCTTGGGTACAATTTCAAGATATCTGAAGGTGCCTCGTTCATCTGTACAAACAATTATATGCAAGTACAAACAAGATTGGAATATCCAGCCATCATACCGCTCAGGAAGGAGACGGGTTCTTTGTCCCAGAGATGAACGTGCTTTGGTCCGACATGTGCATATCAACCCCAGGACAAAAGCAAAGGACCTTGTGAAGAGGATGGCAGAAGCTAGTAAGATTGTCAGCGTGACAATTCACAGTGAAACGAGTACTGTATCAACATGGGATGAAAGACCACTCTGCCAGGAAGAAGCCATTACTCCAAAAGAAACATAAAAAATCCAGATTAATGTTTGCAAATGCACACAGGAACAAAGACCTTAATTTTTGGAGACATGTCCTGTGGTCTGATGAAACTAGAATTGAACTTTTTGTGCATAATGACCATCGTTAAGTTTGGAGGAAAAAGGGAGAAGCTTAGAAGCCTAAGAACACCATCCCAACTGGGAAACACGGGGGTGGCATCATCATGTTGTGGGGTTGCTTTGCTGCAAGAGGGACTTGGTGCACATCACAAAATACGTAGATGGCTTCATGAGAAAAGAAGATTATGTGGCAATACTGAAGCAACATCTCAAGACATCAGCCAGGAAGTTAAAGCTTGAGCAGAAATGGGTCCTCCAAATGAGCAATGACCGGAAGCATACTGCCAAAATGGTAACAAAGTGGCTTAACCCCTTCGTGACCAAACCAATTTTTTTAAATCTGACCAGTGTCACTTTATGTAGTAATAACTCTGGAATAACATATCCCATAGCTTTTGAGACTGTTTTTTGTGACACATGATACTTTATAATAATGGTAAATTTAGGCTGATATGGTTTGCGTTTATTTATAAAAATATCAGAAACTTGGCAAAAAGGTCTTAAAAATTGCACTTTTCAAACTATGATTGATTATGCCTTTAATCCCAATAGTCAAACCACACAAAAACAGTAATAAATAACATTTCCCTCATGTCTGCTTTACATCAGCACCATTTGTAAAATGTTGTTTTATTTTATTAGCATTTTAGAAGATTTAAAAATGTAGCAGTTATTTTTCATTTTTTTCAAGGAAATTCACAAAACTTATTTTTATAGGGACCTGTTCAGTTTTGAAGTGACTTTGAGGCTGCGTGCCCACTGTGCGTTTTTCAAGCGTTTTTGCTGTGGAATTTTCGAAGCGAAAACGCTTAAACGCTTGGTAATGCGTGCCCCATGGTCCTCAATGATAACCCGCATGTGCTGTGTGTTGGTATATGCAACAGTTGTGGACTTCTTTGTTTGTGTGAAGGAGGACTTTATGCTGATCTGACAGTAGATGGCGATGTTGTGTAAAGTTTCCTTGTTTACTGTATTGTAAATGAAAAAAAGTCTCTCTTATATTTTCTATTTTGTTCTTACTTCCTGGTGCAGTACTGTGTGACTGTGCGTTTTTTCCTTTACCTCATGTTCTGAGAAGTAAAAGCTTGTTATCCCCTGTAATCTGCTCTGTGAGGTTTTATACTGCAACTGTGGGTATCCAGAAGCTGTGCAACACTGTGCACATGCTGCGGAAATTTACGCTGCGGATTATCATTGCAGAAAAATCTGAAACATATCCATTAATTTTGCGGAAACGCGGCGTAATTGCCGCCATTGACTTCCATTGAATTGCATAATATCTTAATGACTACATGGACACATGTGGATATTAAGTGATTCAATGTGCGGATGGTACCCGGGTCTGGAGAAGAGGAGACTCTCCTCCAGACCCGGGTACCATAGTACCTGTGGTTAAAAAAGAATAAAATAAAAAATAACATTATACTTACCTTCTCATGGCCCCCGGTCTCCTGTATGGTGCGTCCGGTGTCTTCGGTGGCTCGTGGTGGTGTAAAAGGACCTTCCATGACGTTGTTTAGTCATGTGACAGGTCACGTGACCGCTGATGTCGGCGGTCGCTTGACCTGTCACAAGACTAAATGACGTCATGGAAAGTCCTTTTACACCATCGCGAGCCGCCCAAGACACCGGACGCACCGGAGAAGGAGACCGGGGGCCATCGGAAGGCGAGTAGAATGTTTTTTTTGTTTACCATTTTTATTCTTTTTTTAACTATTAACTTGGTCACACTATATAAATCCATGCCGGTTGCATGGATTTATATAGTGTGACCAAGTTGTCAAGCACTTTTCCAAGTGATGCTAAAATCGCTTGGAAAAGCGCTTGACAACCCGCATGCAGAAATGCATGCAAAAACGCTTGACAAACGATTCTACCTGGCAGGAAAAACGCGTGTAAAATCCGCATGCATTTTTCCTGCCAGGGAGATACAGAAAAAATCCGGAGCATTTTTGCTTCGTGGGCACTTAGCCTGCGAGTCTTATATGTTGGAAACCACCCAAGAGTGTTACCATTTTAAACACTGCACCCCTCAACGTATTTAAAATTGCTTTCATATAGTTCATTAACCCTTCTGGTTCTTTTCAGGAAGTAATGGAAAGTGGAATGACAAGAATGAAAAAGTTTATTGTTACCATCTAGATTTTGATAACTTCTGAACAGGCAATTATAGCCGGCATACTTTAAAGGTAGTTATTTGGCCATGAGCTGCCAAGGCAAACATCAGGACCACACAATCAAGATATCAAGGTGCCGATAAAGTTAAAATGAAGCCCCCACACTGTGTTAACTATTTAGATTCTATAATCACTATTGACAACAAAATCAGAGGGGTTAAACGTCCATGGTCTGTGCCAACGCTGATCATGGCTGATGCAGCAAGTTGTCAGCTATAATGTACAGGTGACAGCTACAGGATAGTCGCCTGTCGGGGAACGCTAGTCTCTTATATTGCAGATCAGTAAAAAGACGTCTATTGGTCAATAAGGGGTTAAGGATAACAAAGTCAATGTTTTGGAGCGGCCATCACAAAGCCCTGATCTTAGTCCTATTGAAAATGTATGGGCAAAGCTGAAAAGGCCGGTGCGAGCAAGACGACCTACAAACCTGGATCAGTTACACCAGATGTGTCAGGAGAAATGGGCCCAAATTCCGACCTAAGAGTATGTGCCCACGTAGCGTTTTACAAGCGTATATGCTGCGGACTTTCCTCAGGGTAAACGCTTGTGAAACGCTAGGTAATCTGCCCCCCATGGTCCCCAAGGGGAATCCGCAAGTTCTATGCCCATGCTGTGGATTTTTCCGCAGCGTTTTTGATGCGCGCAATAATCCGCAGCATGTCAACTAATTTTGCGTTTCCGCAAGCGGAATTGCCTTTGCAATGCAATAAAAAACGCAAGGTAATTCCGCATGTGGAAAACACGCGATAAACGCAGGATAAACGCGCGTGGAATTCCGCATGTGGAAAACGCAGGATAAACCCGCGTGGAATTCCGCATGTGGAAAACGTGCGATAAACGCAGGATGAACCCGCGTGGAATTCCGCATGTGGAAAACGCGCGATAAACGCAGGATAAACCCGCGTGGAATTCCGCATGTGGAAAACGCGCGATAAACGCAGGATAAACCCGCGTGGAATTCCGCATGCGTTTTTCCGGGAGAGGACATGCGGAAATGAAGCAGAAATTTTCTGCTTCATTTCCGCAACGTGGGCACATAGCCTTATATTGTGAGAAGCTTGTGGGAGGAAATCCCAAATGTTTCACCCAAGTCATTCACTTTAAGGACAATGGTACCAAATACTAATGAAATGGATGGAAAGTTTTGACTTTGTTTTAAGCATTTTTATTACTTACTGCATTCTCGCTCTCTCATTATTCTGGCATTTGGCAAATATTACAAATGATGGTAATCCTAATTGACCTAAAACAGGAAAGGTTTATTCTGATTTCATGTCAGATATGGAGAGAAACATGCAGATACTGTGTGTCTTTTTATATAGTGTATGGAAACTTCTGGTTTCAACTGTATATGAGATATTGAAATGTAATTGGTCATATTGTCATTTATTTTGAATGAAGTAAGTGAATTCCCACATTAATTTGACATTATATAATAATGTCTTTATATTTAAATAAATCTCAAGTGATTTCAACAATACAACAGGATGTTATTTTCTTTTAATAAAAAAATTTAAATAAAAAATTCTATTGTGGTGTTAATTTTGTAATATTGATTTCTTTATCTGTTTCATTTATGTCTCAGTGTTTGAAAAAGGCCTTTTGCATAAGGCTGAAACGTTACATTGAATTTTGGGATTTCTTTATGAAATAAAGAATTGCATTATCATTATGAATATTTGAGTGCCGAGTATCTATCTATACACTGGCATGCCAGGCATGTCAATCTCCACAAGGAGAAAAATGACCCTTTAGATCCCAGTGAGAAGCCTCTCATACAGTCAAATCGGATCTCATGCTTTGTACTGACGAGGAGCAATACCCTGAAACACCGTGGCTGCAAATTGAGATTCTGGTTTGGCTTTTAGCCCAAGTCATGTGACAAGGCTCGTTAAAGGGTCGATATTGACTTTTAGGATTGCTACTTCCAATAGACTTGTCACTTATCTCACTTTTAGAAAATCAGAATATACCGTAGATCAGAGGTCCCCAACCTTTTTTGCACCAGGGACCGGCTTTAAGCAAGACCAGTTTTCCATGGCCCGGTGGGGGTGGGGGCGGGGCTTTGGTCATATGGGGGTGGGGTTATGGAGGGGTGGAGCTGTATGGGGAGGATGCTGGCGGGACCTCGGTGTACAGCGCTGCTAAGTAGCAGCATTGTACATTGAGCGTCAGTGTATACAGCGCTGCTGCTTAGCAGCGCTACACACTGAACACCGGTACCGGGAGCCGCGTCACTGAAGCCAGTCTGCTGCCCCAGCACGCCCCACATAACATGTTCTGCCGGGGGCGTGTCAGTGAGGAGAGCCTGCCGCCCCACCCCGTCAGGAACACACCATGCTGTGCAGGAGGGCCGCGTCACTAAGACCCGCCCCGTGACGTACAACAGGTACCATGCTGTGCTGTGGAGGGCTGCGTCACTAAGACCCGCCCGACGCCCCACCCCGTCCTGCATAATGTTCTCTGCCGGGAGCTGCGAGCTGTCACGGCTATGGCAGAAAACATTATAAATCCACACAGAGCGAGTTCTGACCAGGCGCAGGGCCGCGGAGCTAGCTGTCAGCGGCAGGGCCGGCTCCAGGTTTTTCTGGGCCCCGGGCGAAAGAGTCTCAGTGGGCCCCTTTAACACATGCCACGATTCATGATGCAGAGACACGGCGGAGAAATATATATATATAGTACAATGCAAAGATTTCACTTCATGAGTGATATCTATTGTAAATTCTACAATAGCTCAGAAACCGGTGAATCGCTCCACACAGAATAGTAGCCCCCATATAAGGCTCCATACGGAATACTGGTCCCCATATAACGCCCATACGGAATACTGGCCCCCATATAACACTTCATACGGAATACTGGCCCCCATATAAGGCCCCATACGGAATACTTGCCCCCATATAAGGCCCCATACGGAATACTTGCCCCCATATAAGGCCCCATACGGAATACTGGCCCCCATATAAGGCTCCATACAGAATACTGGCCCCCATATAAGGCTCCATTACAGGATACTGGCCCCCATATAACGCTCCATACAGGATACTGGCCCCCATATAACGCTCCATACAGGATACCGGTCCCCATATAATGCTGCATGCAGGCTGTTAACCCCCACATAATGCCCCATACAGGCTGTCCCCCCCTTATAATGCTCCATGCAGGCTGTTACCCCCCACATAATGCCCCATACAGGCCCCTCCCTTTTAATGCTCCATGCAAGCTGTTACCCCCACATAATGCCCCATACAGGCTGCCCCCCCCCCTTATAATGCTGCATGCAGGCTGTCACCCCTCCTCTTTATACTGCCCCATGCAGGCTGTCACCCCTCCTCTTTATACTGCCCCATGCAGGCTGTCACCCCCCCTCTTTATACTGCTCCATGCAGGCTGTCACCCCCCCTCTTTATAATGCTCCATGCAGGCTGTCACCCCTCCTCTTTATACTGCCCCATGCAGGCTGTCACCCCTCCTCTTTATACTGCCCCATGCAGGCTGTCACCCCTCCTCTTTATAATGCCCCATGCAGGATGTCCCCCCCTCTCTTTATAATGCCCCGTGCAGGCTGTTCCCCACCTTATAATGCCCCATGCAGGCTGGTCCCCACCTTATAATGCCCCATGCAGGCTGTCACCCCTCCTCATTATAATGCCCCAAGCAGGAATCCCCCCTCTTTATAATGCCCCATGCAGGCTGTTCCCTACCTTATAATGCCCCATGCAGGCTGTCACCCCTCCTCTTTATAATGCCCCAAGCAGGATGCCCCCCCTCCCCTCTTTATACTGCCCCATCCCTCCATACATTAAAAAAAAATCAAATACTCACCTCCCTTCTCACCTGCTGCCCGCCGCTCGCTGCTCGGCTCCGAACTCCAGCGTTGTCGTTTCTTCCCGCTCAGCGCTCCCTGTGACGGCTCAGGGGAGGGCGCGGTGTAAAGACGTCACCGCGCCCTCTGACCTGAGACGTCACAGGGAGCGCAGAGCAGGAAGACAGCTGATCTGCGGAGGCACGGGGAGAGGTAAGTATCGGGCTGCCGGGGCCCTGAGCAAGCGGCGGAGAAGGGCGGGCGCTGACACCGCTCTCCTCCGCCCATAGCCCAGCGGGGTGCGCGACCGCCAGTGGGCCCCTCTGCCTGCTGAGAGCCCTGGCATTTGCCCGGGTGCTGACGCCGGCCCTGGTCAGCGGCGCCGCGGACCGGCTGAAAAACCCCAACGGCCCGGTCCTGGTCCGCGGACCGGCGGTTGGGGACCTCTGCCGTAGATCATATATAATAGAAATAATCATTATCCACTGTCTGTCTTTCCAAAAGTGATAATAGGAAGTGCAGCCATATCGGTTGTGGCCTTTGAATTAATTTCTCAGAAACAGACAGTGAACAGTCATTTTGTCAGGATGTTATATCAATGACTAAGTCATTAGTTTCCAAGAAGCTGCTTTAAAATTGACAAACTACTTCTTCCTATTTTTGCAGCGGTGCAATATTGCCATCTTATTAGAGAAGAGCAGTTAAAGAGAATGTGTTATCAAACAATAACCAATTGTTTAAATTACCTTTTTACATGAAATTTATTATTTTTTTTTACTTTTTTTCCACTATAGTAACCATCTAAACTAAAAAAACACACCCACAGATCCTGCAATTATCACCCTGGCCAAAATTAGTTTCATATTTCCTGTTGTATGCAGAAGATTTTTCAGCAGTTTTATTATCATGACTGAAAATGACAATGAAAGATGACACCTCTATATAAAGCAGATAAAGTAGCCACCATTCACAAGAAATGATAGTCACAGCTCACCTCCTCACCCTTCCTTCACAATGAGTCTATTCTTAGGACTAGTGGCCAGTGTGAAAATTGTAAGACTTCAGGATTGGTTCTTTTGATTGTGATGTTAAAAAGTGAAAATCTAAAAAAAATGACATTTACAGTAAATTTAATGTAATCCCTTCTCACCATGGACAGTTTTAGTTTTTGCGCTTTTTCTTTGTTCCTCTCCTTCTTTCTCCCCTTTCGTGTGACATAGCTGTATGAGGGCTGTTTTTTTTACCCTACAATATACTGGAAAACTGGAACAAAAATTCCAAGCGAAGTTAAATGGGATTGCGTTTTTCATTGTTTTTGGGTTTTGTTTCTAAGGTTTCATTGTGCAGTGAAAATGACCTGTGAACATGATTCTTCATGTCGAGCAAACTTGAAAAACCAGATATCAAACTTGTATAGTTTTTATTTTGATGGTGAAAATATTTCAGCGATTCGGTCGATAGAGCTTTATGAGGGCCTGTTAATTGCTGAGGTTTTCATTAATAACATTTTTTGGGTTATATACGATGTTTCAATCCCACTTTTTCATGTACCAACATGGCAGCCATGGGGGCGGTCAGCAGGCTCATGGTTGCCACTGAAATCCATAAGCAGCACTTTCACTTAGTGAAGGGGGGTGGAAGGCAACATCCCATGGGCATCCAAAATGGTGAACCTCTGGGACATCGCACCTTAACTACCACGGTCAGGGATTTACTGCAGCATCTAAGGGGTTAACAGCAGCAACCAGAGCTGCTCTAATAGCGGCTTTTACAGACAAATACCGGCAGTATAACACAGCTGGAATCTGCAGGTATATTGCGGGTGGAGTTGCAGAGTCCACTCCACACACTCGCACCCAACATGCACTATACATGTAGGGCAGATAGGGGTTAAACAACAGAGGACACGTTCCTTTTAAGCACTTAAGAATTTATTTATTTTTTACTTTGCAGATAGTATACTGGCATATGCTTTGTACTTAAAGGGAATGTCTGCATTAGTTAATGTCTTTTTGTTAGAAGGGCCCCAATATGCTGACTAAAGGTTGATCTGTTGCTGGCAATCTCAGCGATAAGCCATTTGTTGAAAAATCTGGCAACAAGCATTTAATTCTCCTGCACTGCCACCAAAGGAAACAGGAGGTACTGCACAGTATCCAGTGAAATCAATAAGCTGACTATGTAATGAATGAAGTACTGGGACCTTCAAAGTGGGAATGACTCCATGTAACTGCTCTCTAGTCTGCATAAAATGGGTTCAGGTTTACAACTGAGAATCCCCACTATTAACCTGTATAGTGCCCCAAGTATGTGCAAGTGTTTCTAAACCAGACAACCTCATTAAGTCTCATAACACCTTTGTCAATAAACAGGTATTCTCAAATTACTAAGTTGCTTTAATTAGTTAAACAGCATGAAAATACGCAAGTTTGCCACTAACTTGCTTTTTCTATCTGCTGTCATTCTCCTGCAATGAGAGCTTTTATCTTACATAGTGTAAAGCTCATTTCCATGGAGTTCAGCCACTAGTAGACCTTGGTAGAGAGTGTGCAGTAGTAACATTCCAGGAGAAAAGTTAACTCCTAACATACCGTTATCTCTGTCCAGCCCATTGATTTCTATACATCAGTTAGCTGCTCCCTGCCTTCTCCCTTTAGGCTTTTGACGAGATGCTCTTATCCATCCTGTAGAATCACAATTCCTGCACCCAGTATCTAGGCTCTCATTGTCTGTGGCTGTGTGCTTGCTCAAATACCCTGTTGTCTCTATGTGTAAAAATAGTAATAGTGATAGAGTACATTCCAGAACCAACCACTGATGGCTGAATGTGTTACATCAGAACTTGTGCTGAGCTTTATAGTTCTAATAATACTACAGCTCTGCTGCTCATCAGAGCTATCACTCAGGGAGAAGAGCCCGTCCTGCCAGAAATCAGGAAGTAAGGAGACTGCACAGCTCTGAGCTGCTCAAGAGATCACTTATGAAAACTCCTTTTAGGCATCAAACATTTCCTTTGTTCAAATAGAAAGAATATAGATCTACATATTTTAGAATGTGTATGAACTACATGTCTGAAATAAAAATAAATGATTCTAAATAATATATATGTGTGTGTGTGTGTGTGTGTGTGTGTATATATATATATATATATATATATATATATATATATATATATATATATATATACTGTATATATATATATATATACAGTACAGACCAAAAGTTTGGACACACCTTCTCATTTAAAGATTTTTCTGTATTTTCGTGACTATGAAAATTGTACATTCACACTGAAGGCATCAAAACTATGAATTAACACAGGTGGAATTATATACTTAACACAAAAAATTGGGGAAACAACAAGTTAAGGTGGTCACACACACAATAACTGAAAGTTGATTGCTGGTTCGGCCGTCCACTACCTCTCCCAACTCATACACGAGAAGGTTTGGCTTGGTTAAATGTTCATGTGTTTTCAAAGTGGAGAACTGTGAAAATCACTGCCAAACGGCTCTGGCAGCAGCTTATCACCTGAATAACAAAAGGGTCGGGCATTAAGGGTCAGGCAGTTTGAATTTTACCTCCTCTGACCTCATCTGTCAGGGAAGAGTCTGGATGTCCCCTTAGACTATTAGCTTAGTCTATTGTGTATGGAGGCTTAAAGGGGTTTTCCATTACTCAGACAACTCCTTCTCAATCCATATGTGTGTCCCCCAGTAAAATAACACCACCTATACTCACCTCCAGTGCCAGCACTATTCCAGCGGTGTCTGCACTGGCTCTCCTGGGGATTGCGTGTGTCATGGGTGTGTCAGAAGTGACAGACAGTCATCCTGCAGTTGGTTGCAGGAGATCTCTTCATTTGGCCTTACAGACAACTTCTTAGAATATGTATCTCTAGGACCCAGCGGCTAGCTTCCTTCTGGCTAATTAACACCCTGGCCTGGATGTATAAATACCTGTTGTGAGCCAGAGGGAGGTGCCGGCGATATTCATTACCCCTTGTGAAGGCTTGAGCAAGAGCAGTACTTCTTCCTCTCCGGTGCTAGAGAACGTGTGCGCATTTGTCTGCAGTTGACTAAAGCTAAGCGATTTTCCCTTGTTTGTCCCCCCTTGTTGTCTTTAGTGTTCAGTGGGGATCAACTAGTGCTCATCCTTTCTGTTCCCTAGCCTGAGCCTAATGGCAGGGAAAGACAGGCCGAGGTACACGTGCGGCGATTGGTGAAGAACCAATAAAGGGACATTAGTGGAGACAGGGTGACACTAGATCAGCCTAGGAGTTCTCCACTCCCCACTTTCCCTAGTCTGGGTTCCCTTTCCCTTTTCCCTTTGTGTTGCACTTAGTCTTTCCCACACCTTAAATGACAGCATGACATTATATCTCATGATTCCTAGGGGCAATCAGTGCTGACTTTACTCTCCCCACCTTTGGCCAACTTGCATACATCCAAAGGAAGTGAGAGCTGTTGCTGCTCTTACTTCCTCCGGATGTACAGGTATGTGCTATAACTGGAGGCAGGAAGAGTGAAGCCAGCGCTGATTGGCAGCAGGGATCACTTGACATAACAATGTCACGTGATCCCAAGGAGAGCCAATGCCGACACGGCTGGAACACTGGAGGGGAGTATAGGTGTTATTATTTTACTGAGGGCAAAAATATATTTATGGAAAAGGAGATGTCCGAGTAATAGAAAACCCCTTTAACTGTTGGCTACTACTTTCATGGATGTGGACAGAAAGCTCTTTCTGAGTTCATTAAGTAGTTCAATCTGACAAAGGTTTCCAATAGAGTTGGTGCGAGTCAATTCGCAGGACCCAGTCCATCAGCCACATCCATAATCTGTGACCGCTGCATCGGAGCCCTGAGAACCACCTCCTACATCCCGGCATCCACAGCTGTTCTACTGATTAGCCGGCCTGATGCAATGTCACATATGCATCATGCTGTAACCATAAAGATGCAGCTAATCAGAAGAGAAGCAGGGAATCTTGGAAGGTAGAAGGCAGGTCTTGAGGCTCCTGTCCAGCATCCAAAGATTACTGACGTGGCCGATGGACCCAGTGCTGCGAAACGAATCGCACCAACTATAGATTTCAATTAAAACAACAATGTCTAAATGGCTAACCAATATTGCATTAAAGGATCTATCTACTTTATTTCTCCCCAAAACTGTGCCTCTCTTGTCCATGGGGTGTGTCTGGTATTGCAACTCAGTGCCCCATTGATTTGGTTAGGGATAAGCTACAATATCAGGCAGCGCTCATGGGTAGTGTGAAATGTGTATGGAGTGTGGTCTGTATCTATGCTATTCTCTTTGTTTGATTTTTTTTTATACATTTGTAGGTAACTCAAATGGATCATAAACTCAATCTCATAACCGATATGATTCACCACCTGATAGCAAACCAACAAAGCGGTCAGTCTACCAACAGAACACCGCACCGGAGCAACTCTCTGAACGACGGGAGCAACCTCTCCAGTACTCTGCCTACCTACCAACAGTTACAGTGCCAAGACGAGACCAAGATAATGCATCTTGATGAACAAACACAAACTCGTTCTTCTACTGTCCTCAATGCAGATATTCATTATTTTAATGAATGCATTTATAAGCAGAAAGTAAAATGAATGATGAAATTAGACTGAGTATCGAGTAAGTGTGTAACACTGTAAAGGACGTCTTGTCTATTCTCTGTAGATCCTATCAGGGTTCATTGAAGGTTTCTTAGAGGAAGGGACATGGAACATATGTGTATTGCTCCATGTAGAAACATGCAAGAAAGCATCTGATACATTGATGAATCCTTTCTCAGGAAGATTGTAGCTCATCGGCCTGTGGGATCGTAAATCGCTACGGGTCGTGCTGTAAAACTGGCAATACAACAGAACAATTACCCTGATTTTTTTTACTGTATTAAAATACACTTTTTACATTGATTTTCAATTTTTGGGGGGAGAAAAATAGAAATAAATATTGTACTGTAGAAAATTACACTTCTTTTTTTTTACAATGTATTTTTGGTAAAAATGGTATTAAAGAGTTAATTTTTCTTTATGATTTCTGATCACAATTTTTTTTTTCTGGAATATTTTTTGACATCTGATCAAATGTATTGTATTTTCTCAAAAATGTTGATATTTGCACATTGATTGGTTTAAAGCAGTGATGGTGAATCTTTTAGAGACCGAGTGCCCAAACTGCAGTCCAAAACCCACTTATTTATCGCCAAGTGCCAACACGGCAATTTATCCTAAATATTGAGGTTTTACTGATACAAACAACTGATACAAAGAGCAGACGAGGGCAGCATAGAGCAGCCACAGACAGGAGCAGGGGTAAGAGACTGCAGAAATAAAGAATGTGCTCACCCACATCCTGGTATATATGCTGGCCCTCCCCTCAATCCTGGTATATATGCTGGCCCTCCCCTCAATCCTGGTATATATGCTGGCCCTCCCCTCAATCCTGGTATATATGCTCCCCCCCCCTCAATCCTGGTATATATGCTGGCCCTCTCCTCAATCCTGGTATATATGCTGGCCCTCATCTCTCCTGGTATATATGCTGGCCCTCCCCTCAATCCTGGTATATATGCTGGCCCTCCCCTCAATACTGGCATATATGCTGGCCCTCCCCTCAATCCTGGTATATATGCTGGCCCTCCCCTCAATCTTGTTATATATGCTCCCCCCCCTCAATCCTGGTATATATGCTGGTCCTCCCCTCAATCCTGGTATATATGCTGGTCCTCCCCTCAATCCTGGTATATATGCTGGTCCTCCCCTCAATCCTGGTATATATGCTGGCCCTCCCCTCAATCCTGGTATATATGCTGGCCCTCCCCTCAATCCTGGTATATATGCTGGCCCTGCCCTCAATCCTGGTATATATGCTGGCCCTCCCCTCAATCCTGGTATATATGCTGCCCTCCCCTCAATCCTGGTATATATGCTGGCCCTCCCCTCAATCCTGGTATATATGCTGGCCCTCCCCTCAATCCTGGTATATATGCTGGTCCTCCCCTCAATCCTGGTATATATGCTGGCCCTCTCCTCAGTCCTGGTATATATGCTGCCCTCCCCTCAATCCTGGTATATATGCTGGCCCTCCCCTCAATCCTGGTATATATGCTGGCCCTCCCCTCAATCCTGGTATATATGCTGGCCCTGCCCTTAATCCTGGTATATATGCTGGCCCCGCCCTCAATCCTGGTATTTATGATGGCCCCCCCCTCAATCCTGGTATATATGCTGCCCTCCCCTCAATCCTGGTATATATGCTGGCCCTGCCCTTAATCCTGGTATATATGCTGGCCCTGCCCTCAATCCTGGTATATATGCTGGCCCTCCCCTCAATCCTGGTATATATGCTGCCCTCCCCTCAATCCTGGTATATATGCTGGCCCTCCCCTCAATCCTGGTATATATGCTGGCCCTCCCCTCAATCCTGGTATATATGCTGGCCCTGCCCTTTATCCTGGTATATATGCTGGCCCTGCCCTCAATCCTGGTATATATGCTGGCCCTGCCCTCAATCCTGGTATATATGCTGGCCCTCCCCTCAATCCTGGTATATATCCTGGCCCTCCCCTCAATCCTGGTATATATGCTGGCCCTCCCCTCAATCCTGGTATATATGCTGGCCCTCCCTTCAATCCTGGCATATATGCTGCCCACCCTTCAATCCTGGTATATATGCTGGCCCTCCCCTCAATCCTGGTATATATGCTGGCCCTCTCCTCAATCCTGGTATATATGCTGGCCCTCCCCTCAATCCTGGTATATATGCTGGCCCTGCCCTCAATCCTGGTATATATCCTGGCCCTCCCCTCAATCCTGGTATATATGCTGGCCCTCCCCTCAATCCTGGTATATATGCTGGCCCTCCCTTCAATCCTGGCATATATGCTGCCCACCCTTCAATCCTGGTATATATGCTGGCCCTCCCCTCAATCCTGGTATATATGCTGGCCCTCCCCTCAATCCTGGTATATATGCTGGCCCTCCCCCCAATCCTGGTATATATGCTGGCCCTCCCCCCAATGCTGGTATATATGCTGGCCCTCCCTTCAATCCTGGTATATATGCTGGCCCTCCCCTCAATCCTGGTATATATGCTGGCCCTCCCCTCAATCCTGGTATATATGCTGGCCCTCCCCTCAATCTTGGTATATATGCTGGCCCTCCCCTCAATCCTGGTATATATGATGGCCCTCCCCTCAATCCTGGTATATATGCTGGCCCTCCCCTCAATCCTGGTATATATGCTGGCCCTCCCCTCAATCCTGGTATACATGCTCCCTCCCCCCCCCAGCCACTGTGCATCGCATATTAACAAAAAAAAACAAAACACATAATAAACCCTCCTCCTCACCTTCCTTCTTCTCCCGCGCAGCGTCCTCTCCTGTAGTCGGCACATGTAGCTGAAGTGTATTGCAGCGCACGTACTAGCCAGGCCCGTGCGCGCTGCAGTATACGCTGCCGGCCAATCAGAGGCCTCTGATTGGCCGGCAGCCGCTTCTGATTGTCCGGCCGAATTCATGCTGGCCCCTGATTGGACGGCAGCCGCTGGCCTCTGTTGGCCAGCCGACGTCATGCTGGCCTCTGATTGGCCGTCAGCCGCTGGCCTCTGATTGGCTGGCAGCGTGTATTGCAGCGCACGGGCCTGGCTAGTTCGTGCGCTGCAATACACTTCAGCTCGATGTGTTTCCGTCTGAGAGAGATCGCACATCTAGCTGCAGTAGCGGAGCTGGTGCCGGCACTCGGCGGCTCAGAGTTCTCCCCGCCGGCCCGATCCAGTAGCGCTAGTGCTGCGGCCATGGTGCCCCCCAGGAGGGATCTGCTGCCCCCTCTGCACGCTGCCATAGGTTCCCAGCACTGGTGTAAAGCATTTCTTCTTTTACAGCTGACGACCCAAAATTGGTGATTTTCTGAAAAAAAAAAAAAAAAATGGCCAGTCTGCATTATATATGGTGGAAGTGAGAATCTATCATCTGGATAAGGGGGTGGTCTTCACAGAGGGGTCTATGGAGAGATGTCACTTTATAAGGAGCACATAGCATGGAATACCGGGGGGAGGCCTTCTGGCTCCTTATGTTGCTCCAGTCCGGAATGCTCCACTATGGTCCATCCTTCTATAGTTCTCTTACACTTTCTGCTGGTCGGTATATGGACGTATTCGCTCTATGCTGACAGGCACTCCCTTAGTATAGCCCATGTAATGCACGGCACCACAATGTTGTAGGTTCTGACTACTGTGTAAAAAAACACCCACCCAGAGACCGGCCATAATCTTATAGTCTGGGTGTGAATACGCTGTAGCTATAGCTACACTTTTGTTGTGGAAATTTTGGTAATTTTATTTACCTTTTTGCATTTACCCGAATGAGGCTTGTGAGAAATCCTTAAATATGCTGCAGATTTCTCCTGTATGATGCTGACCAATCATAAGCAAGCAGCAACGCTCAAAGAAAAGAAGAACACGCCCCCACCAAAGCTCAAAGCGGGTTTCTTAGGGTATAAAGCTACGTTCTCACAATGAGTTTTTAGTGAGTTTTTACGCTGCATATTTTAGAAATAATGCAAGTAACCTATCTTAATGGGTGCAGAAATTCTACAACATCAAAAATCACCAAAAGCTCAACGTGGGAACCTAGCCTAAGATGTATAATGATGGAGAGTCCTGATCTCCTGGTCTAACCTTCTGCATGATTAGAAAGCAGAGATAAGAGCTCTAAGACAAGGAAGGAGCCACACAGCTGAGTTTTTCTGTGTCACATTACAAACCCTTTTATTGACTCTCCTGATTATGGAGTGTGTCAGTATCACACTTATGTCTTCTGTGCTCAAGCAACTTGTATTCTCTCTGCAGTGATATTAGGCTGTTATTACACCTCACACAGTAGCAGTGTGTTCTGGGTTACTTCTATGGTGAAATGTAATGACAGTCTGCTCTAATCTCACTGCAGAATGAGTACAAGTTGAGCACAACGGATCTAAGTGTGATACTGACGCTGTGCTCTCATTTCTGGACAGGCAGTGTGGGATAGGCGCAGTACAGCAGAGGTGAGAGTGCCATAAGAGGAGGAGAGCTGTTTGAAAGGTTTGTAATGTTGCACAACTAAACTCTCTTGTGCTGCCCCTTCACCCACAGAGACCTTAACTGAAAGGTATTAGTCAGTTGTGTGCTCTAATCATGCAGGAGGTTAGCCCAGGAGACCAGGTCTGTATCCTTACATCTTAGACACTGAGAAATCTGCTCTAAGCTATGGTGGGGATGTGATCATCTTTCTTTTCAGTGTTGTCATCTGCTTATAATTGGTCAGCATCATGCAGGGAGAAGAATTTCGCACCCCCAGTGAAAACTCTGATAACATCTACTTGGACTTAATTTTTTTAACTCATTAGGCGCCAAATACTTTCATTGCTAATATCTCCGCAAATGAAAGATAAAATAGAAAAAAAAACATGAAAAATTTGGTGACAGGTCCTCTTTAGGATAAGACAACCCCTTTAAATGTAAGAATTGAATTTTAGTCGAAAAAATGTATGCAACAAAAATGCCACATGTGATTTGATCCAAAAACATGCTGCATTTCAGGATGAGAGAAGCAAGTATTTGCAAAATAAAGTTAAAAGGGGTGTTCACTGTTATGATATTGATCACTTATACTTAGGATGGACCACCAAGATCAGATTGGTAGAGTTCCAACACTCTGCCACCCCATTGATTCCATGCTGGAGCTGGTAACAGCTGATTGGTGGTGTTAGGATTTGGACACCTATCAATCTGATACTACTGACTTATATTGATGCCTTCTCCTAATTGATAAGTGGTAGCATACCCCTTTAAAACAATACGTAGTTTTTATTTAGTTGTAAGATGAAAGTGACTCTACACATTAAGGCGTGTCATGGTCTGAGCACAAAATGATTCTAAGATTAGTTGCTGGCCTCTTGACCCGAACTTAAGAGCTTAAGGCCATGTTCATACATTCAGTAATTTGGTCAGTATTTTACCTCAGTATTAGGAAGCCAAAACCAGGAGTGGAACAATTAGAGGAAAAGTATAATAGAAACACGTCACTGATGAAACTTACTGAACGTGTGAAGGTGCCTAATAGAGACGCTGTGGAGAAGGACAGGAGCGCACACAAAATAGGGCAATAGCGTCTGATAAGGGGTCGGGATAATTGATGGCAGCGCTCACCTAGAGGTGTTGTGTGCAGTCACCACAGCTATAATGGTGTAGAAAGCCGCTGCTGCCCTGTGGCTGGAGGAAAGGTTCTTCAAGAGGTGGAATGGCAAAAATGGAAGCTGGCACATTTAGGTGGGCCGTGCTGCGGGAGTGAAGAGCTTGTTTTTTTTTATACCTTGAGAAAGGCCCTGGTCCATTGCAGAAACGCATTGATATTAATAAAAAACGTTTGGGAATCCCAAGGCTCTTCATTCCCACAGTGCAGCCCACCTAAACGTGCCAGCTTCCATTTCTGCCAATGTGGCCTAATAGACGTATATGAGGCTGTCAAAGATCGGGGCAGGAGACTCGCAAACAGCTTGTGCATCACGATCTATGACACACAGATGTGTGAATACGCCATTACTCTCATATAAGATTACCTGCATCAAGTTTCAAAGGAGCAATTGTAACCCTCTTTCAATTATTTAAAGGGATTTTCCCACAAACAAAATTCATTTTAATCAATAGATCTTGGAATAATAATAAGTTCCACAATTGGATGTGTTTAAATAAAATGTTCCTGTGCTGAGATATTCTTAGAAATGTGCCCCTGCTGTGTACTGTGTAATGTCTGACCATACAGGAACATGGTCTGAACATACCTCATCTCCTGGACGGGGAGGATGCAAAAGAGTATACAGACATTACAGCAGGGGATCACAGCCAATTCTTTATGTGAGGTAAAACAAGTTTTTAAACAGGCAGGGAAATGTTTTACCTCACAGAATCAGCTGCCATCCTGTGGTGTCCTGTCTGTATACTCTTTCGCTTCCTCCCATGGCCAGCTGTGTTATGTGCAGACCATGTTCGCTCCAGTGGGAGTCTGTTTATGACACGACACAGTAAAAGTGCAGTCATCAGTAATGATGTCAGGTACAAAGCTATTATAGTAAGGCCCAGTGTAGTGTGGAAGTCCAATGTGACACTGAAGATGTCCGCCTAGAGATAGATGCTAGTTATTGAGCTGCAGCTGGTGATCCATGTAACGCATAGGTTCACCTTTATACACCATTTCACCCGTTTACCCAGATCATCAATCTTCAGAACGTCTTCAAATGTAGCATAAGTTTGTAAAAAATGATTCTGTACTTGTATCATAGCTCAAAGCTGCATTCACACTGAATTACTACTGAATGTAAAGGTGTGGGGTGACACATGATTAGCTACAGCTTAGTTCTGCTGTACTGCTTTTTGTAGGGTCCTGTCCTGTGCTCCGGCCCTCCGTCTGTAGCTCCATTATGCATTCATTTGCTTTTCATGGCAAAAAAAGTGCAGCATGCAGCGCTATTCCTACCATCCAA
The DNA here is from genome assembly GCF_046119375.1 of Phyllobates terribilis. Lineage (NCBI taxonomy): Eukaryota > Metazoa > Chordata > Amphibia > Anura > Dendrobatidae > Phyllobates > Phyllobates terribilis. The sequence goes on from NW_027363706.1 coordinate 275,199, forward strand.
ACAATGCAGACCTCGAAGACCACTCAGCGGCTTGCGTCAATGGGATCCAGGGGTGCCATATGGCAATGGATCCGCAGGGATCCAGCATTGAATTTTATTTCCCCTAATAACTGACTTAATGATGCCCCTTCTAACACATCAGATGACTGTATGATGCCAAGAATACAAATAAAGTAAAGAGCATAATTGCTGTCCAGACACTGAACAAGCAGGCTATGCAGTAAAATTAAGAATGATCAATGTAGATGTGGAAGAGAATAAGGTATAACTCAGGGCCAGTGCAAGACAAGCAATTCTATCTAGTAACAAAGTTGCTCAATTTATTATGTAGATTATAAATGGATGTAATATAAAATTGTTTTGCGGATGAATCGCTGCTCTGAGTGTTAGATTTTCAAAGTGGTAAAAGGGTTTATCTGCCAGTAATGATATTTACCTGGGGACATCCACCTATTGGAGACAGGCCATTAAAACTGGCCAAACTTTCTCCTTACTTTCTTGGCCACTGTGGGTCTTTTTGGACTGCAAATGGTTGATAAGTGTTGGTAAGAGTTTTTGAAGTATATATGTCATAAGTGTCTATGGTTGGAGAACCCCTTTAAAGAAAAACATTGGTCAACAATTTTAGGAATTGTAAGGAAGGTTAGAAGATGTTTGGCTATGGTCACAGTCTGGTGGTTTCACATTTTATATAATTTAGGCTTTGCATGTGTTAGTTCACTATATCGCACCTCTGATCTCTCTATTGGACCATGTAAAACATAAAAAACCTATTGACAGGAGAAAGGATCTGCAAGATCGGTGATGGTAGTTACTGGGAACCCCACCAATCACTAGAGTGGGGATCCCTATCCTCTCTTATGGAGGAAATAGTATGGAGCCGTTGCCAGGCATGCGCACTGCCACACTCCATTCAGTGTCTATGGGACTGATGGGGACAGCCGAGAACATCAGCAGCCGCGTATGTGTATATATATATATATATATATATATATATATACATACACAGTACAGACCAAAAGTTTGGACACACCTTCTCATTTAAAGATTTTTCTGTATTTTCATGACTATGAAAATTGTACATTCACACTGAAGGCATCAAAACTATGAATTAACACATGTGGAATTATATACTTAACAAAAAAGTGTGAAACAGCTGAAATTATGTCTTATATTATAGGTTTTTCAAAGTAGCCACCTTTTGCTTTGATGACTGCTTTGCACACTCTTGGCATTCTCTTGATGAGCTTCAAGAGGTAGTCACCGGAAATGGTTTTCATTTCACAGGTGTGCCCTGTCAGGTTTAATAAGTGGGATTTCTTGCCTTATAAATGGGGTTGGGACCATCAGTTGTGTTGTGCAGAAGTCTGGTGGATACATAGCTGATAGTCCTACTGAATAGGCTGTTAGAATTTGTATTATGGCAAGAAAAAAGCAGCTAAGTAAAGAAAAACGAGTGGCCATCATTACTTTAAGAAATGAAGGTCAGTCAGTCCGAAAAATTGGGAAAACTTTGAAAGTGTCCCCAAGTGCAGTTGCAAAAACCATCAAGTGCTACAAAGAAACTGGCTCACATGAGGACCGCCCCAGGAAAGGAAGACCAAGAGTCACCTCTGCTTCTGAGGATAAGTTTATCCGAGTCACCAGCCCCAGAAATCGCAGGTTAACATCAACTCAGATTAGAGACCAGGTCAATGCCACACAGAGTTCTAGCAGCAGACACATCTCTACAACAACTGTTAAGAGGAGACTTTGTGCAGCAGGCCTTCATGGTAAAATAGCTGCTAGGAAACCACTGCTAAGGACAGGCAACAAGCAGAAGAGACTTGTTTGGGCTAAAGAACACAAGGAATGGACATTAGACCAGTGGAAATCTGTACTTTGGTCTGATGAGTCGAAATTTGAGATCTTTGGTTCCAACCACCGTGTCATTAACTTGTAAATAACCTGAAGTCTATAATGAGCCATGTTAATAATATGATCCCACCAATAGTGACTCTGTATGGCCAATTTGACAATAAACTGTGTTGGTATTGTACTTTTTATTTTTCATCACTAGATGGCAGTGCAGCAGTGTAAATGTGTGAGAGAATGGGATGATGGCGCCATTACTGATCATTATGTAAAATCAGGAGCTGACCTTCTTTATTAGTAAATTACAATGTAATTCAGGTTAATGATTCTTATGATTTTGCTAATAAAAACACTATTTCATTGTACACGTGTCGTTGTGTGATTGATCTAGATCCCAGCAGCCTCAATTGTCCACTATTATTGAGAAGTCTTGGCTGCTAGATATGGCAGTGTCATCAATCTCAAGAAGCCTTTTATTCTCACATACATGATAGAATCCAATAGTAAACATCAGCATATCCCTTCCAGGAGCGGAACGACATCGGTCACAGAGGGTGCGACCGGGCCCGTGCAGGAGGGGGGTCGGCCGCCACCAGCACCTATTTCAGTTAGAGGTGCATGCAAGGACACACATTCAGCTGAAATGTATTGAGACGCAGAGACCATCTGTGTCCCTGCACCGCAATACACCCTGCCAGCCAATCAGAGGCCGGCTGTTGACGTTGGTGTGCCAGTCACAGGCGGCACATGACCGTGACGTCATGCACCATGCCAGCAAGACGAAGTTAGATGCCAGTTCCTTCAAGTGCTATAGAAGAATACGCTGCGAGTTGTGGGAGTGGAGGAAGGGAAGAAGAATAATTTATTTATTTTTAAATGTATTGGAGAAGAACAGCAAACATTATTAATGGAAGGGGCACAGGATGGGGGACATTATACCAGGACGGGTACAATAAGAAAGCACAGCAACACACTGCAAGGGCCATTACATATGGAGACACTGAGAACATAAGAGCTAAACTGCATTATTGCTAAATAAAATGTACTTACAAAAAATGAAGGCTCTTAGCGCACAAATTGGCCAATTCATGTATGCCCATCAACCACGACAAGGTAGCGTCCACATGATAGTTAACTAACCTCTTAAACATGCCGCTCTGGGCTATAAGCCTACAATATAAATGGGCAAACATGCCTCTCTTGGGATAGAAACCTACAAATTTAAGTGGGCAGGTAGAAACCAACACTAATTAAAAGCACCCTTGGGCTGATGGGTGCTTATACCAGGAAGGGTCCCAGGATGGAGTGCATTATACCAGGAAGGGTCCCAGGATGGAGTGCATTATACCAAGAAGGGTCCCAGGATGGGGAACATTATACCAGGAAAGGGCTCAGGATGAGGGACATTATACCAGGAATGTGCTCAGAATGGGGTACATTATACCAGGAATGTGCTCAGAATGGGGTACATTATACCAGGATGATGCCCAGGATGGAGTGCATTATACCAGGAAAGGGCTCAGGATGAGGGACATTATACCAGGAATGTGCTCAGGATGGGGGACATTATACCAGGAATGTGCTCAGAATGGGGTACATTATACCAGGAAGATGCCCAGGATGGAGTGCATTATACCAGGAAGGTGCTCAGGAAGGGTAACATTATACCAGGAAGGTGCCAAGGATATAGTGCATTATACCAGGAAGGTGCTCAGGATGTAGTGTATTATACCAGGAAGGTGCTCAGGATGGGGAACATACAGTTATATGAAAAAGTTTGGGCACCCCTATTAATCTTAAGCTTAATGTTTTCTTAAAATTGGTGTTTTTGCAACAGCTATTTCAGTTTGATATATGGAATAACTGTTGGACACAGTAATGTTTCTGCCTTGAAATGAGGTTTATTGTACTAACAGAAAATGTGCAATCTGCATTCAAACAAAATTTGACAGGTGCATAAGTATGGGCACCTCACCAGAAAAGTGACATAAAAAATTTAGTAGATCCTCCTTTTGCAAAAATAATAGCCTCTAGTCGCTTCCTGTAGCTTTTAATGAGTTCCTGGATCCTGGATGAAGGTATTTTTGACCATTCCTCTTTACAAAACATTTCCAGTTCAGTTAAGTTTGATGGTCGCCGAGCATGGACAGCCCTCTTCAAATGATCCCACAGATGTTCAATGATATTCAGGTCTGGGGACTGGGATGGCCATTCCAGAACATTGTAATTGTTCCTCTGCATGAATGCCTAAGTGGATTTGGAGAGGTGTTTAGGATCATTGTCTTGCTGAAAGATCCATCCCCTGCGTAACTTCAACTTTATCACTGATTCTTGAACATTATTGTCAAGAATCTGCTGATACTGAGTGGAATCCATGCGTCCCTCAACTTTAACAAGATTCCCGGTGCCGGCATTGGCCACACAGCCCCAAAGCAAGATGGAACCTCCACCAAATTTTACTGTGGGTAGCAAGTGTTTTTCTTGGAATGCTGTGTTTTTTTGCCGCCATGCATAACGCCTTTTTGTATGACCAAACAACTCAATCTTGGTTTCATCAGTCCACAAGACCTTCTTCCAAAAAGAAATTGGCTTCTCCAAATGTGCTTTTGCATACCTCAGCTGACTCTGTTTGTGGCGTGCTTGCAGAAACGGCTTCTTTCGCATCACTCTCCCATACAGCTTCTCCTTGTGCAAAGTGCGTTGTATAGTTGACCGATGCACAGTGTCACCATCTGCAGCAAGTTGATGCTGCAGCTCTCTGGAGGTGGTCTGAGGATTGTCCTTGACTGATCTCACCATTCTTCTTCTCTGCCTTTCTGGCCTGCCACTTCTGGCCTTAACAAGAACTGTCCCTGTGTTCTTCCATTTCCTTACTATGTTCCTCCCAGTGGAAACTGACAGGTTAAATCTCTGAGACAGCTTTTTGTATCCTTCCCCTGAACAACTATGTTGAATAATCTTTGTTTTCAGATCATTTGACAGTGGTTTTGAGGAGCCCATGATGCCACTCTTCAGAGGAGATTCAAACAGGAGAACAACTTGCAAGTGGCCACTTTAAGTAGCTTTTCTCATGATTGCATACACCTGGCTATGAAGTTCAAAGCTCAATGAGGTTACAAAACCAAAAAAAGTGCTTTAGTAAGTCAGTAAAAAGTAGGTAGCAGTATTTAAAACAAGAAACTGATAAGGGTCCCATACTTATGCACCTGTCAAATTTTGTTTGAATGCAGATTGCACATTTTCTGTTGGTACAATAAACCTCATTTCAAGGCAGAAACATTACTGTGTCCAACAGTTATTACATATATCAAACTGAAATAGCTGTTGCAAAAACACCAATTTTAAGAAAACATTAAGCTTAAGATTAATAGGGGTGCCCAAACTTTTTCATATAACTGTAATACCAGGAAAGGGCGCAGAATAGAGCACATTATACAAGGAAGAGGCCCAAGATGTACAGTTGAAACCAGAAGTTTCCATACACTATATAAAAAGACACATATGCATGTTTTTCTCAATATCTGACATGAAATCAGAATAAACCTTTCCCGTTTTTTTAAAATGCCTTAATACATTCTCTCTCTCCTTATTCTGGCATTTGGCAGATATTAAAAATTATGGTAATCCTAATTGACCTAAAACGGGAAAGGGCATCAGCGTTCCCATGTAACTTCCCAGGCCTATGCTCTACGTGAAAGTTGAAGTCCTGAAGAGCTAGGAACCATCTAGTTACCCTGGCATTGTTACCCCTCTTTTCCCTCAACCATCTCAACGGGGCATGGTCTGACAACGGGCACAGGACAGTGTACGGAACTATGCTTTAAACCTGCAGGAGGCGCTGAGGGCCATCAAACAGGTAGACCCTGACAGTGTGCGTGATGAAAACAGACTGTTAACTGAACAATTTATTGAGGGTTTACTGTCCAGCGCCCACCGAACCCAGCTGCGCATAGTGGCTCTGCAAAACCCTGACTTAGACTTTGCTAAGTTTAAGTACAGGGCCATCCGGGTGCTACGAGAACCAGCACCAGGTGGCGCTACAGCTCACCGCCGCCCAGATATCACCTACCACCAGGAGGTGGCACCCTTTTCCCCGAAGCCTGTAGGAGCTGATGCGCAAACTCTGGACAGTGCCCCATCAACAGACCTGCACCATCAGGTCCAAGAGCTAACTAAAAGTGTAGCAGCACTAACCAAAACTGTACAGTCCTTGCAGGTGTATCCCAAAGGAAAGATCCAGCTGGCTTCCAGTCCGGAGGACATCCCGTGGCGCCAACAGAAGAGGATTCCACCATCCAGAGGGAGGAACAGCGACCGCTACGACTAGGACGGACAACCCATCTGCCGCCGCTGCAATCAGCCAGGACATTATGCAAGGTACTGTCATTTAAACGAGCAAAACCTGGGGCAGAGGGCCAACCCCCAGGCATAAGACCACCAGGCCCATCAAGCTGGTGAGACAAATATGTGGGAGGACGACCGGTCCTACCTGTCGTGCTGGACGGCTTTCCAATGAGCGCGTTGCTGTACACTGGATCCCAAGTGACCACCATCCCCTACATTCTTTTCAAACGGTACTGGACTGACTCTGATATTACCCGCCATCCAGATGAAAATTTGAGTATTTATGCCAGCAATGGTCAACCAGTACCTCAGGTGGGGTTCAAAGAAGTGACCATAAAGTTGGCAAAGTGGAACTGCCAGCACAAGGACTGATTATTGTCGACATTGATCGCTGAGAAAGTCATCCCATGATAACCTTGGGCACTAATGTCATTGAAAATTGTCTTGCAGAGATAATTGTCTTGTTACAGCAGGTTGCGGAGACCGCCAGATCCAGCCAGCAGCCGGTTCTACAAAGAGAGATCAGAGCCCTGATGAAAAGACAACAGGTAGAACTGTCTGGTGGTGAAATTGGCAGTGTCAGGATGAGTGACCCATTTCCTATTGCCATGCCCCCAAGAAGTGAAATTATGATATGGTGCCGGGCAGCTATTGGTCTAAGGGGTAGAGATTACCAGGCCATGGTAGAGCCCGTCTACTCTGACAGTAGGCCCACCATTTTGACAGCCCAGAGGGTGGTTGATGTCCGCCATGGGAGGGTACCCGTCCGCATCCTAAACATTGGGGAGAGAGAAGTCCATTTGCCCCGGTATGCCACTCTAGCCAAACAGTTCACTGTCAACCAGAATTCTATAAAGACAGTGGAACCCTTGCCTCCATCCCAACAGGCAGAGGATAACGGCTCCAAGGAACAAATGGAGGACTGGTGCCAGAAGCTGCATGTGGGCACTGACTCCACCTCTCCACACCGAAAACAAGGAGTGTACCGGGTGGTACAGGAATACGAAAGGGTCTTCAGTAAACATCCACTTGACTTCGGGCAGGTAAAAGGGGTTCAACACCATATCCCCACGGGAGACCATCCATCCATTAAAGAAAGGTACTGGCCTGTACCCCCTGCACACTACCAAAATGCCAAAGGGATGTTGCGAGAAATGAAGGAGGCTGGGGTAATAAGAGACAGTTGTAGCCCCTGGGCAGCTCCATTAGTTCTTGTAAAGAAAAAGGATGGCACTATGAGAATGTGTGTAGACTACAGTAAAATCAACCGCATAATACACAAAGATGCATACCCGTTACCCAGAATAGAGGAATCACTAGCTGCATTAAAGTCTGCTAACTATTTCTCCACTTTGGATCTTACTAGTGGGTATTGGCAGGTTCCTGTAGCAGAGGCGGATAAGGAAAAGACCGCATTCACCTCCCTGATGGGCCTCAGCGAGTTCAACTGCATGCCATTCGGGCTCTGCAACGCCCCAGGAACCTTCCAGCGGTTGATGGAGTGCTGTCTGGGACATAAGAATTTCGAAACAGTCCTGCTGTACCTGGATGACGTCATTGTATACTCCCAGACGTATGAGGACCATCTGAAGCACCTGGCGGAAGTGTTTGACTCCCTGGCTGGCTTTGGTCTAAAGGTGAAGCCCTCAAAATGTCATCTGCTGAAGCCCAAGGTACAGTACCTGAGGCACGGGGTGAGCGCTGACGGTGTAGCTCCAGATCCCGATAAAATCACAGTAATCAAGGACTGGCCAAGACCCTCCACCGTAAAGGAAGTGCGGCAGTTCCTCGGGTTGGTAGGCTACTACCGAAGATTTATTCCAGGCCTCACCAAGATGGCGGCACCCATGCTGGACCTCCTGATAGGCCAGTCCAGGAAGGCCAAAAACCAGAAGCCGCCATTCAAATGGGACAAGCTGGAAGATGAGTCCTTCCACCAGCTGAAAATGGCCCTCACGGGGGACGAGATCCTGGCTTACCCTGATTATGGCCAGCCGTTCATCCTCCACACGGATGCGGGCAACGTGGGACTGGGAGCGGTGCTGTCCCAGATCCAGCAGGGCAGAGAACGGGTAATCGCTTATGCCAGCAGGAAGCTCCGGCCCACAGAAAGGAACCCTGAAAATTACAGCTCCTTCAAGCTAGAGTTCCTCGCAGTGGTATGGGCAGTGACAAAGCGCTTTAAACATTACCTCGCCTCTTCAAGTTCACTGTATTCACAGACAAAAACAATCTGACACACCTGGACACTGCGAAACTTGGTGCCCTGGAGCAGAGATGGATGGCCCGACTCTCCAATTATGAGTTCACCATCAAGTACCGGGCTGGGCGCAAGAATGCCAATGCAGATGTACTGTCCAGGATGCCTAACTTGCCAGATGGGGGAGAAGACCCAGAAGAACTGGAAGAGATAGAAATCCCCGCTTTCCACCGTCATGGGATAACTCAGTGCTCCCACTGTGTGAAAGACAGGTACTCTTCCACCAAAGAGGCCACGTTCAATCCCTTGCCCCACCACGGCTGGGCAGAAACACAAGACAGTGACCCGGCCGTCCACCTAGTCAAAGAGTTGCTGACATGAGCCGACTCATACCCTGACCCAGATGCTCCAGAGGAGACCAAACAGCTGTGGAAAGAGAAGAGTAAGCTGTTTATCTATGAAGGGAAGCTGTGTCGAAGAACTGTCAACTCCCGGACGCATGAGCTGGTCTGGTAGGTGGTAGTCCCGAGGCGGGACGCGTCTATGGTCTTGGAAGCGTACCACGATGGAGCAGGACACTTCGGATGGAAAAAGCTGGAAGTCCTGCTGCGTGAACGGTTCTATTGGGTCGGCATGAGAGGAGCAATCGAGAGGTGGTGTCGAGACTGCGGACCGTGCAACCTGAGAAGGAAAGACCGTGACAGCCAGAGGGCTGCCCTGCAGCCCATCATCACCAAGCAGCCGCTCGAACTGGTAGCCCTAGACCATGTGAAGCTGTCCCCAAGCAGGTCAGGCTATGTCTACGCTCTCACCATCGTAGACCACTACTCCCGGTTTCTGGTAGTAGTGCCAGTCAAGCACCAAACAGCTCAGACAGCAGCCAGAGCTTTCCAACAGCACTTCTGCCACCCGCATGGTTACCCAGAACGTGTGCTAACTGACCAAGGTCCGGCCTTCGAAGCGGAGGTATTCCAGGAGTTCTGCAACCTGTACGGCAAGAAGATCAGGACAACGCCTTATCACCCCCAGACCAACAGGATGTGTGAAAAGATGAACCAGGTGGTGATAGACCTACTGAAGACATTTCCCCTGGAGGAACGCAGTCTGTGGCCAGAAAAGTTGCCAGACCTAGTGGACCTCTACAATCATATCCCAGTGAATTCCACCAACTGCACACCAGCTTACCTGATGAGAGCGAGACCTGGTAAGCTGCCCATCGATCTGGATATGGGAGTTCTGACACCAGAGGACGCCTCACCAGACACAGATTGGGACACTGAGCGGCAACAGCAATACCGCAAGGTACAGGAAAGTGTTGAAAGAAGTCTGTTCCAAGCAAGAGAAAGGCAAGAGAGGACTTACAATCAACATGCACCTGCTGCCCCCTTGTCACCTGGAGAGCAAGTCCTAAAGAGGAAGAGGCGACTCCACAAGTTGGATGACCAGTGGGAAAAAGAGCCGTACACCATTCTACCATCAAGTCATGATAACACCAAGGTGTGCCTCATAAGTAAGGACGGAGGTGAGACAACAGCAACAGTTTCCAGAGACCACCTGAAGAAATGTCCCGAGCAGCTATAGCATGCCGAAGAAGGCCAAGATATCCCTCAACCCGCAGAGGAAGTGGAAGAATTGGTCAGCACGGTACTCGGAGAATTTCCCCGATCATGGACACAAGTGAATAATGCCATTGTTGTGCCTGTCCTTACATTTCTCCAACCAGCCCCTCAAGCACCTACAGAAGTCTCAGTAGAGTTGGAAGAACCATTGGCCCCGGAGACAGAAGATTCCTCATCAGCAGACCAGGAGAATCTACCCTCTGCTAGTAGCGAGCCTGTCGTACCCACGGTAAGCCAAAGGATCCGTAGGAAGCTGCCCAACCTACCAGTGACACCTCAAAATACCAGTAGTGCAGGTCAAACAGTGCCCACCACACCAGGGGTAGGGAAAGGGGACCAGAGTGGAACACAGACAGACAGTGTGTTACGCAGGTCCACCAGAATCACCAGAGGTCAAATTCCTGCTCGTTGGAAAATTTAAATGTAACTATAACTATAACTGTAATGTTGAATTGTTTTGTGTGTGTAATGAATATGTTTTTCCAGTTACCCTACAGGGTCCAAAAAGACTTTCAGGTTATGGACAATGAATAACCAAAAACTCTGCCTGTAAATAGTTGCACCTGTAAAGTGCCCCTTTTGTGCCAGACCACAGAACAAAAACCCGTGGAGGTGGCTGAAGATGTGGTCCAACTCCGGATCATCAATGCCCTGTAGCCACCCTAGGGCCTACGTTGAGGGTTTGGGACAGGTCCCTCAGATTGCACCTTGTTTCAGTGAAATGGACACCTGGTTGCGGATGATACCGTGACCTTTAAAGACTCTAATGGTTGTAAATATGTTAATGTATTGTTACTTGTTGTATTTTTGCAAAATATGTTCAGTCCCGGAGTACTGAAATTTACTAGGGTGGAATGTGGCACCCCAAAGGGTCTGGTTGCCACAGTGGTAGTAATACCATGTCTGGGAGCAAAACAGGAATTTCCTGGTCAGGGAACACACTACATGCAACACCTCCTGCTCCAGACCAGAAAAGGGGAGGATCCTGCCCTATATAACTGGATCTGGAATGCGGGGTTAGTCAGTCTAGTGAGAGTCTAGTTCAGTGTCAGGAGTCAGTTAGGACTAAGGAGCAAGGAGCTGAGGACTGGAGCTGTGCAGAGCTCGTCCTGGCCAGTGGATACAGAAGACCTGACACCGGAGTTCGAGGCTGTGAGGATTGTATATCAAGCAGCAGAAACCGCAAGGCAGGAGATTGCAGGTCTCCTGGCTCACAGAAGCCCGGAGGCTCAGCCACACGAAAGGACCAGTACTGCCACAGAGGAGCAAGGAATACACGGGATCCGAGTCGCCAGCCATACGGGTGAGCAGCACGTTACACTCAGGGACGTGGGCTACAACACGACTATAAGAGGGATAGCCAAAAGAGTACAGTCGGAACGGCAGGCCTACAACTCCACCTGGCCAGGGGATTCTAGGATTGCTCCCAGACTGACCAGGCCCTCATCCCTAGCAAGTACTCCCGTTGGGGCCTATATAATTACCACCAGTAAAGACCCTAGGACTGCACTGCAAAGACTCCGTGTTATTATTACTGATCCAGGCACTATTACCACCATCATCCATACACGCTGCCCTGAAGCTACACTCTTCCTGTGAGGAGTTACACTACCTTGCTGCGCATACCACCAGCTTCAGCGGACTGCCCTGCAGCGGCGGTTACCAATAACCGCAATCCACAGGTGGCATAGTCAGACTATCAATAACTGAGACACATAGACTACCCTGGTTTGACCGCCCTGGGTCACGGACCGGGTCACTGCCACAGTGACTACAACCCCCAGCATCTACAGGCCCGGCTCCGGGTCTCCCCACGGCCCAGGGGGCGCGTCATTTATGTCACTTAATTGTGTGCCAGGCAGTGGAGCTGCTGAGGCCAAGCAGACATGCTGCACAGATCAGAGCAGTGGGGGAACGGGGAGAGGTGAGTATTGTATTTATTTTTTTACATCATTGAGAACATGGTGGTCACAAGGCTGGAGGGCTATGGGGGGTGCATTATAGTATATGTACTCTATGGGGCAGCATTATACTCTATGGGGACTGCATTGTACTGTATTGAGGACTATGGGGAGTGCATTGTACTATATGAGGGCTGCATTATACAGTATTGAGAACTATGGAGAGTACATTATACTCTATGGAGGATTATGGGGCACATTATACTATATGGAGGACTATGGGGCATATTGTACTTAAGGAGCACAATGCTGCCTATTCATCGAGTGATTGGATTGTTTATGCCAAAACAAAGCTCATTGTTCTCAGCAGCACATCGCCCAGTGAAAACTGCAGATGTACTGCTAATAAAATGATACTGTAGGGGGACAGATTGATCTACTAGTGACTGTTCTGTCCCCATCATTCTTCCTCAGCCGGTGTAAAGAAGCCGGGAAACATGCGTCGAATGACTTCAATATTGTCGATCGCGCTCGTTTAATGGCCTGAACTCAGCGCATGTAAATACAACCAAAATATTTCTGTGTGATGGTGCAATATGTTAGCATTTGGGGCCCCACTATCTCTAAAACAGGCCCTGAGTACAACCAAAGCTAGTCCATACATAGCCCATTCAAAAAGTGTGAAAATATATGTATATGTGGCACCCCAGGGGGTCTGGTTACTACAGTGGAAATACCATATCTGAGAGCGAGCATGGGTTTTCCTGGTCAGGAGCACATTTGCAAGCAACGCTTCCTGCCCCAGTCCAGGGAGGGGAGGAACCTGCCATTTATAAACTGGAACTGGGGCGGGGTTAGTTAGTTATTTCCAGAGAGAGGGACAGAGCAGCAAGGAGCCCTGTAGGAGACAGGAGCTGAAAGCCAGGGACAGGTACAGCAGAGCTCGTCCTGGCAGAAGACGCAGAGAACCGGACACCGGAGTCCGAGGCTGTGAGGATATTCACATCCAGCAGCAGAAACCACCTGGCAGGGGATTTCAGGTCCTCTGGCCGTAGAAAGTCCGGAGGCTCAGTCACACGCAAGGGACCGGCACCGCCATCGAGGAGCGGAAGAAACCAAAGGCCCCAAGTCACCAGCCATACGGGTGAGCACCACACGGTACACTCAGGGACGTGGGCTACTACTCGACTACAGCAAGGTAGCCAGGAAGAGTGCAGTCAGACGGGAAGGCCTACACCTCTACCTGGCCAGGGGGATTCTTGTTCGCTCACAGACTGACCAGGCCTCTAATGTTAGCCAGTACTCCCAGCAGGGTCTCCTTCATCACCAACAGTAAAGACCCTGAACTACACTGCACGGACTTTGAGTGATTTCTGCTGCGCTTATGCACCACAACCCTCACCATCTACACACGCTGCCCTGAGGCTATACTCCTCCCGTGGGGAGTTATACTACCCCCTGCTGCGCACACAACATCAGCCTCAGCGGTCTGCCCCGCAGCGGCGGTTCTCAGTGACCGCAATCCACGGGTGGCGTAGTCGGACATTTCAACATTAAAAACCAAGTAAACAGATCCGCCACTGGTTTGACCACCCTGAGCCACGGGACCGGCTCGCCGCCATGGAGACTACAACCCCTGACATCACACAGAAACCCGGCTCTGGGTATTCCCACACACACGGCCCAGGGGGCGCATCAACTTTGGCGTAGTCGGCAGGATCTCGTGCCCGCAACCACCGGGTACTGCGTGCCTGAAGAAAGACTGTGATACTTACCGTGGTGAAGTTTCCCGCCATCCGCAGATGTTTTCCCGCCATCCGCAGCCATTTTCCCGCTATTGAGCGCCATTTTTGGGACGCCGCGCGGGAAGAAGAGGGGCGTGGACGCCAAAAGCGCGCAAGAGCTGAAGCCCCGCCTTACGTACTGACACTGCGCAAGGTCCTGGAAGGAGCCCAGCGGACGCCGACGTCACCAACGCGCGACGCAAGGTCCTCGACCCCGACGATCGCCTGCGGAGCCGCGGCCTATGGTAAGAAGCAATGGAAGGTAGGCCACGGTTAACTAGGGGGGAGGAAGACACCAGGAATGGAGGGAGCTCCCACTGCCAGCGCGGCTGCTGCCGCAGTGATGCCGTTCACGATGCCGTATATCCCTGGAGCGTCATGGTTACCCCAGTACTCAGGGGAGTCGCATACCCTGAGCAACTTTAAAGAAAGACTGTATAGCCTATTCAAAGTATACCCCCCTGTCCGAGGAACATAAAGTGAGCATCCTGATAGGTCAGTTAATTGGAGCAGCCCAAAGAGAAGTGAAGTCCTGGTCAGCCAGGGAAAAGGGGACTGTAAAGGAAATACTGGCCCGTCTAAAGGACACTTTTGATACCCGCACCTCAGCAGAGATCAAGCTAAAATTTTATGGATGCAAACAGCGGGCACAAGACAGTATACGGGACTATGCTATGAATTTGCAGGAGGCCCTGAGAGCCATTAAGTAGGCAGACCCTGACAGCGTGCGCAATGAGGATAAGCTGTTGACTGAACAGTTCATTGAGGGTCTACTGTCCAGCGCCCACCGAACCCAGTTGCGTGTAATGGCCTTGCAGAACCTTGATTGGACTTTGCGCTGTAACCCACAGGCGCCCTGCTATCACCTATCACCAGGAGGCGGCGCCCTTGCCTGCAGAGCCTGTGGGAGCTGATGCACAGGCTTTGGACAAAGCCCCGGCTGTAGACCTGCACTATTAGGTCCAAGAACTGACCAAAAGCGTTGCCGCGCTAACCAGAACTGTGCAGTCTTTACAGGTGTCTTCCCCAGGAAAGATCCAGCTGGCTTCCAGTCTGGAGGACGTCCCTTGGAGCCAACGGAGGAGGATCCCATCGTCCAGAGGAAGGCCCAGCGACCGCTATGACCAGGACGGACAACCCATCTGCCGCCGCTGCAACCAACCAGGACATATGGCAATTTACTGTCATTTAAATGGGCCCGACCTGGGGCAGAGGGCCGACCCCCAGGCATAAGATCATCAGGCCCATCGAGCTGGCATGATAAGTACATAGGGGGATGACCGGTCTTGCCTGTGGTGCTGGATGGCATTCCTATGAGTGCACTACTGGACACCGGGTCACAGGTAACCACCATCCCCTATGTGCTCTTTAAGCGGTACTGGAATGACTCAGATATTACCCGCTACCCAGATGACGATTTGAGCATCATCGCAAGCCATGGTCAGCCCGTGCCGCAGGTGGGATTCAAGGAGGTGACCATAAAGATTGGTAAAGTTGAACTGCCAGCACAAGGACTGATTATTGTGGACATTGACCGTCGTGAAAGCCACCCTAAGATAACCTTGGGTACTAATGTTATTGAAAATTGTCTTGCAGAGATAATTCTCATATTACAGCAGGTTGCGGTGAACGCCAGCTCCAGCCAGTAGCGTGTCCCACAAAAAGAGATCAGAGCCCTGATGAAAAGGCAGCAGGTAGAACTGTCTGGTGGTGAGATTGGTAGTGTAAGGATGAGTGACCTGTTCCCTATCGCCATGCCCCCAAAGAGTGAGATGATGATCTGGTGCCGGACTGCAATCGGGTTAAGAGGAAGGGACTACCAAGCCATGGTAGAACCCGTCTACTCAGACAGTAGGCCCACCATTTTGACGGCACGGGGGGTGGTCGATGTACGCCATGGGAGGGTGCCCGTCCGCATCCTAAACATTGGGGAAAGAGAAGTATACTTGCCCCGGTATGCCACTCTAGCCAAATTGTTCACCGTTAACCAAAACTCCATAAAGGCCGTGAAACCCTTGCCTTCATCTCAACTAGAGGAGGGTAACGGCTCCAAGAAACGAATGGAGGACTGGTGTCAGAAGCTGCATGTGGGCACCGACTCCACTCCCTCACACCAAAAACAGGGAGTCTACCGGGTGGTGCAGGAGTACGAAAGAGTCTTTAGCAAACACTCGCTAGACTTTGGGCAAGTAAAGGGGGGTAGAACACCACATCCCCACAGGAGACCATCCACCCATAAAGGAAAGATACCGACCTGTACCCCCTGCACACTATCAGAATGCCAAGGGGATGTTGCGAGACATGAAGGAGGCTGGGGTAATCAGGGACAGCTGTAGCCCCTGGGCAGCTCCACTAGTTCTTGTGAAAAAGAAAGATGGCACCATGAGAATTTGTGTAGATTACAGAAAGGTCAACCGTATCACACACAAAGATGCGTACCCGTTACCTAGGATAGAGGAATCTTTAGCTGCATTAAAGTCTGCTAACTTCTTCTCCACTTTGGATCTTACTAGCGGGTACTGGCAGGTTCCTGTAGCAGAGGCAGACAAGGAGAAGACCGCGTTCACCACCCCGATGGTTCTCAGCGAATTCAACTGTATGCCGTTCGGGCTCTGCAACTCACCAGGAACCTTCCAGCGGTTGATGGAGTGCTGCCTGGGGCACAGGAATTTCGAGACGGTCCTGCTATACCTGGACGATGTCATCGTGTATTCCAAAACATATGAGGACCATCTGAAACACCTGGCAGAGGTGTTTGACGCCCTGGCAGGCTACGGCCTAAAGGTGAAACCCTCCATGTGTCATCTACTGAAACCAAAAGTACAGTACCTGGGACACGCGGTGAGTGCTGACGGAGTAGCTCCAGACCCTGATAAAATTACAGTGATTAAGGACTGGCCAAGACCCTCCAGCATAAAGGAAGTGCGGCAGTTCCTCGGGTTGGTAGGCTACTACCGAAGATTCATCCCCGGGTTCACCAAAATGGCAGCCCCTATGCAAAACCTCCTGTTGGGTCAGTCAAAGACCAAGAATCAGAAGCCACCCTTCAAATGGGACAAGCTGGAGGATGAGTCTTTCCGCCAGCTGAAGATGGCCCTCACGGGGGATGAGGTTCTGGCTTACCCTGATTACGGCCAGCCTTTCATCCTCCACACGGACGCGAGCAACATCGGGCTAGGGGTGGTGCTGTCCCAGATCCAACAGGGCAGAGAACGGGTAATCGCTTATGCCAGCAGGAAACTCCGGCCAACAGAGAGAAACCCCGAAAATTATAGCTCCTTCAAGCTAGAGTTCCTGGCAGTGGTGTGGGCAGTTACAGAACGCTTTAAACATTACCTTGCCTCTTCCAAGTTCACCGTGTACACCGACAACAACCCGTTGACACACCTGGATACTGCGAAACTTGGTGCCCTGGAGCAGAGATGGATGGCCCGCCTATCCAACTATGAATTTACCATCAAATACCAGGCGGGACGCACAAATGCCAACGCAGACACCCTGTCCAGGATGCCGAACTTGCCGGACGGAGGGGAAGATCCAGAAGAACTGGAAGAGATTGAACTCCCTGCGTTCCACCGTCACGAGATTACCCAGTGTTCCCACTGTGTACGGGACAAGCACTCTGCCACGTTCAATCCCTTACCCCACTACAGCTGGGCGGAGACGCAAGACAGTGACCCAGCCGTCCGCCTGGTAAAAGAGATGCTGACACAGGCTGATGCCCGCCTTGACCCAGACGCTCCGGAAGAGACCAAACAGCTGTGGAAGGAGAAGAGTAAACTGTTTCTCAACAAGGGGAAGCTGTGCCGGAGAATTGTTAACTCCCAGACACATGAGCTGACCTGGCAGGTAGGGGTCCCGAGACGAGACGCGGCTATGGTCCTGGAGGCAATCCACGACGGAGCAGGGCACTTTGGATGGAAGAAGTTGGAGTTCCTGTTGCGTGAACGGTTCTTCTGGGTAGGCATGAGAGGGGCCATTGAGAGATGGTGCAGAGACTGCGGCTCGTGCAACCTGAGAAGAAAAGACCGTGCCAGCCAGAAGACTCCCCTGCAGCCCATCATCACCAAGCAGCCACTAGAACTGGTAGCCCTGGACCATGTGAAGCTGGCTCCAAGTAGGTCCGGGTACGTCTACGCCCTCACCATCGTAGACCACTACTCCCGGTTCCTGGTGGTGGTCCCTGTCAAGGACTTAACAGCTCAGACAGCAGCAGAGCCTTCCAGCAGCACTTCTGCCATCCACACGGGTATCCGGAGCAAGTGTTGACTGACCAAGGTCCAGCCTTCGAAGCGGAGGTCTTCCAGGAGTTCTGCAACCTCTATGGCTGCAAGAAGATAAGGACAATGCCCTATCACCCCCAAACCAACGAATTGTGCGAGAAGATGAACCAGGTGGTGATAGACTTGCTGAAAACGTTGCCCCTGGAAGAACGCAGTCTGTGGCCTGAAAAACTGCCTGATCTGGTGGACTTGTATAACCACATCCCAGTAAATTCCACCAACTGCACCCCAGCTTACCTAATGAGAGCAAGACCTGGTAAGCTGCCTATTGACCTGGATATGGGAGTCCTGAGACCCGAGGACACCTCGCCAGAGGCAGACTGGGATACAGAACGGCAGCAGCAGTACTGGAAAGTGCAGGAGAGTGTTGAGAGAAGTTTGTCTCAAGCAAGAGAAAGGCAAGAGAGGACTTACAACCAGCATGCTCCCTCTGTTCCCCTGGCACCTGGAGAGCAGGTCTTGAAGAGGAAGAGGCGGCTCCATAAGTTGGATGACCAGTGTGAGAAAGACCCGTACACAGTATTGCCCTCAAGTCATGAAAACCCGAAAGTATGCGTTATCAGTAAGGATGGAGGAGAGAACACAGCCACTGTCTCTAGAGACCACCTGAAGAAGTGTCCCGAGCAGCTGCAAAGCACTGAATAAGACCAAGATAGCCCTCAACCCACAGAGGAAAGGGAAGAAATGGTCAGTACAGTACTCGGAGAATTTCCCCGGTACTGGACACAAATTAACAACGCTATTGTGGTACCCGTCCTTACCTTTCTCCAGCCAGCCCCTCAAGGGCCTACAGAAGAGCAAGTAGTGTTGGAAGAGCAACCGGCCCCGGAGGCAGAGGATTCCATAACAGCAGCCCAGGAGAATCAACCCTCTGCTAGTAGTGAGCCTGCCGTGCCCGTGGTAAGCCAAAGAGTACGCAGAAAGCTGCCCAACCGACCCTTAACATCTCCAAACACCTGTACTGCAGACACTAGCGAGCCCACTACATAAGGGGTGGAAACAGGGGACCCAGAAAGAACACCACCAGATAGTGCGTTACGTAGGTCCACAAGGAGCACTAGAGGTCAGAAGCCAGCTCGCTGGAGAATCTAGGAGAAATGATATATACCTGTATATTGCAAATGTTGTAATGTTTTATGTTTGTTACCTGATTACTGATTATGTTTCTCAAGTTACCCGACAGGGTCTATGGACGGACAGGTTATGGACAATGAATAACCGGAACTGTACCTTGTAAATAGTTGCACCTGTTAGTGCCCCTTTTGTGCCAGACCACAGAACAAAAACCCGTGGAGGTGGCTGAAGACGTGGTCCAACACCGGATCATCGATGCCCTGTAGCCACCCCAGGGCCTACGTGGAGGGTTTGGGACGGGTCCCTCAAAATGCATCTTGGGTGACATGGACACCTGGTTACGGAAGCGCCGTGTCCTATCAAGACTGAACTCCTTGTACATATATTGTTGTGTTATTGTTTATACCCTGTTATGTGTGTTTTCAAAAAAAAAAAGGTGTTTAGTAACGGAGTACTAAAGTTTACTAGGGGGGAATGTGGCACCCCAGGGGGTCTGGTTGCCACAGTGGTAGAAATACCATGTCTGAGAGCGATCATGGGTTTTCCTGGTCAGGAGCACATTTGCATGCAACGCCTCCTGCCCCAGTCCAGGGAGGGGAGGAACCTGCCCTTTATAAACTGGATCTGGGGCGAGGTTAGTTAGTTAGTTCCAGAGAGAGGGATAGAGCAGCAAGGAGCCCTGTAGGAGACAGGAGCTGAGAGCCAGGGACTGGAGCAGCAGAGCTCGTCCTGGCAGAAGACGCAGAGAACCTGACACCGGAGTCCGAGGCTGTGAGGATATTCACATCCAGCAGCAGAAACCACCTGGCAGGGGATTTCAGGTCCTCTGGCCGTAGAAAGCCCGGAGGCTCAGTCACACGCAAGGGACCGGCACCGCCATCGAGGAGCGGAAGGAACCAAAGGCCGCAAGTCACCAGCCATACGGGTGAGCACCACATGGTATACTCAGGGATGTGGGCTACTACACGACTACAGCAAGGTAGCCAGGAAGAGTGCAGTCAGATGGGAAGGCCTACACCTCCTCCTGGCCAGGGGGATTCTTGTTCGCTCACAGACTGACCAGACCTCTAATGTTAGCCAGTACTCCCAGCAGGGTCTCCTTCATCACCAACAGTAAAGACCCTGAACTGCACTGCACGGACTTTGAGTCATTTCTGCTGCGCCTATGCACCACAACCCTCACCATCTACACATGCTGCCCTGAGGCTATACTCCTCCCGTGGGGAGTTATACTACCCCCTGCTGCGCACACAACATCAGCCTCAGCGGTCTGCCCCGCAGCGGCGGTTCTCAGTGACCGCAATCCACGGGTGGCGTAGTCGGACATTTCAACATTAAAAACCAAGTAAACAGATCCGCCACTGGTTTGACCACCCTGAGCCACGGGACCGGACGGAGACTACAACCCCTGACATCACACAGAGACCCGGCTCCGGGTATTCCCACACACACGGCCCAGGGGGCGCGTCATATATAAAGGCATATACGACTAGTAATGCTAACTGTAGAATACCATGCTACAAACATAACAAATGCTAATAAATGTACAGAAAAAGTAATGGATGATACATCAATCTCATGTGTAGAAATGAAGCCTACCTAGTGATGTCCGGAGCCTCTCCATAGACTTCAATAGGCAGCTTCTATTGTATTCCTCACTGAGTTATCAGTCTGTCTTGTCTTTAGCTTGATGGATTTTACCTATTCTTCAGAGGACGCTACATTCACAAATCCTTGTCTATTTCTATATCCTTGTAAAACAGAACCTTTTTCTCCCATGTGTCTCCGCATTGTCTCTATTTTATATTCGTGTTGTATAGATATATTTTTTCCTCATACATTTGTAAAAACTGAAGCAGGTAGACTGTCTGAACTTTTATTTATCCATTGACTATTAATGGATCTATTAAAAATGGATGAAACACTGATGGAGCACTAAAGGAAAAGAAAAGTCTTCAGTGCTTCATGCGTTGTACATGGATTTCCTTAGACTTTAATGGCTGAGTCTGATCTGCAAAATGAATGAGAATAGAACCTGCTCTGAGTCTCACAGATTAGACACGGAACTGTTATTAAAAAACAGACGGCACATGGACTAGTGCAATAAATGTCATGCCACGTTCACACATTCAGTATTTGGTCAGTATTTTACATCAGTATGTGTAAGGCAAAACCAGGAGTGGGTGATAAATGCAGAAGTGGTGACGTGTTTCTATTATACTTTTCCTCTGATTGTTCCTCACCTGGTTTGGGCTTAGAAATACTGAGGTAAAATACTGACCAAATATTGAACGTGTGAATATGGCCTGAAAGTGGTGGTCTGATATTTCATTAAATTAACCTGGTGTCTACAGCTCTGACTAGTGATGTAGAGGTGAATGAATCTCACTTTGCATTCCTATGAGAGTCACATCAAGGCTCATTATATAGAGAAATTGTCTTCCACATCGCGTATAAGATCCTGTAGGATTCTGAGAGTCAGAAGTAACGTGGGACGACCGAAAGACCAGAATGGAGTGGACAGCTCCCCAACAAAGCGATTGATAAAACTGATTTCCCCTATGAGCAAAGGAGCATTGCTTTAATCACATTTTTATTTTTTCTCTTCTGCACAAAAAAGCCTTTAAATTTGACAAGTCAATGATTTCCATTGTACTGACTGCAATAGTGTATGGCACTATTCCTGCAAGAGGATCCAAACTGAACCACGAGTGCAGGGCCGGGACAAGGGGTAGGCACCCGCCTAGGACGCTACCTCTCTGAGGGGGAAGCAGTTTAAGAAAAAAAATTGACATTATTGAACGCCTGCAGTCAACTGGCACCTTCCTCCTGCCGCAAACATTCAGCATGCTGACAGCCGGTACACAGGAACAAAGGTGAGCGGAGTCAGTGGGTCACTAACACCACTCAACGCCTGCGCCCCGGTTCTCATTCCCTCTCTGCATTGAAATGCATTTGTGTCTTTAAGACAATGTGAACGCTGCCCCCAGGACAGGAGCAGAGGAGCTGTAATCAGGTTGATGTTCTGGCGGTAATTCCCGCAATACGCAGGGTATGGACAGTCTGCCCCCTGTTAGAGGATGGCGCCACACAGGAATACGGCAGTAGAACAACCATCGGTTTTGTTACAAGCTGCATCTATTGTATCTCATTAATTGAAACCAAACGGCCCCCATTATAATTAAGCTATATTAGTTTCCATGACTATTCTTGGGTCTGACATTGTAAAGGAAGTGGTCATCAGAGCTTGTTACCTGATGGATCAGACGAGGAAGTTAGAGGTCCAGTTACCATAGTTTCTCACCTATTCCTTTTCTTGGGGGGGAAGCCATTTGCGTCATCTGCCTAAGGCAGCAAAATACCTTATCATGATATTAATAAAAATACCAAAAAGCATGTCTGTAATATAACCAAAAGCAACATAGATGTTTTATATATTTATTTTTATGCATAAAAGTTGTTAATATTATGCAAATATATAAAAAGAAAGTGTGTAGATATAGTCACTTTCTGTGGAAAGGAGCAGATGATGATGATTCCGCTCCTCAGGCCTCGGCTTACACTTCTGCCGCTTTTGGACATCCAGGTCTGGATCACACATGAGAGAGGAGAAGAGCAGGAATGTGTGACTTGTGATCTGTATAGTTGGAGTTTTCCTGGATTCCTTCAGCATCGCGATTAGCCATATGGCCTTCTGTCTGACCATGGTCAGGAAGGTGAAGGAGCAGCCGCTTCCTTCTGTCTGACCATGGCCTGGTAGAGGAAGGAGCAGCCGCTTCCTTCTGTCTGACCATGGCCTGGTAGAGGAAGGAGCAGCCGCTTCCTTCTGTCTGACCATGGCCTGGTAGAGGAAGAAGCAGCCGCTTCCTTCTGTCTGACCATGGCCTGGTAGATGAAGGAGCAGCCGCTTCCTTCTTTCTGCACAAGACCAAGTAGGAGAAGGAGCAGCCGCTTCCTTTGTCTGTACATGGCCAAGTAGGAGAAGGAGCAGCCGCTTCCTTCTGTCTGTACATGGCCAAGTAGTAGACGGAGCAGCCGCTTTCTTCTTTATGTCCATATCTTGTAGTCGTCTCCTTACCACCACATTGTAGATGAGTCGTCCAGATGGTGACATAACAAGTATGGCTGAAAGAAATCCTTCAATTTCAGCCCTTAATTACTTGCTATGTTGATCCAGAGGAAGGCGAAAAATAACCCTGAGGACTCGTTGTTGGATCATCCTCATATCAAGGGAAAAAATTCCTTCCTGACCCCAAATATGGCGATCGGAATAAATCCCTGGATGTGTGGTCTCAAATCTACTTGGATGTTATGTGGTGGAAGCTCGGTAGGTTTGTCACAGTCCGGTAAATAAGAAAGTCCAGTGTAATTGTCTCATCCGATTAATGTAAATCTTCATTCCTGGATGTTACTGGAATGGGGCTGATTTTTATCAGCCTAATACTCCTGCTGGAAGAAGAGAAATATACACATCTGAGAATCAGCCCTCACATACAGTATATACAGTACTAGGGGGATATAGCGATAAGGTGTATAGTGGGTAAGTGTGTTACTGGGTAGTGATAACACTTTGGATGTCTGTATGTGCTGTACTTACATAGTAATATGGGAATGGTGGGTCGGATCTGCGGGACTCCACATCGCTCCAGTCTATAGAATAGAAAAACGGATGCGATCTGATGGACGATGTAATGGCAGATCGGGCAGATGGAGTTTTGCAGAGAAGCTAGAAAATGAAAACAAAGCATTAGTCATTATATTATGTATTATTACTGATAAATTATTACACAATGTCTATGGACTGTACATATCTTATCTTCTATATCTTCTTGTAATCCCCTATTATCATTGTCCATCTGATCTTACTCACCCGTTTTATGATATCCATGGTATGACAGCAGATCCCAGGTGGAAAAGAAGGGATGTCGTCATACAGAGACTGGTGGTATTCGTCCATTGTGCCTCTGGTATAGAATGGCCAGTCACCTACAGTCATCATATATAAGATGACGCCAAAGGAAAAGGAGTCTGCCAGATGGTTGTATCCTTCACCGTCCATTACCTATGGGAACATGAGATTGGAGAGAATCTGAATATACCGGGAAGGGGATTTACACACAGAGACTATGAGGACCTGTCTGTGATTAGATATGAGCAGAATACATTGGGATCAGATTATCCCTCAATCCTACTATCGACATCAATCACACAGAGATGTTCCTTACCTCGGGCGCTATGTAACCCTTAGTGCCAGTAGTATATTCCACTATGTCACCCTCAAACACATTCGTGGCTGCTAAGCCAAAGTCTGAGATTTTGATGTGTCCGGTGTCTTGAAGGAGGATGTTCTCTGGCTTCAGGTCACTGCAGGGAGAAGGATCAGATACTGATTGTGAGGACAATTCATGGAAAGAACTTTCTACAATAGATATGTAAGGAGACAACAGAGAGTCACAGGTGACAGATTTATGAAGGTGAAATGATTACCTATGTATGACGCCGCATTCATGCAGGAACTGGAGTCCGCACACCATCTCTGCCGCAAAGAGTCTGTGGAGTAGAAAGGATGGATCAGTGGTTACATGCACAATCATACAGAGAACATGAGGAGATCACACACGTGTCCTTTTCACATCATTAGTTTCTCCTGTTGTCGTTGTCCATTGATCTAAGACTACAATGTGCCGGCAGCGGATTATTAACATTCAGTTCAAGACATTTACCTTATTGTCTTTGTGTTAAACATCATTGAATCTTTCATGTGGCCAAACAGGTCTCCGCCGACCATATAGTCCATGGCTATTTCATACTCCGTAGGTGTTTCCCTAAACGCCCGCATAGTCATTAGGTAGGGGCATCCGGCAGCCATTCTCAGGACTTCTAGCTCTGTAGAGATTAAGTCCTCACAAGAACTTTTGTCCATGATTTTGATGGCCAGCAGTCCTTCACTGACTGGATCTGATGCCAAGACGACCTGGAGAAAAATCACAACAGATCAGACCAAACTCTCATCTATTACTGTGTAGTAGTTCACTAGTTTATCCCAATTATCATTACATATGAGCATCCTGTAATGAATATGTACATCTCTCCTGTGTATCTGGTGCAGGATACATTGGGGAACACGGACAAATATAAATTGACACTTACTTTTCCATAGTTTCCTTTTCCAAGAACTTTCCAGAACTCGAGATTGGAAAAGTCTATAGGTTGGACTGTGTGGACCAGTTCTCTTGGGTCAGAAATCTGGAAACTGGCATCATCAAGGCCTTGTGCCGGCATGTCCGTTGTGTCGTAGGGCGCCTTATCGATTCCATCTGCTGAGATGATATAAAAAATTTGAACCCCTTAGTGAACACATTATTGGAAATGACTACCTGAGCCTGCAGAAAGCCCCTGTCTTTTCCTCCTCCTGTTAAGACCAGCCTGGCTTAATTTCATATGAGAATGTTAATTTAGCTATATACAGTTCTGTCACAGTATCTAGTAGAAGCGATCAGAAAATCGCAGGTTCAAGTCCCCAAAGGAGACTAAAGAAAAGGAGTAACAAAAAAAAGTAAAAAAAATAATAAAATGTAAAAAAAATACTTCCCCATTAATAATAATAATAATAATAATAATAGTAATAATTTGAATATCTAGTATAACCACATCCGGAACATTAATTAACCCAAACAGTAAACACTGAAAGGAGAAAATAAATGTAAAGACCAGAATAGTGTTTTTGTGAGGGCGCAGTATACATCTAATAAATTGTAATAAAAGATATCACAATGTCTTGTCTACCCGAGAAAGTTATCTATAAAAGCTACAACTTGTCCCGCAAAAAAACCCAAATCAAGTCCTCACACAGCTCCATCCAGCGATCAAAATCCAAAAGATATAATGTCTCAGAATATAGGGACACAAACCAATTTATTTTTTATAAAATTCCTAATTTTCTTCTACCAGTTCAGTGAATTATAACCCCTATGCCTGTTCAGCATTATCATAGTTGTAACTGACATGGAGAATCATTTTGTCAGGTCATTTTTACCACTCAATGAACATCTAGAAAAAAAACAATGGCGGAATCACTTTTTTTCCACAATTTTACCACATTTTGAATCTTTTTCCCCATTTTCCAGAACATTGAATAGTAAAATAAATAATGTTCAAAACTACAGCTCGTCCACTAAAAAATCAAGTCCGCATACAGCTACATTGGGAGACAAATTAAAAAATAAATAGTTATGGGTTTTCGAAGGAGGAAGGAAAAAACAACGAAAGGTTACCCAGTCAAGAAGGGGTTAACAAATATAGCTAAAAGAAAATATTATAATTTTAAATACAATTATGTAAATGAGCAGGAAATGTCTAATATTTGGGCTCTCATTTATCAAAACTGTCCAATAATAAAACTGTCCCTGTTGTCCATAGCAACAAATCACAGCATAGATTCCATCTCTTAACATTCTATGGAACAATGAAAGCTGCATTGTGATTGGTTGCTATGGGCAACAAGGACAGTTTTTCTGCACTTGTGATAATTGATGCCAGTACATAATATTAGGAGTATAATCCTCCTCACCCCCAGTCTCATTACACTGAGCAGATCCATCTTACCTGGTCCATCTGTATCCAGTGATGTGTTTGGTGGAGAAACACTCAGCTGTTTGTTCTCTGGGATGGAGATGTTTTCAGCTGATGACCTCGACCTCCGCAATGCACCATTCCCATTTATAATGGGTTTAGCGTAGATGAGACGTCTTCTACATTGGACAACCCAGTCTCTGCTGTTCCTGATCCTCTTCTGGGCTGCCGCTCTTTGTAGTTTCGGTGCCTCCAGACTTTCAGATCTGGAGGATGTCACTTGTCTTGGTGTCTCTTGGAGAACCTCTTCCAGCTCTAACTCTGCGCTGATGTTTCTCCTCTTATTGAGGATGGCTTCTTTGTTTCTCCTCCGTATTTCAGGGACCAGATCTCCGAGTTTTTTCAAGGAGATAAGAATGGCCCTCTGAAGCTCAGCGGAGGCTGCAGAGTGAGACTCCGTGAGGGTCTCCATTTTCCTTCTCTTTGTAAGGATCTCATGTCTTTTGGTCTTTCTCATTTTGTCTAGAATTTGACGTTTGGACGCCTTTTTTGAGGCGTCAGTGTCAATGTCCGGTAGTATAAAGTCTTTTCGCCCTAAAGCGAACAATAGTACCTGCTCTTCATTTATTCCTCTCTTCTCTCTGAGAACCCGATCTCTTTGGGCTCTTCTGTAATTATCCATTTTAAAATCAATTTTTGCTTCGTTTGTCACGAAAAACAAAAGGGGCTGCCTCACCCTTGGGAGTCTGTAAGGCAGTGGTTTCCCTTAGGACGGAACACTGGGATATAGAATGCGGTGATGTCATCACATCACTTGTGACATCATTTTTATTCTAATGTCACAATGATAGATAGATAGATAGATAGATAGATAGATAGATAGATAGATAGATAGATATCAAATTTGAAGGATGGGGAACCAAACTTTTGCAGATGTATACATACAGTATACAGATATACACGGGGTGCACATTTTGTATTTTTAATGATTAAATTTATTATTGAACAACTACAGTGCTGCTGGTTAATCATAAAGGTTAATAAAATCCGAAACCTGAATATTTACAAAAATAAAAGTGAGGTTTTGTCTTTCTTAGGCCACATTCACACATTCGGTATTTGGTCAGTATTTTGCATCAGTATCTGTAAGCCAAAACCAGGAGTGGAAGAATCAGAGTCAAAGTATAATAGAAACACGTGACTACTTCTGTATTTATCACCCACTCCTGGTTTTAACTTACAAATACTGATGTAAAATACTGACCAAATACTGAATGTGTGAATGTGGCCTTAGGGGAATATCTCTGTGTGCATATTAATCAAAGAAATCAAAATGTTAAAAAATAAAAAATACATTTCTGACATTTAAGAAAATATATCTGTGATCATGACGGTGTATGGCACAAATCGTTCTCCTGAAACCATCCCTCATATTAATTATTTTCTTTCTCCCCAAGCAGTGTCTCATACCACTTAACTTATAATAAATGATACACAGGAGACTTTCTTTTTTGGATATAATTTGCCATATCGGCCATTTATTGACAAACAACAATAACCAATGAAAGAATTGGCGGAGGTCCTTGGGGCTACAAGATCCGGCACATGTAGAACAAAGCATTTTTCCATAGAATTATTTTACCCTCAGCCGTAACCCCAAGCTCGAGGGCACCACACCACAATCAGTGGTAAAGGAAACACCACCACTGGCTCCAAGAGTACACCCCAGTCCAGAGCCCCACTAAGTGCCAGATCAGCCAATTAGTAATTCCATCCTGAAGGGAACCATCTCTGTAAATTCCCACCCATAAAAAATTCCACCAACCCCAAAGACACCCCCTACTGCCCCAGCCACTGTGACTCACAGTAAAAATTTATAACCTTCATCATAAGCCCGAGCCATAAAACATAACAATATACAGTACAGACCAAAAATTTGGACACACCTTCTCATTTAAAGATTTTTCTGTATTTTCATGACTATGAAAATTGTACATTCACACTGAAGGCATCAAAACTATGAATTAACACATGTGGAATTATATACTTAACAAAAAAGTGTGGAACAACTGAAAATATGTCTTATATTCTAGGTTCTTCAAAGTAGCCACCTTTTGCTTTGATGACTGCTTTGCACACTCTTGGCATTCTCTTGATGAGCTTCAAGAGGTACTCACCGGAAATAGTCTTCCAACAATCTTGAAGGAGATCCCAGAGATGCTTAGCACTTGTTGGCCCTTTTGCCTTCACTCTGCGGTCCAGCTCACCCTAAATCATCTCGATTGGGTACAGGCCTGGTGACTGCGGAGGCCAGGTCATCTGGCGTAGCACCCCATCACTCTCCTTCTTGGTCAAATAGCCCTTACACAGCCTGGAGGTGTGTTTGGGGTCATTGTCCTGTTGAAAAATAAATGATGGTCCAACTAAACGCAAACCGGATGGAATAGCATGCCGCTGCAAGACGCTGTGGTAGCCATGCTGGTTCAGTATGCCTTCAATTTTGAATAAATCCCCAACAGTGTCACCAACAAAGCACCCCCACACCATCACACCTCCTCCTCCATGCTTCACGGTGGGAACCAGGCATGTAGAGTCCATCCGTTCACCTTTCCACTGGTCTAATATCCATTCCTTGTGTTCTTTAGCCCAAACAAGTCTCTTCTGCTTGTTGCCTGTCCTTAGCAGTGGTTTCCTAGCAGCTATTTTACCATGAAGGCCTGCTGTACAAAGTCTCCTCTTAACAGTTGTTGTAGAGATGTGTCTGCTGCTAGAACTCTGTATGGCATTGACCTGGTCTCTAATCTGAGCTGCTGTTAACCTGAGATTTCTGAGGCTGGTGACTCGGATAAACTTATCCTCAGAAGCAGAGGTGACTCTTGGTCTTCCTTTCCTGGGGCGGTCCTCATGTGAGCCAGTTTCTTTGTAGCGCTTGATGGTTATTGCAACTGCACTTGGGGACACTTTCAAAGTTTTCCCAATTTTTCGCACAGACTGACCTTCATTTCTTAAAGTAATGATGGCCACTCCTTTTTCTTAACTTAGCTGCTTTTTTCTTGCCATAATACAAATTCTTACAGTCTATTCAGTAGAACTATCAGCTGTGTCTCCACCTGACTTCTGCACAACACAACTGATGGTCCCAGCCCCATTTACAAGGCAAGAAATCCCACTTATTAAACCTGACAGGGGACATCTGTGAAGTGAAAACCATTTCCGGTGACTACCTCTTGAAGCTCATCAAGAGAATGCCAAGAGTATGCAAAGCAGTCATCAAAGCAAAAGGTGGCTACTTTGAAGAACCTAGAATATAAGACATATTTTCAGTTGTTTCACACTTTTTTGTTAAGTATATAATTCCACATGTGTTATTTCATAGTTTTGATGTCTTCAGTGTGAATGTACAATTTTCATCGTCATGAAAATACAGTAAAATCTTTAAATGAGAAGGTGTGTCCAAACTTTTGGTCTGTACTGTATATATTTCCATTAGACATCTCTAAATTCCCTGAAAAAAGAGGGTGTGCAGGTGAGACTTTTCCCATTGCTCTCCCCACAGGAATGGCCCCTTTTCCCACACTTTTCCTTTTATACCCCCTTTTACTATCCCCTCCCACTCCCTATTGATCCAATCCCATAGACCCCATTCAAACTTTA
Organism: Phyllobates terribilis; assembly: GCF_046119375.1. Classification (NCBI taxonomy): domain Eukaryota; kingdom Metazoa; phylum Chordata; class Amphibia; order Anura; family Dendrobatidae; genus Phyllobates; species Phyllobates terribilis. Next base: position 305,484 of record NW_027363706.1, read on the forward strand.
TTTTCGTCTCCTGGCCCAATCACCGTCATGTGGGCCTCTGCTTATAAGTACGGCTCTGGCCCCTTTAATATAGCCGCCCTTCTGTTCACTACCAGTCATAAGCCGCCCATCCATAAAGTCTGTTGCAATCATCCTTTTCGGTAACACCAACCACAGCCTCCCAGACCCCGGCATTGGATGCATTGATACATAATGATTTAAAGATTCACAATTGGATTCAGGTCTGGGCATGAGTGGACACAGACAATTCCACCTGTTTTGGAAGTGGTAGTGGCCACTCTTACCTTTTGGACCCCTGTGTAGCTACACAAGTTGTACCAGGTTTGCACCTGGGTCTGGGGAAAGTGAGCTCATCAATGTTTTCATCATCCAGGAACTGCCTTCCCAGTATGGCACATGAGGAAGGGTATTGTCCTGCACTAGGAGGAACCAAGGGTCCACTGCACCACGGTAATTTCTGACATTGGCTCTAAGGATTTCATCCGTGTACCTAACAGCAGTCAGGTTGCCGTTGGCTATCACATGGTGCCCATCATGCTGGGTGGCGGTGCAGACTGAATAACATTCACCACGGCGTCTCCAGACTTTCACTTCTATCACTTGCTCAATGTGAACCTGCTGTCACCTGTACAGAGAACGTAGGACCTGATAATTCTGGTGTTCTCAGGTGTATGCCAATTGAGATGCAAGGTGCTGAGCTGTGAGTAAGGTCCTATTACAGGACGTCGGGCCCTCATACCGCCATCATGGAGTCTGCTTCTGACAATTTTGGGTGTAACGTGCTTCGGGTTATGTTGTAGGGCCTTTGCAGTCCTCCTGTTCATCCTTACACAAAGGAGCAGATATTGGTCCTGATGTTCGGTTGATGCTCTTCTACAGTTCTGCTCCATAAATTTAGAAGCTGCTTAAGGAGTGCACGTGTGTGGGGTGCATGCGTGGCGCCCCTGAGGGTTCGGTCGCCACAGAGGTACTGGATCGTGCGCTGCAATACATGCTGCCGGCCAATCAGAGGCCAGCGGCGGCTGGCTAATCAGAAGCCAGCGGCGGCCGGCCAATGAGAGGCCAGCGGCTGCCGGCCAATCAGAGGCGAGCTTGACTTCGGCCGGCCAATCAGCGGCTGCCGACCAATCAGAGGCCAACAAGACGTCGGCCGGCCAATTAGAGGCCAGCGGCTGCCGGCCAATCAGAGGCCAGCGGCTTCCGGCCAATCAGAGACCAGCATGACGTCGGACGGCCAATCAGAGGCCAGCGGCTTCCGGACAATCAGAACCCAGAATGACGTCGGCCAGCCAATCAGAGGCCTGGGGCTGCCGGCCAATCAGAGGCCAGCATGACGTCAGCCGGTCAATCAGAGGCCAGCGGCTGCCTGGCAATCAGAGGCCAGCAAGACGTCGGCCGGCCAATCAGAGGCCAGCCAATCAGAGGCCTGGGGCTGCCGGCCAATCAGAGGCCAGCATGACGTCAGCCGGTCAATCAGAGGCCAGCGGCTGCCTGGCAATCAGAGGCCAGCAAGACGTCGGCCGGCCAATCAGAGGCCAGTGGCTTCCGGCCAATTAGAGGCGAGCATGACGTCGGCCGGCCAATTAGAGGCCAGCGGCTGACGGCCAATCAGAGGCCAGCGGCTTCCGGCCAATCAGAAGCCAGCATGACGTCGGCTGGCCAACAGAGACCTGCGGCTTCTGGCCAATCAGAGACCAGCATGACGTTGGCCGGCCAATCAGAGGCTAGCGGCTTTCGGTCAATCAGAGGCCAGCAAGACGTCGGCCGGCCAATCAGAGGCCAGTGGCTTCCGGCCAATTAGAGGCGAGCATGACGTCGGCCGGCCAATTAGAGGCCAGCGGCTGACGGCCAATCAGAGGCCAGCGGCTTCCGGCCAATCAGAAGCCAGCATGACGTCGGCTGGCCAACAGAGACCTGCGGCTTCTGGCCAATCAGAGACCAGCATGACGTTGGCCGGCCAATCAGAGGCTAGCGGCTTTCGGTCAATCAGAGGCCAGCATGACGTCGGCCGGCCTCAGAGGCCAGCAGCCGCTGGCCTCTGATTGGCCGGCAGCGTGTATTGCAGCGCACGGGTCTGGCAAGTTCGTGCGCTGCAATACACTTCAGCTCAATGTGTTTCCGTCCGAGAGAGAACGCACATCTAGTTGCAGTAGCGAAGCTGGTGTCGGCACTCAGCGGGCTCAGAGTTCTCCCCCGCCGGGCCCGATCCAGTAGCGCTAATGCTGCGGCCATGGCGCGCGTGCCCACCAGGAGGGCTCTGCCTGCCCCCTCTGCATGCGTGCCATAGGTTCGCCAGCACTGGTTTAAAGCATTTCTTCTTGTACAGCTGACGACCCAAAATTGGTGATTTTCTGAAAAAAAAAAAATGGCCAGTATGCATTATATATGGTGGAACTGAAAATCTATCATCTGGATAAGGGGGTGGTCTTCACAGAGGCGGTCTATGGAGAGATTTCACTTTATAAGAAGCACATAGCATGGAATACCGGGGTGAAGCCTTTTGGCTACTTATGTTGTACCAATCCGAAATGATCCACTATAGTCTATCCTTCTATAGTTCTTCTTTTACAATTTCTGCTGGTCGATATATGGACGTATTAGCTCTATGCTGACAGGCGCTCCCTTAGTATAGCTCATGTAATGCACAGCACCACAATTTTGCAGGTTCTGACTACTGTGTAAAAAAAACAAAACACCCAGAGACCGGCCATAATCTTATAGTCTGGGTGTGAATACGCTGTAGGTATAGCTACACTTTTGTTGTGGAAATTTTGGTAATTTTATTTACCTTTTTGCATTTACCCGAATGAGGCTTGTGAGAAATCCTTAAATATGCTGCAGATTTCTCCTGTATGATGCTGACCAATCATAAGCAAGCAGCAACACTCAAAGAAAAGAAGAACACGCCCCCACCATAGCTCAAAGCGGGTTTCTTAGGGCATAAAGCTACGTTCTCACAATGAGTTTTTAGTGAGTTTTTACGCTGCATATTTTAGAAATAATGCAAGTAACCCATCTTAATGGGTGCAGAAATTCTGCAACATCAAAAACTCACCAAAAGCTCATCGTGGGAACCTAGCCTAAGATGTATAATGATGGCGAGTCCTGATCTCCTGGTCTAACCTTCTGCATGATTAGAAAGCAGAGATAACAGCTCTTAGACAAGGAAGGAGCCACACAGCTGAGTTTCTCTGTGTCACATTACAAACCCTTTTATTCACTCTCCTGATTATGGAGTGTGTCAGTATCACACTTATGTCTTTTGTGCTCAAGCAACTTGTATTCTCTCTGCAGTGATATTAGGCTGTTATTACACCTCACACAGGAGCAGTGTGTTCTGGGTTACTTCTATGGTGAAATGTAATGACAGTCTCCTCTAATCTCACTGCAGAATCAGTACAAGTTGAGCACAACGGATCTAAGTGTGATACTGACGCTGTGCTCTCATTTCTGGACAGGTAGTATGAGAGAGGCGCAGTACAGCAGAGGTGAGAGTGCCATAAGAGGAGGAGAGCTGTTAGAAAGGTTTGTAATGTTGCACAACTAAACTCTCTTGTGATGCCCCTTCACCCATAGAGACCTTAACTGAAAGGTATTAGTCAGTTGTGTGCTCTACTCATGCAGGAGGTTAGCCCAGGAGATCAGGTCTGTATCCTTACATCTCAGACACTGAGAAATCTGCTCTAAGCTATGGTGGGGATGTGATCATCTTTCTTTTCAGTGTTGTCGTCTGCTTATAATTGGTCAGCATCATGCAGGGAGAAGAATTTCGCACCCCCAGTGAAAACTCTGATAACATCTACTTGGACTTAATTTTTTTTTAACTCATTAGGTGCCAAATACTTTCATTGCTAATATCTCCGCAAATGAAAGATAAAATAGAAAAAAAAAACATGAAAAATTTGGTGACAGGTCCTCTTTAGGATAAGACAACCCCTTTAAATGTAAGAATTGAATTTTAGTCGAAAAAATGTATGCAACAAAAATGCCACATGTGATTTGATCCAAAAACATGCTGCATTTCAGGATGAGAGAAGCAAGTGACGCGCCCCTGGGCCTGAGTCGTGCGGCATCGCGCGCACGGGGGCTTACCCGGAGCCGGATCCGATAGGGGTAGTAGTCTCGTGGCGGTGACCCGGTCCGTGCCCAGGGAGTCAAACTGAGTGGCAGTATTTAGCAGTAGATGTTAGAATGTTCGACTACGCCACCCGTGGATTGCGGTTATGAAACCGCCGCTGCAGGGCAGACCGCTGAGGCTGGTGTTGTTTGTGCAGCTGAAGATGGGATGACTCCCCACGGGAGGAGTATTGCCTCAGGGCAGCTATTGTAGAGTTGATGATGGGGGTGATGGTGCGGATGTCCCAGTACTGGTGGTGCAGGTGCGACGACGAAACACGGAGTCTGGTAGTGCAGTTTCAAAAGCTTTACTCCCAGTTCTTTATCAGATCCTTGTGCACAGTAGGACCACCCGAGCCGTGCTGCGTCCACCAGGTCAGGGACTCGGCCAACTCCCAGGCGATTCCAGAGCGTGGTCCAGAGCTCCCCTCTCTTCCTTCCTACTGGCCGTCCTCACCAGGGACCCACCTATGTCCGGCTTCCTCGGGCCTTATGGGGCAAAACCTCTCTCTGGCTTTCCTGACCCTATGTGGCGTGCCTTCCTGGTGGATGTGGCAAGGGGTCGTGCCAAAGCTTGACCATGACCTCCGGTTCCTGGCTAAGGATGATTGACCTCCACCAGTTTGGGATCCGGTACCCTTCTCTGCCAACCCTTCACCCGTTTTAGTTCACTCGTGGGATCTCAGGGTTCCCTCTATGCTTGCGTCTCTGGGCCTTTCTTCGTGTTTCTCCTCTTCCTCCTCTCTCCTCTCTGCTTCGGGCCTAGCTCTGGAGCTGGGCCCAGACGGAGCCACAGCTCCCCCTCAGCCCTCTCTGGCTGAGCTCCTCTCTCCACTCCTCCAGGCTGAACAGACCCTGTCTTAAGATGGTGCCCACCTTATATACTCCCTCTGACACCCGAGCCCTGGTGACAACGCAACCAATGGGCTCCTACCTATGCCCAGAGTCCCTCCCCTGTCTGCTCCTACACCACTGGGATGTCCCCCCCCCCCCCCCCCACTCCAGCCAGGGACAGACGCTGTCGTATCTGCACATCTATCTGGTGGGAGTACCGTTGTTCTGTCCCCCGGAAATGGAGTGAGTGTAGTGCATGCAGCTATCTGAGCTCTGTCCCACACTCCATCCTTACCCGGGAGTGGAATACCACACCTCTGGTTCGAGGTGCAATACCCCTGTAGCAGCCGAGTCCTCGGGGTGCTACACAAGTATTTGCAAAAAAAAGTTAAAAGGGGTGTTTACTGTTATGATATTGATCACTTATACTTAGGATGGACCACCAAGATCAGATTGGTAGAGTTCCAACACTCTGCCACCCCATTGATTCCATGCTGGAGCTGGTAACAGCTGATTGGTGGTGTTAGGATTTGGACACCTATCAATCTGATACTACTGAATTATATTGATGCCTTCTCCTAATTGATAAGTGGTAGCATACCCCTTTAAAACAATACGTAGTTTTTATTTAGTTGTAAGATGAAAGTGACTCTACACATTAAGGCGTGTCATGGTCTGAGCACAAAATGATTCTAAGATTAGTTGCTGGCCTCTTGACCCGAACTTAAGAGCTTAAGGCCATGTTCATACATTCAGTAATTTGGTCAGTATTTTACCTCAGTATTAGGAAGCCAAAACCAGGAGTGGAACAATTAGAGGAAAAGTATAATAGAAACGCGTCACTGATGAAACTTACTGAACGTGTGAAGGTGCCTAATAGAGACGCTGTGGAGAAGGACAGGAGCGCACACAAAATAGGGCAATAGCGTCTGATAAGGGGTCGGGATAATTGATGGCAGCGCTCACCTAGAGGTGTTGTGTGCAGTCACCACAGCTATAATGGTGTAGAAAGCCGCTGCTGCCCTGTGGCTGGAGGAAAGGTTCTTCAAGAGGTGGAATGGCAAAAATGGAAGCTGGCACATTTAGGTGGGCTGTGCTGCGGGAGTGAAGAGTTTTGTTTTTTTTTATACCTTGAGAAAGGCCCTGGTCCATTGCAGAAACGCATTGATATTAATAAAAAACGTTTGGGAATCCCAAGGCTCTTCATTCCCACAGTGCAGCCCACCTAAACGTGCCAGCTTCCATTTCTGCCAATGTGGCCTAATAGACGTATATGAGGCTGTCAAAGATCGGGGCTGGAGACTCGCAAACAGCTTGTGCATCACGATCTATGACACACAGATGTGTGAATACGCCATTACTCTCATATAAGATTACCTGCATCAAGTTTCAAAGGAGCAATTGTAACCCTCTTTCAATTATTTAAAGGCATTTTCCCACAAACAAAATTCATTTTAATCAATAGATCTTGGAATAATAATAAGTTCCACAATTGGATGTGTTTAAATAAAATGTTCCTGTGCTGAGATAATCTTAGAAATATGCCCCTGCTGTGTACTGTGTAATGTCTGACCATACAGGAACATGGTCTGAACATACCACATCTCCTGGACGAGGAGGATGCAAGAGAGTATACAGACATTACAGCAGGGGATCACAGCCGATTCTTTATGTGAGGTAAAACAAGTTTTTAAACAGGCAGGGAAATGTTTTACCTCACAGAATCAGCTGCCATCCTGTGGTGTCCTGTCTGTATACTCTTTTGCTTCCTCCCATGGCCAGCTGTGTTATGTGCAGATCATGTTCGCTCCAGTGGGAGTCTGTTTATGACACGACACAGTAAAAGTGCAGTCATCAGTAATGATGTCAGGTACAAAGCTATTATAGTAAGGCCCAGTGTAGTGTGGAAGTCCAGTGTGACACTGAAGATGTCCGCCTAGAGATAGATGCTAGTTATTGAGCTGCAGCTGGTGATCCATGTAACGCATAGGTTCACCTTTATACACCATTTCACCCGTTTACCCAGATCATCAATCTTCAGAACGTCTTCAAATGTAGCATAAGTTTGTAAAAAATGATTCTGTACTTGTATCGTAGCTCAAAGCTGCATTCACACTGAATTACTACTGAATGTAAAGGTGTGGGATGACACATGATTAGCTACAGCTTAGTTCTGCTGTACTGCTTTTTGTAGGGTCCTGTCCTGTGCTCCGGCCCTCCGTCTGTAGCTCCATTATGCATTCATTTGCTTTTCATGGCAAAAAAGGTGCAGCATGCAGCGCTATTCCTACCATCCAAACAATGCAGACCTCGAAGACCACTCAGCGGCTTGCGGCAATGGGATCCAGGGGTGCCATATGGCAATGGATCCGCAGGGATCCAGCATTGAATTTTATTTCCCCGAATAACTGACTTAATGATGCCCCTTCTAACACATCAGATGACTGTATGATGCCAAGAATACAAATAAAGTAAAGAGCATAATTGCTGTCCAGACACTGAACAAGCAGGCTATGCAGTAAAATTAAGAATGATCAATGTAGATGTGGAAGAGAATAAGGTATAACTCAGGGCCAGTGCAAGGCAAGCAATTCTATCTAGTAACAAAGTTGCTCAATTTATTATGTAGATTATAAATGGATGTAATATAAAATTTTTTTGCGGATGAATCGCTGCTCTGAGTGTTAGATTTTCAAAGTGGTAAAAGGGTTTATCTGCCAGTAATGATATTTACCTGGGGACATCCACCTATTGGAGACAGGCCATTAAAACTGGCCAAACTTTCTCCTTACTTTCTTGGCCACTGAGGGGCTTTTTGGACTGCAAATGGTTGATAAGTGTTGGTAAGAGTTTTTGAAGTATCTACTTTATAATTGTCTTATCCCGTCTGTCTGTCTGTCTGTCTATCTGTCTGTCTGTCTGTCTGTCTGTCCAGGAAATCCCGCGTCGCTCATTGGTCCGGCAGCGGCCAATCAGCGCCGCGGGATTTCAGAAAAAAGATGGCGGCCGTTAGCGGCTCTTCTGCGGGACGGAGCTCAGCGGCGTTGCAGCCGGGAGATGAGCGCCGCGAGGCGCTCATCTCCCGGCCGGTACCAGCAGGAGGACCCCGACCGCCGGACCCATCTGCGGGACGGAGATGCAGCCGGGAGATGAGCGGCGCGAGGCGCTCATGTCCCGGCCGGCAGCAGCGGAAGGACCGCCGGCGTCGCTGACATCCATGCGGAAGGGAGGACCGGGGAGCGGCGCTGCGGGTCGGGATACTTCTGCTGCGAGCGCCCGCTCATGTCCCGGGTTCTCGCAGCGGAAGTAGCCGCACAGGCAGCGCCGCTGCCCGGTCCTCACCAAGACGATTCGATGATTGGTCACGGTCTTCGGACCCGACCAATCACTAATCTTAGCGCAAAAGTTAAATACCGCTGTGCTGATTGGTCGCGGACGCTGCCCGCGACCAATCACCGATTTGGGCGCCAAATTTAAATATCGGCCGCGACCAATCAGCACAGTAGTGGTTAACTTTAGCCGCAAGATCAGTGATTGGTCGCGGGCCAAGACCGCGACCAATCACCGATTTGTGCGGCACATTTAAATAGCGGCCGCGACCAATTGGATGTCAGCGCCGCTCCCCGGTCCTCCCTTCACACCCTTGCCGCATGGATGTCAGCAGCGCTGCCTGTGCGGATACTTCCGCTGCGAGAACCCGGGACATGAGCGGGCGCTCGCAGCACAAGTATCCCAACGCGCAGCACCGCTCCCCGGTCCTCCCTTCACACCCTAGCCGCTGATGTCCCCACAGTATCCGCATGGTGTTACAAAGATCCGGACATTTGTGTTAAAAATTGCTGATTGGTCCCTGGCGGTGCCCGCGACCAATCACCGATTTGGGCGCCAAATTTAAATATCGGCCGCGACCAATCACCGATCTTGGCTCCACATTTAAACACCGCTGTACTGATTGGTCGCAGCCGCTATTTAAATGTGGCGCCCAAATCGGTGATTGGTCGCGGGCAGCGGCCGCGACCAATCAGCTGAGCGGTGTTTAACTTTAGCGCCAAGATCACTGATTGGTCGCGTGCGGAGAGCGCGACCAATCAGCGAATCGTATTGGTGAGGAGCAGAGAGCGGAATCGTATTAGAGAGCACAGGGGAGCGCCGCTGCCTGTGCGGATACTTCCACTGCGAGAAGCCTGGAGATGAGCGACTGCTCGCAGCAGAAGTATCCCGACGCGCAGCGCCGCTCCCCGGTCCTCCCTTCACACCCTAGCCGCTGATGTCCCCACAGTATCAGCATGGTGTTACAAAGGTCCGGACATTTGTGTTAAAAATCGCTGATTGGTCGCTGGCGCTGCCCGCGACCAATCACCGATTTGGGCGCCAAATTTAAATATCGGCCGCGACCAATCACCGATCTTAACTCCACATTTAAACACCGCTGTACTGATTGGTCGCGGACGCTATTTAAATGTGCGCCAAAATCGGTGATTGGTCGCGCCCAGCGTCGGCGACCAATCAGCACAGCGGTGTTTAAATGTGGAGCCAAGATCGGTGATTGGTCGCGGACGATATTTAAATTTGGCGCCCAAATCGGTGATTGGTCGCGGGCAACGCCAGCGACCAATCAGCGATTTTTAACACAAATGTCCGGATCTTTGTAACACCATGCGGATACTGTGGGGAGATCAGCGGCTAGGGTGTGAAGGGAAGACCGGGGAGCGGCGCTGCGGGTCGGGATACTTCTGCTGCGAGCAGTCGCTCATGTCCCGGGTTCTCGCAGCGGAAGTAGCCGCACAGGCAGCGGCGCTCCCCGGTCCTCACTAATACGATTCCGCTCCCTGCTCCTCACCAATACGATTCGCTGATTGGTCGCGCTCTCCGCACGCGACCAATCAGTGATCTTGGCGCTAAAGTTAAACACCGCTCTGCTGATTGGTCGCGGCCGCTGCCCGCGACCAATCACCGATTTGGGCGCCACATTTAAATAGCGGCCGCGACCAATCACTGATCTTGCCGCCACATTTAAACACTGCTGTGCTAATTGGTCGCGGACGCCAGCCGCGACCAATCAGCGAGCTTGGCGCCAAATTTAAACAACGCTCTGCTGATTGGTCGCGGACACCAGACGCGTCCAATCAGCGAAATTGGCGCCAAATTTAAACAACGCTCTGCTGATTGATCGCGGTCGCTGGCCGAGATCAATCAGCAGTATTGGCGCAAAATTTAAACAACGCTCTGCTGATTGGTCGCGGCCGTCAGCCGCGACTAATCAGCGATTTTGGCGCCAAATTTAAACACCGCTCTGATGATTGGTCCCGGCTGGCGACCAATCAGCGATTTTGGCGCCAAATTTAAACCCCGCTCTGCATCGCTTTGCTGATTGGTCGCGGTCGCCGGCCGCGACCAATCAGCAGTATTGGCGCCAAATTTAAACACCTCTTTGCTGATTGGTCGCGGTCGCGTCTAATCAGCGATTTTGGTGGCAAATTTAAACACGCTCTCCATTCCTCACTAACACGGTTCGCTGATTGGTCGCGGCCGCCGCCCGCGACCAATCAGCGATTTTGGGACCAAATTTAAACACCGCTCTGCTGATTGGTCGCGGCCGCCATCCGCGACTAATCAGCGAGATTGGCGCCAAATTTAAACAATGCTCTGCTGATTGGTCGAGGCCGGCGACCGCGACCAATCAGCAGAGCGATGCAGAGCGGGGTTTAAATTTGGCCCCAAAGTCGCTGATTAGTCGCGTCTGACGGCCGCGACCAATCAGCAGAGCGTTGTTTAAATTTTGCGCCAAAATCGCTGATTGGTTGCGACCAATCAGCGATTTTGGTGCGAAATTTAAACCCCGCTTTGTATCGCTCTGCTGATTGGTCGCGGTCGGCGGCCGCGACCAATCAGCAGTATTGGCGCCAAATTTAAACACCGCTTTGCTGATTGATCGCGGTTGCCTAACGCGACCAATCAGCGATTTGGGCGCCAAATTTAAACGCCTCTCTGCTAATTGCGCCCCGTCGGCCGCTTACCTATTCTAGAATACCCGATGCGTTCGAATCGGGCCACCATCTAGTATATGTCATAAGTGTCTATGGTTGGAGAACCCCTTTAAAGAAAAACATTGGTCAACAATTTTAGGAATTGTAAGGAAGGTTAGAAGATGTTTGGCTACGGTCACAGTCTGGTGGTTTCACATTTTATATAATTTAGGCTTTGCATGTGTTAGTTCACTATATCGCACCTCTGATCTCTCTATTGGACCATGTAAAACATAAAAAACCTAATGACAGAAGAAAGGATCTGCAGGATCGGTGATGGTCGTTACTGGGAACCCCACCAATCACTAGAGTGGGGATCCCTATCCTCTCTTATGGAGGAAATAGTATGGAGCCGTTGCCAGGCATGCGCACTGCCACACTCCATTCAGTGTCTATGGGACTGATGGGGACAGCCGAGAACATCAGCAGCCGCGTATATATATATATATATATATATATATATATATATATATATATATATATATATATATATACACACAGTACAGACCAAAAGTTTGGACACACCTTCTCATTTAAAGATTTTTCTGTATTTTAATGACTATGAAAATTGTACATTCACACTGAAGGCATCAAAACTATGAATTAACACATGTGGAATTATATACTTAACAAAAATGGTGAAACAACTGAAATTATGTCTTATATTATAGGTTTTTCAAAGTAACCACCTTTTGCTTTAATGACTGCTTTGCACAATCTTGGCATTCTCTTGATGAGCTTCAAGAGGTAGTCACCGGAAATGGTTTTCACTTCACAGGTGTGCCCTGTCAGGTTTAATAAGCGGGATTTCTTGCCTTATAAATGTGGAACCATCAGTTGTGTTGTGCAGAAGTCTGGTGGATACATAGCTGATAGTCCTACTGAATAGACTGTTAGAATTTGTATTATGGCAAGAAAAAAGCAGCTAAGTAATGAAAAACGAGTGGCCATCATTACTTTAAGAAATGAAGGTCAGTCAGTGCGAAAAATTGGGGAAACTTTGAAAGTGTCCCCAAGTGCAGTTGCAAAAACCATCAAGTGCTACAAAGAAACTGGCTCACATGAGGACCGCCCCAGGAAAGGAAGACCAAGAGTCACCTCTGCTTCTGAGGATAAGTTTATCCGAGTCACCAGCTTCAGAAATCGCAGGTTAACATCAACTCAGATTAGAGACCAGGTCAATGCCACACAGAGTTCTAGCAGCAGACACATCTCTTCAACAACTGTTAAGAGGAGACTTTGTGCAGCAGGCCTTCATGGTAAAATAGCTGCTAGGAAACCACTGCTAAGGACAGGCAACAAGCAGAAGAGACTTGTTTGGGCTAAAGAACACAAGGAATGGACATTAGACCAGTGGAAATCTGTGCTTTGGTCTGATGAGTCGAAATTTGAGATCTTTGGTTCCAACCACCGTGCCATTAACTTGTTAATAACCTGCAGTCTATAATGAGCCGTGTTAATAATATGATCCCACCAATAGTGACTCTGTATGGCCAATTTGACAATAAACTGTGTTGGTATTGTACTTTTTATTTTTCATCACTAGATGGCAGTGCAGCAGTGTAAATGTGTGAGAGAATGGGATGATGGCGCCATTACTGATCATTATGTAAAATCAGGAGCTGACCTTCTTTATTGGTAAATCACGATGTAATTCAGGTTAATGATTCTTATGATTTTGCTCATAAAAACACTATTGCATTGTACACGTGTCGTTGTGTGATTGATCTAGATCCCAGCAGCCTCAATTGTCCGCTATTATTGAGAAGTCTTGGCTGCTAGATATGGCAGTGTCATCAATCTCAAGAAGCCTTTTATTGTCACATACATGATAGAATCCAATAGTAAACATCAGCATATCCCTTCCAGGAGCGGAACGACATCGGTCACAGAGGGTGCGACCGGGCCCGTGCAGGAGGGGGGTCGGCCGCCACCAGCACCTATTTCAGTTAGAGGTGCATGCAAGGACACACATTCAGCTGAAATGTATTGAGACGCAGAGACCATCTGTGTCCCTGCACCGCAATACACCCTGCCAGCCAATCAGAGGCCGGCTGTTGACGTTGGTGTGCCAGTCACAGGCGGCACATGACCGTGACGTCATGCACCATGCCAGCAAGCAAGACGAAGTTAGATGCCAGTTCCTTCAAGTGCTATAGAAGAATACGCTGCGAGTTGTGGGAGTGGAGGAAGGGAAGAAGAATAATTTATTTATTTTTAAATGTATTGGAGAAGAACAGCAAACATTATTAATGGAAGGGGCACAGGATGGGGGACATTATACCAGGAAGGGTACAATAAGAAAGCACAGCAACACACTGCAAGGGACAATACATATGCAGACACTGAGAACATAAGAGCTAAACTGCATTATTGCTAAATAAAATGTACTTACAAAAAATGAAGGATCTTAGCGCACAAATTGGCCAATTCATGTATGCCCATCAACCACGACAAGGTAGCCTCCGCATGATGGTTAACTAACCTCTTAAACATGCCTATCTTGGGCTATAAGCCTACAATATAAATGGGCAAACATGCCTCTCTTGGGATAGAAACCTACAAATTTAAGTGGGCAGGTAGAAACCAACACTAATTAAAAGCACCCTTGGGCTGATGGGTGCTTATACCAGGAAGGGTCCCAGGATGGAGTGCATTATACCAGGAAGGGTCCCAGGATGGAGTGCATTATACCAGAAAGGGTCCCAGGATGGAGTGCATCATACCAAGAAGGGTCCCAGGATGGGGAACATTATACCAGGAAAGGGCTCAGGATGGGGGACATTATACCAGGAATGTGCTCAGGATGGGGGACATTATACCAGGAATGTGCTCAGAATGGGGTACATTATACCAGGAATGTGCTCAGAATGGGGTACATTATACCAGGAAGATGCCCAGGATGGAGTGCATTATACCAGGAAGATGCCCAGGATGTAGTGCATTATACCAGGAGGTGCTCAGGAAGGGTAACATTATACCAGGAAGGTGCCAAGGATGTAGTGCATTATACCAGGAAGGTGCTCAGGATGTAGTGCATTATACCAGGAAGGTGCTCAGGATGGGGAGCATAATACCAGGAAAGGGCGCAGAATAGAGCACATTATACAAGGAAGAGGCCCAAGATGTACAGTTGAAACCAGAAGTTTACATACACTATATAAAAAGACACATATGCATGTTTTTCTCAATATCTGACATGAAATCAGAATAAACCTTTCCCGTTTTTTTAAATGCCTTAATACATTCTCTCTCTCCTTATTCTGGCATTTGGCAAATATTAAAAATTATGGTAATCCTAATTGACCTAAAACGGGAAAGGGCATCAGCGTTCCCATGTAACTTCCCAGGCCTATGCTCTACGTGAAAGTTGAAGTCCTGAAGAGCTAGGAACCATCTAGTTACCCTGGCATTGTTACCCCTCTTTTCCCTCAACCATCTCAACGGGGCATGGTCTGACAACGGGCACAGGACAGTGTACGAAACTATGCTTTAAACCTGCAGGAGGCGCTGAGGGCCATCAAACAGGTAGACCCTGACAGTGTGCGTGATGAAAACAGACTGTTAACTGAGCAGTTTATTGAGGGTTTACTGTCCAGCGCCCACCGAACCCAGCTGCGCATAGTGGCTCTGCAAAACCCTGACTTAGACTTTGCTAAGTTTAAGGACAGGGCCATCTGGGTGCTACGAGAACCAGCACCAGGTGGCGCTACAGCTCACCGCCGCCCAGATATCACCTACCATCAGGAGGTGGCACCCTTTTCCCCGAAGCCTGTAGGAGCTGATGCACAAACTCTGGACAGTGCCCCGTCAACAGACCTGCACCATCAGGTCCAAGAGCTAACTAAAAGTGTAGCAGCACTAACCAAAACTGTACAGTCCTTGCAGGTGTATCCCAAAGGAAAGATCCAGCTGGCTTCCAGTCCGGAGGACATCCCGTGGCACCAACAGAAGAGGATTCCACCATCCAGAGGAAGGAACAGCGACCGCTACGACCAGGACGGACAACCCATCTGCCGCCGCTGCAACCAGCCAGGACATTATGCAAGGTACTGTCATTTAAACGAGCAAAACCTGGGGCAGAGGGCCAACCCCCAGGCATAAGACCACCAGGCCCATCAAGCTGGCGAGACAAATATGTGGGAGGACGACCGGTCCTACCTGTCGTGCTGGACGGCTTTCCAATGAGCGCGTTGCTGGACACTGGATCCCAAGTGACCACCATCCCCTACATTCTTTACTGGACTGACTCTGATATTACCCACCATCCAGATGAACATTTGAGTATTTATGCCAGCAATGGTCAACTCGTACCTCAGGTGGGGTTCAAAGAAGTGACCATAAAGTTGGCAAAGTGGAACTGCCAGCACAAGGACTGATTATTGTCGACATTGATCGCCGAGAAAGTCATCCCATGATAACCATGGGCACTAATGTAATTGAAAATTGTCTTGCAGAGATAATTGTCTTGTTACAGCAGGTTGCGGAGACTGCCAGATCCAGCCAGCAGCCGGTTCTACAAAGAGAGATCAGAGCCCTGATGAAAAGACAACAGGTAGAACTGTCTGGTGGTGAAATTGGCAGTGACCCATTCCCTATTGCCATGCCCCTAAGAAGTGAAATTATGATATGGTGCCGGGCAGCTATTGGTCTAAGGGGTAGAGATTACCAGGCCATGGTAGAGCCCGTCTACTCTGACAGTAGGCCCACCATTTTCACAGCCCGGGGGGTGGTTGATGTCCGCCATGGGAGGGTACCCGTCCGCATCCTAAACATTGGGGAGAGAGAAGTCCATTTGCCCCGGTATGCCACTCTAGCCAAACAGTTCACTGTCAACCAGAATTCTATAAAGACAGTGGAACCCTTGCCTCCATCCCAACAGGCAGAGGATAACGGCTCCAAGGAACAAATGGAGGACTGGTGCCAGAAGCTGCATGTGGGCACTGACTCTGACGCGCCCCCTGGGCCATGTTCAAGGGGATACCTGGAGCCGGATCTGTATGGGGGTAGTAGTCCTTGTGGCGGTGACCCGGTCCGTGCCCAGGGTGTCAAACTAAGTGGCAGTCTATGGCAGTATATGTTGTTAAGTGTCGACTACGCCACCCGTTGAGTGCGGCTTTGAAGCCGCCGCTGCAGAGCAGTCCGCTGAGGCCGGTGGTATATGTGCAGCAGTGATGGTATAACCCCCAACGGGAGGGGTATGGCCTCAGGGCAGCAGGAGTAGATGGTGGGGGTTGTGACGGTGCAGTAAGAAGACTCAGAGTCGGGAGATGCAGTTCAGGGTTTTTACTTACTGGTGTCCTTTTGGTCACTCTGGCCTTGAGTGACCACCCGAGCCGTGCTGCGTCCACCAGGTCCTGGACTCGGCCAACCCCCAGGCAATTCCGGAGCGTGGTCCTGAGCTCCTTTCTGACTCTCCCTTTCTCTGGCCGTTCCCACCAGGGATCCACTTTTGGCCGGCTCCCTCGGGTCTCTTGGTGGTCAAGCCTCCTCTGGGCTCCCTGACCCTATACTTGGTGTGCCTTTCTTAGTGGATTTGGTGAGGGTCGTGGCATATCCTGCCCACGACCTCCGGTTCCTGGCTAAGGTTTACTTCTGCCTCCGCCAGCTTGGGTTCCGGTACCCTTGTCCGCCAACCCTTCACCCTTCTGTCCTTATTCTGGGATCTTGGGGTTCCTTCTTGTTTCCTCTCTGGGTCCTTCTGACTCCTCTCTCTCTCTCTCTCAGCAGGCTCTGTTCTGGAGCTGGGCCCAGCCGGAGCCACAGCTCCCTGTCAGCCCTCCTGGCTGAGCTCCTCTGCTCTGCTTCTCAGGCTCTCTGACTTCACCCTGATCTAAGATGGTGCCCACCTTATATACTCCCTCTATGTGTGAGCTCAGGTGACCAGCACCCAATGAGCTCCTAGCTTTACCCAGACTACTCCCCCTATCTGCCCCTACACTACTGGGATGTTCCACCCCCCTCCCACTCCAGCCAGGGACAGACGCTGTCATACCTGCACATTTACTGGTGGGAGTACCGTAGTTCTGTCCCCCGGAAATGGGATGTATGTAGTTCATGCAGCCTACTAGCTCAGTTCCACACTCCATCCTTACCCGGGAGTGGAATACCACACCTCTGGGTTGAGGTGCAATACCCCTGTAGCAGCCGAATCCTCAGGGTGCTACAACTCCACCTCTCCACACTGAAAACAAGGAGTGTACCGGGTGGTACAGGAATACAAAAGAGTCTTCCGTAAACATCCACTTGACTTCGGGCAGGTAAAAGGGGTTCAACACCATATCCCCACGGGAGACCATCCACCCATTAAAGAAAGGTACCGGCCTGTACCCCCTGCACACTACCAGAATGCCAAAGGGATGTTGCGAGAAATGAAGGAGGCTGGGGTAATAAGAGACAGTTGTAGCCCCTGGGCAGCTCCATTAGTTCTTGTAAAGAAAAAGGATGGCGCTATGAGAATGTGTGTAGACTACAGGAAAATCAACCGCATAACACACAAAGATGCATACCCGTTACCCAGAATAGAGGAATCACTAGCTGCATTAAAGTCTGCTAACTATTTCTCCACTTTGGCTCTTACTAGTGGGTATTGGCAGGTTCCTGTAGCAGAGGTGGATAAGGAAAAGACCGCATTCACCTCCCTGATGGGCCTCAGCGAGTTCAACTGCATGCCATTCTGGCTCTGCAACGCCCCAGGAACCTTCCAGCGGTTGATGGAGTGCTATCTGGGACATAAGAATTTCGAAACAGTCCTGCTGTACCTGGATGACGTCATTGTATACTCCCAGACGTATGAGAACCATCTGAAGCACCTGGTGGAAGTGTTTGACTCACTGGCTGGCTTTGGTCTAAAGGTGAAGCCCTCAAAATGTCATCTGCTGAAGCCCAAGGTACAGTACCTGAGGCACGGGGTGAGCGCTGACGGTGTAGCTCCAGATCGCGATAAAATCACAGAAATCAAGGACTGGCCAAGACCCTCCACCGTAAAGGAAGTGCGGCAGTTCCTCGGGTTGGTAGGCTACTACCGAAGATTTATTCCAGGCCTCACCAAGATGGCAGCACCCATGCTGGACCTCCTGATAGGCCAGTCCAGGAAGGCCAAAAACCAGAAGCCGCCATTCAAATGGGACAAGCTGGAAGATGAGTCCTTCCACCAGCTGAAAATGGCCCTCACGGGGGACGAGATCCTGGCTTACCCTGATTATGGCCAGCCCTTTATCCTCCACACGGACGCGAGCAACGTGGGACTGGGAGCGGTGCTGTCCCAGATCCAGCAGGGCAGAGAACGGGTAATCACTTATGCCAGCAGGAAGCTCCGGCCCTCAGAAAGGAACCCTGAAAATTACAGCTCCTTCAAGCTAGAGTTCCTCGCAGTGGTATGGGCAGTGACAAAGCGCTTTAAACATTACCTCGCCTCTTCCAAGTTCACCGTATTCACAGACAAAAACCCGCTGACACACCTGGACACTGCGAAACTTGGTGCCCTGGAGCAGAGATGGATGGCCCGACTCTCCAATTATGAGTTCACCATCAAGTACCGGGCTGGGCGCAAGAATGCCAATGCAGATGCACTGTCCAGGATGCCTAACTTGCCAGATGGGGGAGAAGACCCAGAAGAACTGGAAGAGATAGAAATCCCCGCTTTCCACCGTCATGGGATAACTCAGTGCTCCCACTGTGTGAAAGACAGGTACTCTTCCACCAAAGAGGCCACGTTCAATCCCTTGTCCCACCACGGCTGGGCAGAAACACAAGACAGTGACCCGGCCGTCCACCTAGTCAAAGAGTTGCTGACATGAGCCGACTCATACCCTGACCCAGATGCTCCAGAGGAGACCAAACAGCTGTGGAAAGAGAAGAGTAAACTGTTCATCTATGAAGGGAAGCTGTGTCGAAGAACTGTCAACTCCCAGACGCATGAGCTGGTCTGGCAGGTGGTAGTCCCGAGGCGGGACGCGTCTATGGTCTTGGAAGTGTACCACGATGGAGCAGGACACTTCGGATGGAAAAAGCTGGAAGTCCTGCTGCGTGAACGGTTCTATTGGGTCGGCATGAGAGGAGCAATCGAGAGGTGGTGTCGAGACTGCGGACCGTGCAACCTGAGAAGGAAAGACCGTGACAGCCAGAGGGCTCCCCTGCAGCCCATCATCACCAAGCAGCCGCTCGAACTGGTAGCCCTAGACCATATGAAGCTGTCCCCAAGCAGGTCAGGCTATGTCTACGCTCTCACCATCGTAGACCACTACTCCCGGTTTCTGGTAGTAGTGCCAGTCAAGGACCAAACAGCTCAGACAGCAGCCAGAGCTTTCCAACAGCACTTCTGCCGCCCGCATGGTTACCCAGAACGTGTGCTAACTGACCAAGGTCCGGCCTTCGAAGCGGAGGTATTCCAGGAGTTCTGCAACCTGTACGGCTGCAAGAAGATCAGGACAACGCCTTATCACCCCCAGACCAACAGGATGTGTGAAAAGATGAACCAGGTGGTGATAGACCTACTGAAGACATTGCCCCTGGAGGAACGCAGTCTGTGGCCAGAAAAGTTGCTAGACCTAGTGGACCTCTACAATCATATCCCAGTGAATTCCACCAACTGCACACCAGCTTACCTGATGAGAGCGAGACCTGGTAAGCTGCCCATCGATCTGGATATGGGAGTTCTGACACCAGAGGACGCCTCACCAGACGCAGATTGGGACACTGAGCGGCAACAGCAATACCGCAAGGTACAGGAAAGTGTTGAAAGAAGTCTGTTCCAAGCAAGAGAAAGGCAAGAGAGGACTTACAATCAACATGCACCTGCTGCCCCCTTGTCACCTGGAGAGCAAGTCCTAAAGAGGAAGAGGCGACTCCACAAGTTGGATGACCAGTGGGAAAAAGAGCCGTACACCATTCTACCATCAAGTCATGATAATACCAAGGTGTGCCTCATAAGTAAGGACGGAGGTGAGACAACAGCAACAGTTTCCAGAGACCACCTGAAGAAATGTCCCGAGCAGCTACAGCATGCTGAAGAAGGCCAAGATATCCCTCAACCCGCAGAGGAAGTGTAAGAAATGGTCAGCACGGGACTGGAAAATTTCCCCGGTCATGGACACAAGTGAATAATGCCATTGTTGTGCCTGTCCTTACATTTCTCCAACCAGCACCTCAAGCACCTACAGACGTCTCAGTAGAGTTGGAAGAACCATTGGCCCCGGAGACAGAAGATTCCTCATCAGCAGACCAGGAGAATCTACCCTCTGCTAGTAGCGAGCCTGTCGTACCCACGGTAAGCCAAAGGATCCGTAGGAAGCTGCCCAACCTACCAGTGACACCTCAAAATACCAGTAGTGCAGGTCACACAGTGCCCACCACACCAGGGGTAGGGAAAGGGGACCAGAGTGGAACACAGACAGACAGTGTGTTACGCAGGTCCACCAGAATCACCAGAGGTCAAATTCCTGCTCGTTGGAAAATTTAAATGTAACTATAACTGTAATGTTGAATTGTTTTGTGTGTGTATTGAATATGTTTTTCCAGTTACCCTACAGGGTCCAAAAAGACTTTCAGGTTATGGACAATGAATAACCAAAAACTCTGCCTGTAAATAGTTGCACCTGTAAAGTGCCCCTTTGGTGCCAGACCACAGAACAAAAACCCGTGGAGGTGGCTGAAGATGTGGTCCAACTCCGGATCATCAATGCCCTGTAGCCACCCTAGGGCCTACGTTGAGGGTTTGGGACAGGTCCCTCTGATTGCACCTTGTTTCAGTGAAATGGACACCTGGTTGCGGATGATACCGTGACCTTTAAAGACTCTAATGGTTGTAAATATGTTAATGTATTGTTACCTGTTGTATTTTTGCAAAATATGTTCAGTCCCGGAGTACTGAAATTTACTAGGGTGGAATGTGGCACCCCAGAGGGTCTGGTTGCCACAGTGGTAGTAATACCATGTCTGGGAGCAAAACAGCAATTTCCTGGTCAGGGAACACACTACATGCAACACCTCCTGCTCCAGACCAGAAAAGGGGAGGATCCTGCCCTATATAACTGGATCTGGAGGCGGGGTTAGTCAGTCTAGTGAGAGTCTAGTTCAGTGTCAGGAGTCAGTTAGGACTAAGGAGCAAGGAGCTGAGGACTGGAGCTGTGCAGAGCTTGTCCTGGCCAGTGGATACAGAAGACCTGACACCGGAGTCCGAGGCTGTGAGGATTGTATATCCAGCAGCAGAAACCGCAAGGCAGGAGATTGCAGGTCTCCTGGCTGACAGAAGCCCGGAGGCTCAGCCACACGAAAGGACCAGTACCGCCACAGAGGAGCAAGGAATACACGGGATCCGAGTCGCCAGCCATACGGGTGAGCAGCACGTTACACTCAGGGACGTGGGCTACAACACGACTATAAGCGGGATAGCCAAAAGAGTACAGTCGGAACGGCAGGCCTACAACTCCACCTGGCCAGGGGATTCTAGGATTGCTCCCAGACTGACCAGGCCCTCATCCCTAGCAAGTACTCCCGTTGGGGCCTCTATAATTACCACCAGTAAAGACCCTAGGACTGCACTGCAAAGACTCCGTGTTATTATTACTGATCCAGGCACTATCACCACCATCATCCATACACGCTGCCCTGAAGCTACACTCTTCCTGTGAGGAGTTACACTACCTTGCTGCGCATACCACCAGCTTCAGCGGACTGCCCTGCAGCGGCGGTTACCAATAACCGCAATCCACAGGTGGCATAGTCGGACTATCAATAACTGAGAAAGAGACTGACAGGACTGCTGTTACGTTGAACACATTAATATATTTTTTATATGGATTTGGTTTTATTTATATCCATTATTTTTATCTTACTCTCTGTGACCTTTTCGCTTTTTGTTTTCACTCCTTCTTGTTTTTGACACATATATTATTTCCTTGTCACTTACATTTTGTGGTCACTTTCTTGTACGTATTGATGTGCATTTATTTATTCATAATAGTGGTCAGGGCCCTCACATGATTTTCTCACACACATACTTACCTTTTATGCACATTTATGTATATGTATGTATTATGTATTTTTATCCTATACAATTGTATTATGGGTGTCCTAGTGCCCTTCCATATAATCACATACGCACCATCTCCTACTCTATATACACTTGTGCCATTTTTAATGGCTATCTCATATTTACTCACACACCCTGCAATCACTTTCAGAGTTTCTTTCCCCTGTACTGACCATCATTCTTTTGCTATGGCTATGTACACTACTTCTTCAATAAAATATTGGTTTCGGTTCTCTCTCATGATTCCTTCACTTCTGGGTTTATTATGACTATTGGTATACTTGAGTAATCTATTTGTACACAATTTTGAGGATTGATTCTCTGTTACTATTCACAAATACTTAAGAGTGGGTATTCATTCTTATTCTACCTATCTTATTATTATTAATTTTTATGTTCTATTCTTATTTATTTTATTCTCTCTATTTTCACTCTGTTCACTTCTTCTCTGTGACATATATACTTGTTACTCTGTCACTCCTTTCTTTGTCTTATATATTTTTTATTTTTTGTCCTTTTTACACTCCCTTGCCTAGTATTCCTTACTGACATATTCTATTTGCACGCTGGCTCTCTCATCCCATTACTTCCTCTTTTTATTTTTCAGTGTTTGCACACGCCGCTGCTGTCTTTATCTGCTCCTTTGTTTTATTCCTATGTGTGTGGAGTGCGCTTCCGGTTTGCGGACGGGGCTGGTTGCCTAGCTACGTGCTCCTTGGCATCGCCTCTCTCCTCCATCCGTGCTGACGCGTCGGGCGGTGGGTGGAGACAGGTGACGTGGAGCGCCGATGCTTCCGGCTTCTTCCCTGCTCTGACTTCCGGTAGCGCCGCCAGTACCAGACGCGCACACTCGTGTAGCGCTATATAAGAGGACACATGAGACCTCTATGTACCTCCTTCCCCCCGAAGAAGCGAAACGCGAAACGCGCGTTGGGGTTGTCTGGTCCCATCAGTGACACAGGTTGTATTGCTTCATTCCCTTATATTGTGTCTTTTTGACTTGCCCTCTATCCTTCTATGACTCCTTATTGACTGACAGCTTTATTTGGCAACTGTGCCAGGGACACTGTCCTTTTACTCCACTTTATTGAGGGCTTTGTTGATTCTCATTGAAGCTTTACTTCTTGGACCTTATATATTCTCTATCTAGGTAATTTACACTTGATAAGCATCAGTGCTTCTTTCATGTATGCTCGTTTGTCAGCTTTAGAAAGTGGTGTTCATTTTTCATCCGGTCCTATTTGCAGATATTTAGTCTGATTTACTGACACGTCTATATGTACTATGCACTAGTCACTTTATGTATCGTGCTGCCTTATTATAGCTTACATGACTGGAGCTGCTATAATGTCTACATGATTATATATACTTTTTGTCACTGTGGGTATCTTCTATTTTCACTTCTCCTCCATGTACTTTTAATTTGATGTCTTTTAAACTTTTTTGAATAAAATTTGTATTTTATTGCATTTATACTTCTCTGTTTTGTTCGGATTATAATTGAAATGAAGTATTGCACCTTATGGGCCTTTATTATTTTTTGGATTTCTATATAATTATTCGCTGTTGATTTACAGCTTTATGGCCATGGATATTCATGCTAGAGACCAAACTTGGCTTACACATGTTGATAACATTTTTAGAGGAGAAGTACCTTTGAAGACGGACACTGAAAATGGCACTATTATTGATCTTAAGAATTCATTGAAATTTCTTTTTAAGAAAAGGATGCGCACGTGGTGGAATAAGGCATCCTTGGAAAATTATCTGGCCAAGAGCATGATTCCGAGAGGTTTGCGAGTCCGCATACTTCCTTCCTTTCCCGTGGATGATACCTTTTTTAAAAATAGATGGGAAGAGGTATGCAATGGGTGTTCACGTTCCCTGATAGAGATTTTAATTGGCCTTAATAAAAAAACCTTGGAATTACTTGAAACTGACATCAACACTACACAGAAGAAACTAATTGAATCTACCACCCTCGAACAAATGGATTCCTTTAAAAAGGAATTGGATAAATTATTTATCACTTGGGAGAAAGAGGTGCAAGATATTAAAATGCAAAAATTTTCACGGGATCTGCAGGATTATCAGAATAACACTGTATATAGATGGCATGTAGCTGCCTCGCGCCAACGAACTTCCTCGATCTCGTCCTTGTCCTCTGTGGAGGAGTCCTCCTCCAACCAAGTACGCCCTTACCCTTTTACCAGGGGCAAGAGAAAAGGATTTGGACAGGGTAAAAACTACAAATACAACAAGTGAGCTCCTACACCCCTCAAAGAGACTCAGAAACTTCAGGTAGTTAACCTATCCCCTATTACGCTTACTAAGCCTCAGATTGATGTACTTGGGCTCGGTTTAACTTTCTCCCCGGTTGCTTCCTTTGATTTCTTCACAGCCATAAAGGACCTTCATTTATTTGCCCGTAAGTTGGTCCTTAAAAAGCTTCATGAAAAGGATAACATCATAGATAGTTGGACACCTAAGGAAAGGGAATCTATCGCAATACTTGAAGAATTGAGAGAAGAGAGTGTGTCTATCTCCTCTGTGGATCATTTTCAGTTAACTAAGCCTAAGAAATTCCCACCTATTAACCTGTTTCCTAATATAGACATTTTTGTGAAAATGGTCTCTGACGAATTTAAGAAAATCTCCAAGGGGATACGCAATGATAATCTGACTACAGCACAACGTAATGCGTTGAGAGAACTCAAACAGCTGAAGGGAGTAGTCATCAAACCGGCAGACAAAGGTGGGAATGTGGTCATCTGGCCGGTGATGATGTATGAGAGAGAAGCTTTCAGACATTTGAGAGATACTACTTGTTACAAGAGACTAACATTTAATCCTACCTCTAGCTTCCAGAACCAACTCGAGATGATCCTTGAAGATGCGTTTCTAGCTGGCACAATATCCAAGGATCTGAGGGAAGGCCTGATGCCGGAATACCCTAAGATACCTTGCTTCTATCTTCTCCCGAAGATCCATAAGAATCCCTCATGTCCTCCTGGTCGCCCGATAGTCTCTGGAAATGGTGGCCTTTGCGAAATCGTCGGTAAGTATCTCGACCATCATTTGAAGCCAATTGTTGAGACTATGCCTTCTTTTTTGAAAGACACTGGGGACATCCTGAGAAAAGTGGATAACATTTGTTTGGAATCAGACATGTGGTTGGTCTCCCTAGATGTTGAATCTCTTTATACATCTATTAGACACTGTGATGGCCTAGAAGCTACCAGAACTTTTTTGTATATGACGGACATGGATCATGACAAGATCTCCTTCCTGATGTTACTTTTAGAATTTGCCCTCACCCATAATTTTTTCATCTTTAAAGAATTCATCTATTTACAGCTACAGGGGACTGCTATGGGGGCGTCCTTTGCCCCCGCGTATGCTAACATTTTTTTGGGACTATGGGAGAGGAATCTATTTTTGGGTGAAAACACTCCCTTAATCTCTAAGGTAGCGCTCTGGCAATGTTATATTAACGATGTACTGATTATTTGGCAAGGAACAGAGAATGAGCTGCACAGCTTTGTACAAGCACTTAAGAATAATGCCATCAATATCAAATTGACTTATCAGTACAGCCAAACAGAAATAACATTCCTGGACACTCGTATTTACAAGGGGTCTGAGGGCTTACTATGTACTGAAATCTATCGAAAGGAAACCGCTGTGAATGCTCTTCTACATGCGACGTCCTCACATCCTTTATCCTTGAAGAACAGTATCCCTGTGCGGCAGTTCCTCCGGACCATACGCATATGTTCTGATGAAGCTTCCTTCTCTCAACAGGCTGACGAATTAGCCGACAGATTCAGACAGAGGGGCTATTCGAAACGTATCATCAAGAGAGGCTGGAACAGAGCTAGAGGGACGAAAAGAGAAGAGCTCCTACGGAATAAG
This sequence comes from Phyllobates terribilis, assembly GCF_046119375.1. Lineage (NCBI taxonomy): Eukaryota > Metazoa > Chordata > Amphibia > Anura > Dendrobatidae > Phyllobates > Phyllobates terribilis. The sequence continues at coordinate 331,407 of NW_027363706.1, forward strand.
ACATCACCCGGGGAGGGCTCACAGTCACAGGTGAGGTTTATAACCACATATAATGATAAACATGACTAGATAAAAAAAGCTCTTGAAAAATTCTGGCCTATCATTAAGAACGATTCGACTTTATCCAAATATACAACAGGATACCCATCTATTACGTATAGGCGCTCCAAAAATTTACGGGATCTACTGGTACACAGCTACCATAAAGACCCAGGGCCTGAACGCGCTTTTGGATCCAAGGGCCCTAAGTGGGGCTTCTTCCCGTGTGGAAATTGCGCAGCATGTTCCAATTTAAGACGATGTTCTAGCTTCTCTTCTAGTGATGGCTCAAAGGAATTTAAAGTGACGCAACACATCACCTGCAGTACCATAGGAGTTGTGTACTATGCCACCTGCCCCTGTGGCCTTATCTATGTAGGTTTGACATCCCGCCAACTCCGCATCAGGGTACGTGAACATGTTCGAGACATAAAGAATGCTACTGATCTACAAGACGTCTCTACTCTCAAACCAATACCTAGGCACTTTAAAACCCATCATGGTTGTGATGCTAAGCTCTTGATTATCTCTGGAATTGACCGAGTTCACATTGACAGCCGTGGTGGGAATTGGAGGAAAACTTTGGCCCAACTGGAATCTCAATGGATTATGAGGATTGACTGTATTCGTCCCAAAGGATTAAACGAAATCTTAAGTTTTACATCCTTTCTATAGTGTCATTTTGTGGTTTTTAATTGTTTTTATATTTTGCTGGTACATATATTTTACTTGTCTTCTTGTGTCTTAAGCCTCTATGTTTCTGTTTGCTTTTAGTCAAGCTGATATTTTCGTGCGGTGGCGTTTCTACTATGAGGACATATTTTGGCTATAACCATCTATGGGGGATGTCCAGCTGAAAACCATTGAGCCATGGCCATCTATATTGAGTGGGAGCATCTTTTTACACCCACTGGAAAGAGACTGACAGGACTGCTGTTACGTTGAACGCATTAATATATTTTTTATATGGATTTGGTTTTATTTATATCCATTATTTTTATCTTACTCTCTGTGACCTTTTCGCTTTTTGTTTTCACTCCTTCTTGTTTTTGACACATATATTATTTCCTTGTCACTTACATTTTGTGGTCACTTTCTTGTACGTATTGATGTGCATTTATTTATTCATAATAGTGGTCAGGGCCCTCACATGATTTTCTCACACACATACTTACCTTTTATGCACATTTATGTATATGTATGTATTATGTATTTTTATCCTATACAATTGTATTATGGGTGTCCTAGTGCCCTTCCATATAATCACATACGCACCATCTCCTACTCTATATACACTTGTGCCATTTTTAATGGCTATCTCATATTTACTCACACACCCTGCAATCACTTTCAGAGTTTCTTTCCCCTGTACTGACCATCATTCTTTTGCTATGGCTATGTACACTACTTCTTCAATAAAATATTGGTTTCGGTTCTCTCTCATGATTCCTTCACTTCTGGGTTTATTATGACTATTGGTATACTTGAGTAATCTATTTGTACACAATTTTGAGGATTGATTCTCTGTTACTATTCACATATACTTAAGAGTGGGTATTCATTCTTATTCTACCTATCTTATTATTATTAATTTTTATGTTCTATTCTTATTTATTTTATTCTCTCTATTTTCACTCTGTTCACTTCTTCTCTGTGACATATATACTTGTTACTCTGTCACTCCTTTCTTTGTCTTATATATTTTTTATTTTTTGTCCTTTTTACACTCCCTTACCTAGTATTCCTTACTGACATATTCTATTTGCACGCTGGCTCTCTCATCCCATTACTTCCTCTTTTTATTTTTCAGTGTTTGCACACGCCGCTGCTGTCTTTATCTGCTCCTTTGTTTTATTCCTATGTGTGTGGAGTGCGCTTCCGGTTTGCGGACGGGGCTGGTTGCCTAGCTACGTGCTCCTTGGCGTCGCCTCTCTCCTCCATCCGTGCTGACGCGTCGGGTGGTGGGTGGAGACAGGTGACGTGGAGCGCCGATGCTTCCGGCTTCTTCCCTGCTCTGACTTCCGGTAGCGCATTATAGTATATGTACTCTATGGGGCAGCATTATACTCTATGGGGGCTGCATTGTACTGTATTGAGGACTATGGGGAGTGCATTGTACTATATGAGGGCTGCATTATACAGTATTGAGAACTATGGAGAGTACATTATACTGTATGGAGGATTATGGGGCACATTATACTATATGGAGGACTATGGGGCATATTGTACTTAAGGAGCACAATGCTGCCTATTCATCGAGTGATTGGATTGTTTATGCCAAAACAAAGCTCATTGTTCTCAGCAGCACATCGTTTGGTGTAATCTGCAGATATACTGCTAATAAAATGATACTGTAAGGGGACAGATTGATTTACTAGTGACTGTTCTGTCCCCATCATTCTTCCTCAGCCGGTGTAAAGAACCCGGGAAACAAGCGTCGAATGACTTCAATATTGTCGATCGCGCTCGTTTAATGGCCTGAAATCAGCGCATGTAAATGACGCGCCCCCTGGGCCTGTGTTGTGCAGCGGATACCCGGAGCCGGATCGCTGGGGGTTGTAGTCTCCGTGTGGCGGTGACCCGGTCCGTGCCCAGGGTGGTCAAACCAGTGGCGGTCTTAAGTAATAACAATGTCCGACTACGCCACCCGTGGATTGCGGTCAGTGGGGACCGCCGCTGCGCTGCCGACCGCTGAGGCTGATGTTGTTTGCGCAGCCGAGAATGGGATAACTCCCCACGGGAGAAGTATTGCCTCAGGGCAGCTAATGTGGATGATGGGAGTGATGGTGTGAGCGTCCCAGTAGTAATGGTGCTGGTGCGGCAAGGAATCACAGAGACTTGTAATTGCAGTTTCCAAAGCTTTACTCACGGTTGTTATTCTGGTCACTTGTGCACATGAGGGACCGCCCGAGCCGTGCTGCGTTCACCAGGCAAGGGACTCGACCAACTCCCAGGCAATTCCAGAGCGTGGCACAGGGCTCCCTTCCTTTCCTTTCTCTGGCCGTCCCCACCAGTGACCCACCTTTGTCCAGCTCCCTCGGGCCTTCTCTGGGCACGCTGATCTCTGCGTCCCTGACCCTATATGGTATGCCTTCCTGGTGGATGTAGTGAGGGGTCGCACCAAGATGTGGTAACAACCTCCAGTCTTTGGCTGAGGAATCTGTTGCCGCCACCAATTTGGGTTCCGGTACCCTGTTCTGCCAACCCTTCACCCTGTATCTCCTGGGCATGTGGGGTTCCTTCTGTCCTCGTGTCTCTGGGCCTTTCTCCGTGTTCCTTGCTTCCTTTCTCCTCTGTTCCAGTTCCTTTCTTACTTTCCTTTCCGTTCCTTCTCCTCTCTCTTTCTGCTGTTTCTGGCCTACACTCCAGGCCTGCCTCTGGAGCTGGGCCCAGACTGAGCCACAGCTCCCTGTCAGCCCTCTCTGGCTGAGCTCCTCTCCTTTTCTCCTCCTGACTGAACTGGCCTTGTCCTAAGATGGTGCCCACCTTATATACCTCCCTCTAACACCCGAGCCCAGGTGACTAGCAACCAATGGGCTCCTACCTATGCCCAGAGACCCACCCCTTTCTGCTCCTACACCACTGGGTGTACTTTCCCCTCCCCACTCCAGCCAGGAACAGTTGCTGTCTTGCCTTCACTTCTATCTTGTGGGAGCACCGTTGAGCTGTCCCTCGGAAATGGGGTGTGTGTGGTGCATGCAGCCTACCGAGCCCTGGTCCACACTCCATCCTTTCCCGGGAGTGGAATACCACACCTCTGGTTTGAGGTGCAATACCCCTGTAGCAGCCGAGCCCTCGGGGTGCTACATAAATACAACCAAAATATTTCTGTGTGATGGTGCAATATGTGAGCATTTGGGGCCCCACTATCTCTAAAACAGGCCCTGAGTACAACCAAAGCTAATCCATACATAGCCCATTCAAAAAGTGTGAAAATATATGTATATGTGGCACCCCAGGGGGTCTGGTTGCCACAGTGGTAGAAATACCATATCTGAGAGCGAGCATGGGTTTTCCTGGTCAGGAGCACATTTGCATGCAACGTTTCCTGCCCCAGTCCAGGGAGGGGAGGAACCTGCCATTTATAAACTGGATCTGGGGCGGGGTTAGTTAGTTAGTTCCAGAGAGAGGGACAAAGCAGCAAGGAGCCCTGTAGGAGACAGGAGCTGAGAGCCAGGGACTGGAGCAGCAGAGCTCGTCCTGGCAGAAGACGCAGAGAACCGGACACCGGAGTCCGAGGCTGTGAGGATATTCACATCCAGCAGCAGAAACCACCTGGCAGGGGATTTCAGGTCCTCTGGCCGTAGAAAGCCCGGAGGCTCAGTCACATGCAAGGGACCGGCACCGCCATCGAGGAGCGGAAGGAACCAAAGGCCCCAAGTCACCAGCCAAACGGGTGAGCACCACACGGTACACTCAGGGACGTGGGCTACTACATGACTAGAGCAAGGTAGCCAGGAAGAGTGCAGTCAGACGGGAAGGCCTACACCTCCACCTGGCCAGGGGGATTCTTGTTCGCTCACAGACTGACCCGGCCTCTAATGCTAGCCAGTACTCCCAGCAGGGTCTCCTTCATCACCAACAGTAAAGACCCTGAACTACACTGCACGGACTTTGAGTCATTTCTGCTGCGCCTATGCACCACAACCCTCACCATCTACACACGCTGCCCTGAGGCTATACTCCTCCCGTGGGGAGTTATACTACCCCCTGCTGCGCACACAACATCAGCCTCAGCGGTCTGCCCCGCAGCGGTGGTTCTCAGTGACCGCAATCCACGGGTGGCGTAGTCGGACATTTCAACATTAAAAACCAAGTAAACAGATCCGCCACTGGTTTGACCACCCTGAGCCACGGGACCGGGTCGCCGCCACGGAGACTACAACCCCTGACATCACACAGAGACCCGGCTCCGGGTATTCCCACACACACGGCCCAGGGGGCGCATCAACTTTGGCGTAGTCGGCAGGATCTCGTGCCCGCAACCACCGGGTACTGCGTGCCTGAAGAAAGACTGTGATACTTACCGTGGTGAAGTTTCCCGCCATCCGCAGACGTTTTCCCGCCATCCGCAGCCATTTTCCCGCTATTGGGCGCCATTTTTGGGACGCCGCCCGGGAAGAAGAGGGGCGTGGACGCCAAAAGCGCGCAAGAGCTGAAGCCCCGCCTTGCGTACTGACACTGCGCAAGGTCCTGGAAGGAGCCCAGTGGACGCCGACGTCACCAGCGCGCGACGCAAGGTCCTCGACCCCGACGATCGCCTGCGGAGCCGCGGCCTACGAGAAGAAGCAATGGAAGGTAGGCCACGGTTAACTAGGGGGGAGGAAGACACCAGGAATGGAGGAAGCTCCCACCGCCAGAGCGGCTGCTGCCGCAGTGATGCCGTTCACGATGCCGTATATCCCTGGAGCGGCATGGTTACCTCAGTACTCAGGGGAGTCGCATACCCTGAGCAACTTTAAAGAAAGACTGTATAGCCTATTCAAAGTATACCCCCTGTCCGAGGAACATAAAGTGAGCATCCTGATAGGTCAGTTAATTGGAGCAGCCCAAAGAGAAGTGAAGTCCTGGTCAGCCAGGGAAAAGGGGACTGTAAAGGAAATACTGGCACTTTTGATACCCGCACCTCAGCAGAGATCAAGCTAAAATTTTATGGATGCAAACAGCGGACACAATACAGTATACGGTACTATGCTTTGAATTTGCAGGAGGCCCTGAGAGCCATTAAGTAGGCAGACCCTGACAGCATGCGGAATGAGGATAAGCTGTTGACTGAACAGTTCAGTGAGGGTCTACTGTCCAGCGCCCACCGAACCCAGTTGCGTGTAATGTCCTTGCAGAACCTTGATTTGGACTTTGCGCAGTTTAAAGCCAGGGCCATCCGGGTGCTCCGAGAACCGGCACCAGGTGGCGCTGTAACCCTCAGGCGCCCTGCTATCACCTATCACCAGGAGGCGGCACCCTTGCCTGCAGAGCCTGTGGGAGCTGATGCACAGGCTTTGGACAAAGCCCCGGCTGTAGACCTGCACCATCAGGTCCAAGATCTGACCAAAAGCGTTGCCGCGCTAACAAGAACTGTGCAGTCTTTACAGGTGTCTTCCCCAGGAAAGATCCAGCTGGCTTCCAGTCCGGAGGACGTCCCTTGGAGCCAACGGAGGAGGATCCCATCGTTCAGAGGAAGGCCCAGCGACCGCTATGACCAGGACTGACAACCCATCTGCCGCCGCTGCAACCAACCAGGACATATGGCAAGGTACTGTCATTTAAATGGGCCCGACCTGGGGCAGAGGACCGACCCCCAGGCATAAGATCATCAGGCCCATCGAGCTGGCATGATAAGTACGTAGGGGGACGACCGGTCTTGCCTGTGGTGCTGGATGGCATTCCTATGAGTGCACTACTGAACACCGGGTCACAGGTAACCACCATCCCCTATGTGCTCTTTAAGCGGTACTGGAATGACTCAGATATTACCCGCTACCCAGATGACGATTTGAGCATCATCGCAAGCCATGGTCAGCCCGTGCTGCAGGTGGGATTCAAGGAGGTGACCATAAAGATTGGTAAAGTTGAACTGCCAGCGCAAGGACTGATTATTGTGGACATTGACCGTCGTGAAAGCCACCCTAAGATAACCTTGGGTACTAATGTTATTGAAAATTGTCTTGCAGAGATAATTGTCATATTACAGCAGGTTGCGGTGAACGCCAGCTCCAGCCAGTAGCATGTCCCACAAAAAGAGATCAGAGCCCTGATGAAAAGGCAGCAGGTAGAACTGTCTGGTGGTGAGATTGGTAGAGTAAGGATGAGTGACCCGTTCCCTATCGCCATGCCCCCAAAGAGTGAGATGATGATCTGGTGCCGGACTGCAATCGGGTTAAGAGGAAGGGACTACCAAGCCATGGTAGAACCCGTCTACTCAGACAGCAGGCCCACCATTTTGACGGCACGGAGGGTGGTCGATGTATGCCATGTGAGGGTACCCGTCCGCATCCTAAACATTGGGGAAAGAGAAGTATACTTGCCCCGGTATGCCACTCTAGCCAAATTGTTCACCGTTAACCAAAACTCCATAAAGGCCGTGGAACCCTTGCCTCCATCTCAACTAGAGGAGGGTAACGGCTCCAAGAAACGAATGGAGGACTGGTGTCAGAAGCTGCATGTGGGCACCGACTCCACTCCCTCACACCAAAAACAGGGAGTCTACCGGGTGGTGCAGGAGTACGAAAGAGTCTTTAGCAAACACCCGCTAGACTTTGGGCAAGTAAAGGGGGTAGAACACCACATCCCCACAGGAGACCATCCACCCATAAAGGAAAGATACCGACCTGTACCCCCTGCACACTATCAGAATACCAAGGGGATGTTGCGAGACATGAAGGAGGCTGGGGTAATCAGGGACAGCTGTAGCCCCTGGGCAGCTCCACTAGTTCTTGTGAAAAAGAAAGATGGCACCATGAGAATGTGTGTAGATTACAGAAAGGTCAACCGTATCACACACAAAGATGCGTACCCGTTACCTAGGATAGAGGAATCTTTAGCTGCATTAAAGTCTGCTAACTTCTTCTCCACTTTGGATCTTACTAGCGGGTACTGGCAGGTTCCTGTTGCAGAGGCAGACAAGGAGAAGACCGCGTTCACCACCCCGATGGTTCTCAGCGAATTCAACTGTATGCCATTCGGGCTCTGCAACGCACCAGGAACCTTCCAGCGGTTGATGGAGTGCTGCCTGGGGCACAGGAATTTCGAGACGGTCCTGCTATACCTGGACGATGTCATCGTGTATTCCAAAACATATGAGCACCATCTGAAACACCTGGCAGAGGTGTTTGACGCCCTGGCAGGCTACGGCCTAAAGGTGAAACCCTCCAAGTGTCATCTACTGAAACCAAAAGTACAGTACCTGGGACACATGGTGAGTGCTGACGGAGTAGCTCCAGACCCTGATAAAATTACAGTGATTAAGGACTGGCCAAGACCCTCCAGCATAAAGGAAGTGCGGCAGTTCCTCGGGTTGGTAGGCTACTACCGAAGATTCATCCCCGGGTTCACCAAAATGGCAGCCCCTATGCAAAACCTCCTGTTGGGTCAGTCAAAGACCAAGAATCAGAAGCCACCCTTCAAATGGGACAAGCTGGAGGATGAGTCTTTCCGCCAGCTGAAGATGGCCCTCACGGGGGATGAGGTCCTGGCTTACCCTGATTACGGCCAGCCTTTCATTCACCACACGGACGCGAGCAACATCGGACTAGGGGCGGTGCTGTCCCAGATCCAACAGGGCAGAGAACGGTTAATTGCTTATGACGCGCCCCCTGGGCCTGTGCTGAGCAGGGGATACCCGGAGCCGGATCGCTGGTGGGATGCTGGGGGTTGTAGTCTCCGTGTGGCGGCGACCCGGTCCGTGCCCAGGGCGGTCAAACCAGTGGCAGTCTTTGTGTTATAATAAGTGTCCGACTACGCCACCCGTGGATTGCGGTCAGTGGGGACCGCCGCTGCGCTGCAGACCGCTGAGGCTGATGTAATTTGCGCAGCCGAGTATGTAATAACTCCCCACGGGAGAAGTATTGCCTCAGGGCAGCTAATGTGGATGGTGTGAGCGTCCCAGTACTAATGGTGCTGGTGCGGCGAGGAACCACAGAGACGTGCAGTTGCAGTTTTCAATGCTTTACTCACAGTTCTTTATCAGTTCACTTGTGCGCAGTTAGGACCGCCCGAGTCATGCTGCGTCCACCAGGTGAGGGACTCGGTCAACTCCCAGGCAATTCCAGAGTGTGGTTCAGAGCTCCCTTCTCTACCTTTCTCTGGCCGTCCCCACCAGTGACCCACCTTTGTCCAGCTTCCTCGGGCCTTCTGTTGGCGAAACCTCTCTCCGGTTTCCCTGACCCTATGTGGTATGCTTTCCTGGTGGATGTAGTGAGGGGTCGCACCAAGATGTGGTCACAACCTCCGGTTTTGGCTGAGGATTAGTCGCCTCCACCAATTTGGGTTCCGGTACCCTGCTCTGCCAACCCTTCACCCTGTATCTCCTGGGCATATGGGGTTCCTTCTGTCCTCGTGTCTCTGGGCCTTTCTCTGTGTTCCTTGCTTCCTTTCTCCTCTGTTCCAGTTCCTTTCTTACTTTCCTTTCCGTTCCTTCTCCTCTCTCTTTCTGCTGTTTCTGGCCTCCACTCCAGGCCTGCCTCTGGAGCTGGGCCCAGACTGAGCCACAGCTCCCTGTCAGCCCTCTCTGGCTGAACTCCTGTCTTCTTCTCCTCCTCCCTGAACTGAACACTGTCCTAAGATGGTGCCCACCTTATATACCTCCTTCTGACACCCGAGCCCAGGTGACTAGCATCCAATGGGCTCCTACCTATGCCCAGAAACCCACCCCTATCTGCTCCTACACCACTGGGTGTCCTTTCCCCTCCCCACTCCAGCCAGGGACAGATGCTGTCGTGCCTGCACTTCTGTCTCGTGGGAGCACCGTTGAGCTGTCCCTCGGAAATGGGGTGTGTGTGGTGCATGCAGCCTACCGAGCCCTGGTCCACATTCCATCCTTACCCGGGAGTGGAATATCACACCTCTGGTTTGAGGTGCAATACCCCTGTAGCAGCCGAGTCCTCGGGGTGCTACACTTATGCCAGCAGGAAGCTCCGGGCTACAGAGAGAAACCCCGAAAATTATAGCTCCTTCAAGCTAGAGTTCCTGGCAGTGGTGTGGGCAGTTACAGAACGCTTTAAACATTACCTTGCCTCTTCCAAGTTCACCGTGTACACGGACAACAACCCGTTGACACACCTGGACACTGCGAAACTTGGTGCCCTGGAGCAGAGATGGATGGCCCGCCTATCCAACTATGAATTTACAATCAAATACCAAGCGGGACGCACAAATGCCAACGCAGACGCCCTGTCCAGGATGCCGAACTTGCCGGACGGAGGGGAAGATCCAGAAGAACTGGAAGAGATTGAACTTCCTGCGTTCCACCGTCATGAGATTACCCAGTGTTCCCACTGTGTAAGGGACAAGCACTCTGCCACGTTCAATCCCTTACCCCACTACAGCTGGGCGGAGACGCAAAACAGTGACCCAGCCGTCCGCCTGGTAAAAGAGATGCTGACACAGGCTGATGCCCGCCTTGACCCAGACGCTCCGGAAGAGACCAAACAGCTGTGGAAGGAGAAGAGTAAACTGCTTCTCTACAAGGGGAAGCTGTGCCGGAGAATTGTTAACTCCCGGACACATGAGCTGACCTGGCAGGTAGTGGTCCCGAGACGAGACGCGGCTATTGTCCTGGAGGCATTCCACGACGGAGCAGGACACTTTGGATGGAAGAAGTTGGAGTTCCTGTTGTGTGAACGGTTCTTCTGGGTAGGCATGAGAGGGGCCATTGAGAGATGGTGCAGAGACTGCAATCTGAGAAGAAAGGACCGTGCCAGCCAGAAGACTCCCCTGCAGCCCATCATCACCAAGGAGCCACTAGAACTGGTAGCCCTGGACCATGTGAAGCTGGCTCCAAGTAGGTCCGGGTACGTCTACGCTCTCACCATCAACTACTCCCAGTTCCTGGTGGTTGTCCCTGTCAAGGACTTAACAGCTCAGACAGCAGCTAGAGCCTTCCAGCAGCACTTCTGCCATCCACACGGGTATCCAGAGCAAGTGTTGACTGACCAAGGTCCAGCCTTCGAAGCGGAGGTCTTCCAGGAGTTCTGCAACCTCTATGGCTGCAAGAAGATAAGGACAACGCCCTATCACCCCCAAACCAACGAATTGTGTGAGAAGATGAACCAGGTGGTGATAGACTTGCTGAAAATGTTGCCCCTGGAAGAACGCAGTCTGTGTCCTGAAAAACTGCCTGATCTGGTGGACTTGTATAACCACATCCCAGTAAATTCCACCAACTGCACCCCGGCTTACCTAATGAGAGCAAGACCTGGTAAGCTGCTAATTTACCTGGATATGGGAGTCCTGACACCCGAGGATACCTCGCCAGAGGCAGACTGGGATACAGAACGGCAGCAGCAGTACCGGAAAGTGCAGGAGAGTGTTGAGAGAAGTTTGTCTCAAGCAAGAGAAAGGCAAGAGAGGACTTACAACCAGCATGCTCCCGCTGTTCCCCTGGCACCTGGAGATCAGGTCTTGAAGAGGAAGAGGCGGCTCCATAAGTTGGATGACCAGTGTGAGAAAGACCCGTACACAGTACTGCCCTCAAGTCATGAAAACCCGAAAGTATGCGTTATCAGTAAGGATGGAGGAGAGACCACAGCCACTGTCTCTAGAGACCACCTGAAGAAGTGTCCCGAGCAGCTGCAAAGCACTGATGAAGACCAAGATAGCCCTCAACCCGCAGAGGAAAGGGAAGAAATGGTCAGTACAGTACTCGGAGAATTTCCCCGGTCCTGGACACAAATTAACAATGCTATTGTGGTACCCGTCCTTACCTTTCTCCAGCCAGCCCCTCAAGGGCCTACAGAAGAGCAAGTAGTATTGGAAGAGCAACCGGCCCCGGAGGCAGAGGATTCCATACCAGCAGCCCAGGAGAATCAACCCTCTGCTAGTAGTGAGCCTGCCGTGCCCGTGGTAAGCCAAAGAGTACGCAGAAAGCTGCCCAACCGACCCGTAACATCTCCAAACACCTGTAGTGCAGACACTAGCGAGCCCACTACACAAGGGGTGGAAACAGGGGACCCAGAAAGAACACCATCAGATAGTGTGTTACTTAGGTCAACAAGGAGCACTAGAGGTCAGAAGCCCGCTCGCTGGAGAATCTAGGAGAAATGATATATACCTGTATATTGCAAATGTTGTAATGTTTTATGTTTGTTACCTCAATACTGATTATGTTTCTCAAGTTACCCGACAGGGTCTATGGACGGACAGGTTATGGACAATGAATAACCGGAACTGTACCTTGTAAATAGTTGCACCTGTTAAGTGCCCCTTTTGGGCCAGACCACAGAACAAAAACCCGTGGAGGTGGCTGAAGACGTGGTCCAACGCCGGATCATCGATGCCCTGTAGCCACCCCAGGGCCTACGTGGAGGGTTTGGGACGGGTCCCTCAAAATGCATCTTGGGTGACATGGACACCTGGTTACGGAAGCGCCGTGACCTATCAAGACTGAACTCCTTGTACATATATTGTTGTGTTATTGTTTATACCCTGCTATGTGTGTTTTCAAAAAAAAAAAGTGTTTAGTCCCGGAGTACTAAGGTTTACTAGGGGGGAATGTGGCACCCCAGGGGGTCTGGTTGCCACAGTGGTAGAAATACCATGTCTGAGAGCGAGCATGGGTTTTCCTGGTCAGGAGCACATTTGCATGCAACGCCTCCGGCCCCAGTCCAGGGAGGGGAGGAACCTACCCTTTGTAAACTGGATCTGGGGCGAGGTTAGCTAGTTAGTTCCAGAGAGAGGGATAGAGCAGCAAGCAGCCCTGTAGGAGACAGGAGCTGAGAGCCAGGGACTGGAGCAGCAGAGCTCGTCCTGGCAGAAGACGCAGAGAACCGGACACCGGAGTCCGAGGCTGTGAGGATATTCACATCCAGCAGCAGAAACCACCTGGCAGGGGATTTCAGGTCCTCTGGCCGTAGAAAGCCCAGAGGCTCAGTCACACGCAAGGGACCGGCACCGCCATCGAGGAGCGGAAGGAACCAAAGGCCCCAAGTCACCAGCCATACGGGTGAGCACCACACGGTACACTCAGGGACGTGGGCTACTACACGACTACAGCAAGGTAGCCAGGAAGAGTGCAGTTAGACGGGAAGGCCTACACCTCCACCTGGCCAGGGGGATTCTTGTTCGCTCACAGACTGACCAGGCCTCTAATGTTAGCCAGTACTCCCAGCAGGGTCTCCTTCATCACCAACAGTAAAGACCCTGAACTGCACTGCATGGACTTTGAGTCATTTCTGCTGCGCCTATGCACCACAACCCTCACCATCTACACATGCTGCCCTGAGGCTATACTCCTCCCGTGGGGAGTTATACTACCCCCTGCTGCGCACACAACATCAGCCTCAGCGGTGTGCTCTGCAGCGGCGGTTCTCAGTGATCGCAATCCACGGGTGGCGTAGTCGGACATTTCAACATTAAAAACCTAGTAAACAGATCCGCCACTGGTTTGACCACCCTGAGCCACGGGACCGGGTTGCCGCCACGGAGACTACAACCCCTGACATCACACAGAGACCCGTCTCCGGGTATTCCCACACACACGGACCAGGGGGTGCGTCATATACAAAGGCATATACGACTAGTAATGCTAACTGTAGAATACCATGCTACAAACATAACAAATGCTAATAAATGTACAGAAAAAGTAATGGATGATACATCAAGCTCATGTGTAGAAATGAAGCCTACCTAGTGATGTCCGGAGCCTCTCCATAGACTTCAATAGGCAGCTTCTAACTGCTGAAATGGTGACGTGTTTCTATTATACTTTTCCTCTGATTGTTCCTCACCTGGTTTGGGCTTAGAAATACTGAGGTAAAATACTGACCAAATACTGAACGTGTGAATATGGCCTGAAAGTGGTGGTCTGATATTTCATTAAATTAACCTGGTGTCTACAGCTCCGACTAGTGATGTAGAGGTGAATGAATCTCACTTTGCATTCCTGTGAGAGTCACATCAAGGCTCATTATATAGAGAAATTGTCTTCCACATCGCGTATAAGATCCTGTAGGATTCTGAGAGTCAGAAGTAACGAGGGACGACCGAAAGACCAGAATGGAGTGGACAGCTCCCCAACAAAGCGATTGATAAAACTGATTTCCCCTATGAGCAAAGGAGCATTGCTTTAATCACAGCTATGGTTGAAAAAACCCAGTAAACAGTCTTCATTTTTCTCTTCTTCGCAAAAAAGCCTTTAAATTTGACAAGTCAATGATTTCCATTGTACTGACTGCAATAGTGTATGGCACTATTCCTGCAAGAGGATCCAAACTGAACCACCAGTGCATGCCCGGGACAAGGGGTAGGCATCCGCCTAGGACGCTACCTCTCTGAGGGGGGAGCAGTTTAAGAAAAAAAATTGACATTATTGAACGCCTGCAGTCAACTGTCACCTTCCTCCTGCAGCAAACATTCAGCATGCTGACAGCTGGTACACAGGAACAAAGGTGAGCGGAGTCAGTGGGTCACTAACACCGCTCAACGCCTGCGCCCTGGTTCTCATTCCCTCTCTGCATTGAAATGCATTTGTGTCTTTAAGACAATGTGAACGCTGCCCCCAGGACAGGAGCGGAGGAGCTGTAATCAGGTTGATGTTCTGGCGGTAATTCCCGCAATACGCAGGGTATGGACAGTCTGCCCCCTGTTAGAGGATGGCGCCACACAGGAATACGGCAGTAGAACAACCATCGGTTTTGTTACAAGCTGCATCTATTGTATCTCATTAATTGAAACCAAACGGCCCCCATTATAATTAAGCTATATTAGTTTCCATGACTATTCTTGGGTCTGACATTGTAAAGGAAGTGGTCATCAGAGCTTGTTACCTGATAGATCAGACGGGGAAGTTAGAGGTCCAGTTACCATAGTTTCTCACCTATTCCTTTTCTTGGGGGGGAAGCCATTTGCGTCATCTGCCTAAGGCAGCAAAATACCTTATCATGATATTAATAAAAATACCAAAAACCATGTCAGTAATATAACCAAAAGCAACATAGATGTTTTATATATTTATTTTTATGCATAAAAGTTGTTAATATTATGCAAATATATAAAAAGAAAGTGTGTAGATATAGTCACTTTCTGTGGAAAGGAGCAGATGATGATGATTCCGCTCCTCAGGCCTCGGCCACTTCTGCCGCTTTTGGACATCCAGGTCTGGATCACACATGAGAGAGGAGAAGAGCAGGAATGTGTGACTTGTGATCTGTGTAGTTGGAGTTTTCCTGGATTCCTACAGCATCGCGATCAGCCAAATGGCCTTCTGTCTGACCATGGTCAGGAAGGTGAAGGAGCAGCCGCTTCCTTCTGTCTGACCATGGCCTGGTAGAGGAAGGAGCAGCCGCTTCCTTCTGTCTGACCATGGCCTGGTAGAGGAAGGAGCAGCCGCTTCCTTTGTCTGTACATGGCCAAGTAGGAGAAGGAGCAGCCGCTTCCTTCTGTCTGTACATGGCCAAGTAGGAGAAGGAGCAGCCGCTTCCTTCTTTATGTCCATATCTTGTAGTCGTCTCCTTACCACCACATTGTAGATCAGTCGTCCAGATGGTGACATAACAAGTATGGCTGAAAGAAGTCCTTCAATTTCAGCCTTTAATTACTTGCTATGTTGATCCAGAGGAAGGCGAAAAATAACCCTGAGGACTCGTTGTTGCATCATCCTCATATCAAGGGAAAAAAATTCCTTCCTGACCCCAAATATGGCGATCGGAATAAATCCCTGGATGTTTGGTGCTCAAATCTACTTGGATGTTATGTGGTGGAAGCTCGGTAGGTTGGTCACAGTCCGGTAAATAAGAAAGTCCAGTGTAATTGTCTCATCCGATTAATGTAAATCTTCATTCCTGGATGTTACTGGAATGGGGCTGATTTTTATTAGCCTAATACTCCTGCTGGAAGAAGAGAAATATACACATCTGAGAATCAGCCCCTCACATACAGTATATACAGTACTAGGGGGATATAGCGATAAGGTGTATAGTGGGTAAGTGTGTTACTGGGTAGTGATAACACTTTGGATGTCTGTATGTGCTGTACTTACATAGTAATATGGGAATGGTGGGTCGGCTCTGCCGGACTCCACATCGCTCCAGTCTATAGAATAGAAAAACGGATGCGATCTGATGGATGATGTAATGGCAGATCGGGCAGATGGAGTTTTGCAGAGGAGCTAGAAAATGAAAACAAAGCATTAGTCATTATATTATATATTATTACTGATAAATTATTACACAATGTCTATGGACTGTCCATATCTTATCTTCTATATCTTCTTGTAATCCCCCATTATCATTGTCCATCTGATCTTACTCACCCGTTTTATGATATCCATGGTATGACAGCAGATCCCAGGTGGAAAAGAAGGGATGTCGTCATACAGAGACTGGTGGTATTCGTCCATTGTGCCTCTGGTATAGAATGGCCAGTCACCTACAGTCATCATATATAAGATGACGCCAAAGGAAAAGGAGTCTGCCAGATGGTTGTATCCTTCACCGTCCATTACCTATGGGAACATGAGATTGGAGAGAATCTGAATATACCGGGAAGGGGATTTACACACAGAGACTATGAGGACCGGTCTGTGATTAGATATGAGCAGAATACATTGGGATCAGATTATCCCTCAATCCTACTATTGGCATCAATCACACAGAGATGTTCCTTACCTCGGGCGCTATGTAACCCTTAGTGCCAGCAGTATATTCCACTATGTCACCCTCAAATACATTCATGGCTGCTAAGCCAAAGTCTGAGATTTTGATGTGTCCGGTGTCTTGAAGGAGGATGTTCTCTGGCTTCAGGTCACTGCAGGGAGAAGGAGCAGACACTGATTGTGAGGACAATTCATGGAAAGAACTTTCTACAATAGATATGTAAGGAGACAACAGAGAGTCACAGGTGACAGATTTATGAAGGTGAAATGATTACCTATGTATGACTCCGCGTTCATGCAGGAACTGGAGTCCGCACACCATCTCTGCCGCAAAGAGTCTGTGGAGTAGAAAGGATGGATCAGTGGTTACATGCACAATCATACAGAGAACATGAGGAGATCACACACGTGTCCTTTTCACATCATTAGTTTCTCCTGTTGTCGTTGTCCATTGATCTAAGACTACAATGTGCCGGCAGCGGATTATTCACATTCAGTACCGGACATTTACCTTATTGTCTTTGTGTTAAACATCATTGAATCTTTCATGTGGCCAAACAGGTCTCCTCCGACTATATAGTCCATGGCTATTTCATACTCCGTAGGTGTTTCCCTAAACGCCCGCATAGTCATTAGGTAGGGGCACCCGGCAGCCATTCTCAGGACTTCTAGCTCTGTAGAGATTAAGTCCTCACAAGAACTTTTGTCCATGATTTTGATGGCCAGCAGTCCTTCACTGACTGGATCTGATGCCAAGACGACCTGGAGAAAAATCACAACAGATCAGACCAAACTCTCATCTAGTACTGTGTAGTAGTTCACTAGTTAATCCCAATTATCATTACATATGAGCATCCTGTAATGAATATGTACATCTCTCCTGTGTATCTGGTGCAGGAAACATTGGGGAACACGGACAATATAAATTGACACTTACTTTTCCATAGTTTCCTTTTCCAAGAACTTTCCAGAACTCGAGATTGGAAAAGTCTATAGGTTGGTCTGTGTGGACCGGTTCTCTTGGGTCAGAAATCTGTAAACTGGCATCATCAAGGCTTTGTGCCGGTATGTCCGTTGTGTCGTAGGGCGTCTTATCGATTCCATCTGCTGAGATGATATAAAAAATTTGAACCCCTTAGTGAACACATTATTGGAAATGACTACCTCAGCCTGCTGAAAGCCCCTGTCTTTTCCTCTTCCTGTTAAGACCAGCCTGGCTTTCATATGAGATTTTTAATTTCGCTATATACAGTTCTATCACAGTATCTAGTAGAAGCGATCAGAAAATCGCAGGTTCAAGTCCCCAAAGGAGACTAAAGAAAAGAAGTAACAAAAAAAAGTAAAAAAAATAATAAAATGTAAAAAAAATACTTCCCCATTAATAATAATAATAATAATAATAATAATAATAATAATAATAGTAATAATTTGAATATCTAGTATAACCACATCCGGAACATTAATTAACCCAAACAGTAAACACTGAAATGAGAAAATAAATGTAAAGACCAGAATAGTGTTTTTGTGAGGGCGCAGTATACATCTAATAAATTGTAATAAAAGATATCACAATGTCTTGTCTACCCGAGAAAGTTATCTATAAAAGCTACAACTTGTCACGCAAAAAAAAAACAAATCAAGTCCTCGCACAGCTCCATCCAGCTATCAAAATCCAAAAGATATAATGTCTCAGAATATAGGGACACAAACCAATTTATTTTTTATAAAATTCCTAATTTTCTTCTACCAGTTCAGTGAATTATAACCCCTATGCCTGTTCAGCATTATCATAGTTGTAACTGACATGGAGAATCATTCTGTCAGGTCATTTTTACCACTCAATGAACATCTAGAAAAAAAACAATGGCGGAATCACTTTTTTTCCACAATTTTACCACATTTTGAATCTTTTTCCCCATTTTCCAGAACATTGAATAGTAAAATAAATAATGTTCAAAACTACAGCTCGGTCCACTAAAAAATCAAGTCCGCATACAGCTACATTGGGAGACAAATTAAAAAATAAATAGTTATGGGTTTTCGAAGGAGGAAGGAAAAAACAACGAAAGGTTACCCGGTCAAGAAGGGGTTAACAAATATAGCTAAAAGAAAATATTATAATTTTAAATACAATTATGTAAATGAGCAGGAAATGTCTAATATTTGGGCTCTCATTTATCAAAACTGTCCAATAATAAAAATGTCCCTGTTGTCCATAGCAACGAATCACAGCATAGATTCCATCTCTTAACATTCTATGGAACAATGAAAGCCGCATTGTGATTGGTTGCTATGGGCAACACGGACAGTTTTTCTGCACTTTTGATAATTGATGCCAGTACATAATATTAGGAGTATAATCCTCCTCACACCCCAGTCTTATTACACTGAGCAGATCCCATCTTACCTGGTCCATCTGTATCCAGTGATGTGTTTGGTGGAGAAACACTCAGCTGTTTGTTCTCTGGGATGGAGATGTTTTCAGCTGATGACCTCGACCTCCGTAATGCACCATTCCCATTTATAATGGATTTAGCGTAGATGAGACGTCTTCTACATTGGACAACCCAGTCTCTGCTGTTCCTGATCCTCTTCTGGGCTGCCACTCTTTGTAGTTTCGGTGCCTCCAGACTTTCAGATCTGGAGGATGTCACTTGTCTTGGTGTCTCTTGGAGAACCTCTTCCAGCTCTAACTCTGCGTTGATGTTTCTCCTCTTATTGAGGATGGCTTCTTTGTTTCTCCTCCGTATTTCAGGGACCAGATCTCTGAGTTTTTTCAAGGAGATAAGAATGGCCCTCTGAAGCTCAGCGGAGGCTGCAGAGTGAGACTCCGTGAGGGTCTCCATTTTCCTTCTCTCTGTAAGGATCTCATGTCTTTTGGTCTTTCTCATTTTGTCTAGAATTTGACGTTTGGACGCCATTTTTGAGGCGTCAGTGTCAATGTCCGGTAGTATAAAGTCTTTTCGCCCTAAAGCGAACAATAGTACCTGCTCTTCATTTATTCCTCTCTTCTCTCTGAGAACCCGATCTCTTTGGGCTCTTCTGTAATTATCCATTTTAAAATCAATTTTTGCTTCGTTTGTCACGAAAAACAAAAGGGGCTGCCTCACCCTTGGGAGTCTGTAAGGCAGTGGTTTCCCTTAGGACGGAACACTGGGATATAGAATGCGGTGATGTCATCACATCACTTGTGACATCATTTTTATTCTAATGTCACAATGATAGATAGATAGATATCAAATTTGAAGGATGGGGAACCAAACTTTTGCAGATGTATACATACAGTATACAGATATATACGGGGTGCACAATTTGTATTTTTAATGATTAATTTTAGTATTGAACAACTACAGTGCTGCTGGTTAATCATAAAGGTTAATAAAATCCGAAACCTGAATATTTACAAAAATAGAAGTGAGGTTTTGTCTTTCTTAGGCCACATTCACACATTCGGTATTTGGTCAGTATTTTGCATCAGTATCTGTAAGCCAAAACCAGGAGTGGAAGAATCAGAGTTAAAGTATAATAGAAACACGTGACTACTTCTGTATTTATCACCCACTCCTGGTTTTAACTTACAAATACTGATGTAAAATACTGACCAAATACTGAATGTGTGAATGTGGCCTTAGGGGAATATCTCTGTGTGCAGAACTGTTAATCAAAGAAATCAAAATGTTAAAAAATACATTTCTGACATTTAAAAAAATATATCTGTGATCATGACGGTGTATGGCACAAATCGTTCTCCTGAAACCATCCCTCATATTAATTATTTTCTTTCTCCCCAAGCAGTGTCTCATACCACTTAACTTATAATAAATGATACACAGGAGACTTTTTCTTTTGGATATAATTTGCCATATCGGCCATTTATTAACAAACAACAATAACCAATGAAAGAATTGGCGGAGGTCCTTGGGGCTACAAGATCCAGCACATGTAGAATAAAGCAAAGCATTTTTCCATAGAATTATTTTACTCTCAGCCGTAACCCCAAGCTCAAGGGCACCACACCACAATCAGTGGTAAAGGAAACACCACCACTGGCTCCAAGAGTACACCCCTGTCCAGAGCCCCACTAAGTGCCAGATCAGCCAATTAGTAATTCCATCCTGAAGGGAACCATCTCTGTAAATTCCCACCCATAAAAAATTCCACCAACCCCAAAGACCCCCCCTACTGCCACAGCCACTGTGACTCGCAGTAACAATTTATAACCTTCATCATAAGCCCGAGCCATAAAACATAACAATATACAGTACAGACCAAAAGTTTGGACACACCTTCTCATTTAAAGATTTTTCTGTATTTTCATGACTGTGAAAATTGTACATTCACACTGAAGGCATCAAAACTATGAATTAACACATGTGGAATTAAATAGTTAACAAAAAAGTGTGGAACAACTGAAAATATATCTTATATTCTAGGTTCTTCAAAGTAGCCACCTTTTGCTTTGATGACTGCTTTGCACACTCTTGGCATTCTCTTGATGAGCTTCAAGAGGTAGTCACCGGAAATGGTCTTCCAACAATCTTGAAGGAGTTCCCAGAGATGCTTAGCACTTGTTGGCCCTTTTGCCTTCACTCTGCGGTCCAGCTCATCCCAAATCATCTCGATTGGGTACAGGTCTGGTGACTGCGGAGGCCAGGTCATCTGGCGTAGCACCCCATCACTCTCCTTCTTGGTCAAATAGCCCTTACACAGCCTGGAGGTGTGTTTGGGGTCATTGTCCTGTTGAAAAATAAATGATGGTCCAACTAAACGCAAACCGGATGGAATAGCATGCCGCTGCAAGACGCTGTGGTAGCCATGCTGGTTCACTATGCCTTCAATTTTGAATAAATCCCCAACAGTGTCACCAACAAAGCACCCCCACACCATCACACCTCCTCCTCCATGCTTCACGGTGGGAACCAGGCATGTAGAGTCCATCTGTTCACCTTTCCACTGGTCTAATGTCCATTCCTTGTGTTCTTTAGCCCAAACAAGTCTCTTCTGCTTGTTGTCTGTCCTTAGCAGTGGTTTCCTAGCAGCTATTTTACCATGGAGGCCTGCTGTACAAAGTCTCCTCTTAACAGTTGTTGTAGAGATGTGTCTGCTGCTAGAACTCTGTATGGCATTGACCTGGTCTCTAATCTGAGCTGCTGTTAACCGGAGATTTCTGAGGCTGGTGACTCGGATAAACTTATCCTCAGAAGCAGAGGTGACTCTTGGTCTTCCTTTCCTGGGGCGGTCCTCATGTGAGCCAGTTTCTTTGTAGCGCTTGATGGTTACTGCAAGTACACTTGGGGACACGTTCTAAGTTTTCCCAATTTTTCGCACTGACTGACCTTCATTTTTTAAAGTAATGATGGCCACTCGTTTTTCTTTACTTAGCTGCTTTTTTCTTGCCATAATACAAATTCTTACAGTCTATTCAGTAGGACTATCAGCTGTGTCTCCACCTGACTTCTGCACAACACAACTGATGGTCCCAACCCCATTTATAAGGCAAGAAATCCCACTTATTAAACCTGACAGGGGACATCTGTGAAGTGAAAACCATTTCCAGTGACTACCTCTTGAAGCTCATCAAGAGAATGCCAAGAGTATGCAAAGCAGTCATCAAAGCAAAAGGTGGCTACTTTGAAGAACCTAGAATATAAGACATATTTTCAGTTGTTTCACACTTTTTTGTTAAGTATATAATTCCACATGTGTTATTTCATAGTTTTGATGTCTTCAGTGTGAATGTACAATTTTCATCGTCATGAAAATACAGTAAAATCTTTAAATGAGAAGGTGTGTCCAAACTTTTGGTCTGTACTATATATTTCCATTAGATATCTCTAAATTCCCTGAAAAAAGAGGGTGTGCAGGTGAGACTTTTCCCATTGCTGTCCCCACAGGAATGGCCCCTTTTCCCACACTTTTCCTTTTATACCCCTTTTACTATCCCCTCCCACTCCCTATTGATCCAATCCCATAGACCCCATTCAAACTTTATTTTTCTCTCCTGGCCCAATCACCGTCATGTGGGCCTCTGCTTATAAGTACGGCTCTGGCCCCTTTAATATACTACCTGTCATAAGCCGCCCATCCATGGAGTCTGTTGCAATCATCCTTTTCGGTAACACCAACCACAGCCTCCCAGACCCCGGCATTGGATGCATTGATACATAATGATTTAAAGATTCACAATTGGATTCAGGGCATGAGTGGACACAGACAATTCCACCTGTTTTGGAAGTGATAGTGGCCCCTCTTACCTTTTGGACCCCTGTGTAGCTACACAAGTTGTACCAGGTTTGCACCTGGGTCTGGGGAAAGTGAGCTCATCAATGTTTTCATCATCCAGGAACTGCCTTCCCAGTATGGCACATGAGGAAGGGTATTGTCCTGCACTAGGAGGAACCAACGGTCCACTGCACCACGGTAAGGTCTGACATTGGCCCTAAGGATTTCATCCGTGTACCTAACAGCAGTCAGGTTGCCTTTAGCTATCACATGGTGCCCATCATGCTGGGTGACGGTGCAGACTGAATAACATTCACCACGGCGTCTCCAGACTTTCACATCTATCACTTGCTCAATGTGAACCTGCTATCACCTGTACAGAGAACGTAGGACCTGACAATTCTGGTGTTCTCAGGTGTATGCCAATTGAGTTGCAAGGTGCTGAGCTGTGAGTAAGGTCCTATTACAGGACGTCGGGCCCTCATACCGCCCTCATGGAGTCTGTTTCTGACAATTTTGGGTGTAACGTGCTTCTGGTTATGTTGTAGGGCCTTTGCAGTCCTCCTGTTCATCCTTACACAAAGGAGCAGATATTGGTCCTGATGTTCAGTTGATGCTCTTCTACAGTTCTGCTCCATAAATTTAGAAGCTGCTTAAGGGGTGCACGTGTGTGGGGTGCATTTGTAGCGCCCCTGAGGGTTCGGTCGCCACAGAGGTACTGCATTTCACCCAGAAGTGTGGTATCTCACCCTCAGGCAAGGAAGGAGTACAGCTCAGGACCCTAACACCTGCATTCATTACACCACACTTCAGAGGGCAGGGCGAGATTGCTCCTACAGGAGAGCACAATCCCTGGACCCTGGCTGGAGTGGGGGGGGTGCCTAGTAAGGGGGAACCATGTAGTGGGTGTGGGTGGAGGACGTAGTTAAGGGGAGCACATAGAAGAAAGATATAAAATAGGGAAGCCATCTTAGAAAGTCAGTTCAGTCAGAGGAGGAGAGTGGAAGGTGCAGGGGCTCTGTAGGAGCTCTTTTCCAGAGACGGGCCTAATCAGTGAGGCCCAAGGTTGAGGAGAAGAAGAGAAGAGAGTAGATGGAGCAGATAGGCTCCAGGAACAGAAGAGAGGACCCCAGGGGTACGGGCAATGCGAGAAGCCACCCGTGCGCCCGAATCTACCGGGAGGTGGAGGGGTCAGGCTGCACACAGGGAACCGGTCCCTCAACTAGTAGAAGATTGCACATCTCAGCTAGAAACCGGAGGCTGCATAACTTTATGTCCTGTAGCCAACATTCCATACCAGTCTCACCAGGAAGGTAGCTATATAGGACCCAGGGGATGGAGCAGACGTTGCCCGCCAAGGCCCGCAGGTACTAGACTGGAACACTTGGTATGGGGTTCAGGGAGACAGCCAGAGAGAAGACACAGAAGGGGGTCCTGCTGTGTACTCCGGAGCTATCTGAGGGTGGACTGAGCCCCTCACTGAGTAAGCGCAGCACGACGAGGGAGATTGCTTTGGCGCCTGTAATCTGGACTGCAACAACTGTGAGTAAAGACCATGGGACTGCACTATCTTGTCTCTGTGTTTCTTGCTGCGCCATCAACCCCTGCACTTCAACGCCCAGCACAACCTGCAACATCATCTACACTGCCCTGGAGCTAGCTCTTCCTGTGGAGAGCCACACCATCCCTGCTGCAGTAACATCAGCTTCAGAGGACTGCTCTGCAGCGGCGGCTCCCGTTAGACGCATTCCACAGGTGACATCATGAACTCTATAAAAACTCTATAAATCCCCTATACATAACCCCTTTTATTGACCGCTCTGGGTCACGGACCGGGTCACCGCCACTGAGATATTCCCCCAGCATCTACCGGCCCGGCACCGGGTACCCCACGACCCAGGGGGCGCGTCACATGCACATGTCTTGCACTGAATGTCATCAGCGCCAAGTGTGGGCAGTTATTACATTTGGCAGTTAGTCATTGCAGGAGTCAGGTAACCACACTTTTTACCCTCTTTAACTATGCACTGAAAGATAGTACACATTCACAATAAGCAATGTTTCTATGTGTTTTCACTCTCTCCCCTATAGTCCTCTACTTTCTACTAACCCCTCTAATACCTACACCTCGTAATGAACTGTTCATCTCTCCCTCCATCCTACCCCTTCAATTCACCTCCTCTTCAGAATTCTTCTTTAATATTCAATCCTCTGTCTCCAAATACAGACAGCCACTTCATGCTCTCTCATGCTCCCACTTACTAACATTTTCTCTTCTCCTCTTCACTGCTGGCGATATCTCTCCAAATCCTGGCTTTCCTCACCACATCCCCACAGTCACTTCTACCTCCTACCCACAACCTACCACAAATTTCCATAACCTCTCTAACCTTATACCCATCCGTCCAGCCCCCGCTTCCCCAGTCCCACTAACAGGAGCTCTCTGGACGCTCGCTCTGTCTGCTACAAACTTTCCTACATCCATGATCTTTTCATTACTAACAAACTCTCCTTCCTCGGCATCACAGAAACCTGGCTCACCCCCTCTGACACAGGTTCTCCAGCTGCACTTTCCTATGGTGGATCCCATCTTTCCCACACTCCAGCGGCAAGCATGGCGGAGGAATTGGTATCCTCCTGTCAGATAACTGCTCCTTCTCCCCAATTCCACTGTCGCCCTCTGTTACTTTCCCCTCTTTCGAGGCGCACTGTTTACACATCTACTCCCCCTCCAACCTCCAACTGGCTGTCATTTCCAGGGCCAGCCACCAATTTCTTCGACCACTTCACCATCTGGCTGCTTCACTTCCTTTCCGCTGACATCCCCACTATCATCATGGGTGAATTCAACATCCCCATTGACACTTCCCACTCATCTGTCTCTAAGCTTCTATCCCTCACTTCCTCCTTCCTCCTCAATGGTCTTCCGCAGCCACCCAAAAAGATGGCCACACACTGAACCTCATCTTCACCCGCCTCTGTTCCTTATCTAACCTCTCCAACTCACCTCTCCCTCTATCTGACCACAACCTACTAACATTCTCTTCCCTCTCCTCTCCAGGTGCACAATCCCCACTTGACAAACTTGCATACCCTTGCAGAAATCTCAAACACCTTGACCTACACTCACTCTCTTAATCCCTTCTCCCTCTTACAGACATAAGTTCCTTACACAATGCAGATGCTGCTGCTGCTTCATATAGCACCACAACAGCTACAGCTCTAAATTCGGTCACCCCCCTTACATATAACAAAGCTCGCACAATCATCAGGCAACCCTGGCACACCAGCCTGAAAAGAACTGAGACTGACCTCCAGGGTTGCTGAGCAGAAATGGGAAAAGTCCCACTCCAACGAGCACTCTATCGCATTCAAACAGTCCTTCACTACTTTCAAGTCCACACTCACTGCAGCAAAACAAACCTACTTCTCATGTCTCATAACTTCCCTGTCACACAACCCTAAAGAGCTATTCAACACTTTCAATTCTCTCCTCCGCCCCCCATTGCCTCCTCCCTCTACTTTCATCTCAGCCGAGGACTTTGCCTCATTCTTCAAGCAGAAGATTGATACCATCAGACAAAGCTTTTTCCTAAAGTCCCCACAGCCCCTCCTCATATCTACTCAATCCTCCTCCTCCAAAACCAGCTTCTCCGCCAGTTCGGAAGATCAACTTTCCTCCTTACTCTCTAAGTCACACCTCACCACCTGTGAACTTGACCCTATCCCATTCCACCTCATCCCTAACCTTACAGTCTTCATCCCAACTCTAACCCACCTCTTCAACCTGTCACTAACAACTGGTGTCTTCCCCTCATGTTTCAAACATGCCTCCATCACACCCATCCTCAAAAAACCCTCCCTTGACCCATCCTCTCTGACTAGCTATCGCCCCATATCACTTCTCCCCTATGCCTCAAAACTACTGGAACAACACGTCCATTTTGAACTGTCCTCCCACCTCTCCTCCTGCTCCCTCTTTGACCGCTTACAATCTGGCTTCCAACCGCACTATTCTACTGAAACTACCCTGACTAAAGTCACCAACGACCTACTAACCGCCAAATCCAAGCGACACTATTCTGTCCTTCTCCTCCTGGAACTGTCATCTGCCCTTGACACAGTGGACCATTCCCTATTACTACAGACTCTCTCATCTCTTGGTATCAAAGACTTGGCCCTATCTTGGATCTAGTCATACTTAACAGACAGAACCTTCAGTGTTTCTCACTCACACACCACCTCCTCATCTCGCACCCTATCTGTCGGTGATCCCCAAGGTTCAGTCATAGGACCCCTGCTCTTCTCCATCTACACCCTCGACCTGGGACAGCTCATAGAGTCCCACGGCTTTCAGTATCATCTCTATGCTAACGACACATGTGACACCCCAGGGGTCTGGTTGCCACAGTGATAGAGATATTACGTCTGAAAGCAGGTGGGAGGTCTCTTCGTCAGGGATCCTTTGCATGCCACACCTCCTGCCCAGTCCTGGGAGGGGAAGAACTTCCCCTATATAAACCTAGGGCTGAGGCAGGGTTAGTGAGTAGAGAAGAAGTAGAGACAGAGAAAAGAAGCAAATATAGGAACAGAACATCAGGAGCTCTGTGGGAGCAGTGTTACAAGGAGTCAGGGGCTGGCAGCTGCAGAGCTCGCCCTGACTGAGAAGATTTCTTACCGGACCCGGAGTCCGAGGCTGTGGGAACTAATCCTTACCCAGCAGCAGAATCCGTCAGGCAGGGGATTTCAGGTCCTCTGGCCAAGAAACCCGAAGGCACGGTCACACGCGTGGGACCAGCACCACCGTCGTGGAGCGGAAGCTACTAGAAGGCCCCGAGTCACCGGCCATACGGGTGAGCACCACACGGTACACTCAGGGACGTGGGCTACTTATACCCGCCTCTAGCAAGGTAGCCAGAAGAGTATCGTTAGTTTGGGAGGCCTACAACTCCGCCTGGCCAGGGGAGATCCCATCTGCTCAAGGACTGACCAGGCCCCAATCGCTAGCCAGTACTCCGGGAGGGTCTATCTTTGTCACCAGTAAAGACCCTGAACTACACAGTACCGTCTCCGAGTGGTTCCTGCTACCCCCATCATCCACGTCGGCTGCCCTGAGGCCATACCCCTCCCGTTGGGGGTTATACTATCACGCTGCACAATCCTACCACCGGCCTCAGCGGTCTGCCCTGCAGCAGCAGCTCCCTGGCTGCACTCAACGGGTGGCGTAGTCGTCCAACATCACCGCTAAAACAGCGCCACTTAGTCTGACCCCCCTGGGCACGGACCGGGTCACCGCCACGATACTACCACCCTCAAGAGATCCGGCTCCGGGTAAGCTCCCGCGTGCGCAACGCTGCGCGACACAGGCCCAGGGGTGCGTCAACTTTTGGCGTAGTCGGCAGGATCTCGTGCCCGCAACCACCGGGTACTGCGTGCCTGAAAAAGACTGTGAAAACTTACCCGTGGTGAAGATTCCCGCCATCCGGCGCCATCTTCCGCCTTCTTCCCGCCATCCGTGGAGTTTTCCCGCCATTGGACGCCATCTTGAGGACGCCGCGCGGGAAGAAGAGGGGCGTGGACTCCGAAAACGCGCGAGAACTGAAGCCCCGCCTCACGTCCGGACGTTGCGTAAGGTCCTGGAAGGAGCCCAGCAGACGCCGACGTCACAGGAGCGCGACGGAAGGTCCTCAACCCTGACGATCCACTGCGGAGCCGCGGCCTACGGAAGAGGATCATCGCAAGGTAGGCCACGGTCCACTAGGGGGGAGAGGGATGTCGGATACGGAGGAGAGCTTCACCGCTCCAACCCCCGCCAGCGCCACCGCTGTTGCGGTCATGCCTTTCACCATGCCCTATATCCCGGGGGCAGCCTGGCTACCCCAGTACTCAGGGGAGTCACATACCCTGCAGGACTTTAGAGAAAAACTGGATAGCCTCTTCCAGGTGTACCCCCTCACAGAAGAGCAAAAAGTAAGCATCCTGGTGGCCCAATTAACCGGGGCAGCCCTAAGGGAGGTAAAGTCCTGGCCACCTGGGGGGAGGACTGTCGCAGGGATACTAACCCGGCTGAGGGACACCTTTGATACCCGCACCTCAGCCGAGATCAAGCTTAGTTTCTACGGGTGCAAACAGCGGGCACATGAGAGTATAAGGGACTATGCCCTGAACCTACAAGAGGCCCTGAGAGCCATTAAGCAGACCGACCCTGACGGCGTGGGAGACGAGGACAGGCTGTTAACTGAACAATTTATAGAGGGTTTATATTGCAATGCCCACCGAACCCAGTTGCGGGCAATGGCCTTACAGGACCCTCATCTGGGATTTGCACAGTTCAAGGACAGAGCCATCCGGGTGCTCCGAGAACCGGCACCAGGTGGCGTTGTGACCCACAGACGCCCCACTACCACTTACCACCAGGAGGCGGCGCCCTTGTCGGCAGGGCCTGTGGGAGCTGATGCGCAGGCTTTGAGCAATGACCCGGCTCCAGACCTGCACCATCAGGTCCAAGAGCTAGCTAAAAGCGTTGCTGCGCTAACCCGAACTGTGCAGTCTTTACAGGTTTCTACTCCAGGGAAGATCCAGCTGGCATCCGGACCGGAGGACATCCCGTGGCGTCGACCAAGGAGGACCCCACCGGCCAGAGGAAGACCCAGCGACCGATACAACGAGGACGGACGACCCATCTGCCGCCGCTGTAATCAACCCGGACATATGGCAAGGTACTGTCCTTTAAACTGGCACAACCTAGGGTAGAGGGCCAACCCCTAGGAAAAAGATCATCAGGCCCATCGAACTGGCGCGACAAATATGTGGGAGGACGTCCAGTCTTACCAGTGGTACTGGATGGCATTCCTATGAGTGCCCTACTGGACACCGGGTCACAGGTCACCACCATCCCGTACGTGCTCTTCAAGCAGTACTGGAATGACTCGGATATTACCCGCTACCCTGATGACGACTTGAGTATCATCGCCAGCAATGGTCAGCCCGTGCCACAGATCGGATTTAAAGAGGTGACCATTAAAATTGGTAGAGTTGAACTGGCAGCACAGGGACTGATCATTGTAGACATTGACAAACACGAGAGTCACCCAAAGATAACTCTAGGAACTAATGTAATTGAAAATTGTCTTGCAGAGGTGATTTTCCTTTTACAGCAGGTTGCCAAGAACGCCAGCTCCGGCGAGCAGCGAGTGCTCCAAAAAGAGATCCGGGCACTGATGCGACGGCAACAGGTGGAACTCTCCGGCGGTGAGATTGGTAGCGTGAGAA
The DNA here is from genome assembly GCF_046119375.1 of Phyllobates terribilis. Classification (NCBI taxonomy): domain Eukaryota; kingdom Metazoa; phylum Chordata; class Amphibia; order Anura; family Dendrobatidae; genus Phyllobates; species Phyllobates terribilis. The sequence goes on from NW_027363706.1 coordinate 361,246, forward strand.
TGTGTGACCCTTTCCCTATTGCCATGCCCCCAAAAAGTGAAATGATGATTTGGTGCCGGGCAGCTATTGGTCTGAGAGGTAGAGATTACCAGGCAATGGTAGAACCAGTTTACTCAGACAGTAGGCCCACCATCTTGACAGCACGGGGGGTGGTTAATGTACGCCATGGGAGGGTGCCCGTTCGCATAATTAATATCGGGAAGAGGGAAGTGTACCTGCCCCGGTATGCCACGCTAGCCAAATTATATACCATTAACCAAAATGCTATACAATCTGTGGAACCCTTGCCTCCATCTCACCCGGAGGAAGGTAACGGCTCTAAGAAAACAATGGAGGACTGGTGTCAGCAACTACATTTGGGTACTGACTCCACTCCCTCACACCAGAAACAGGGAGTCTATCGGGTGGTTCAAGAGTACGAGAGAGTGTTTAGTAAACACCCGTTAGACTTCGGGCGAGTCAAGGGGGTAGAACACCACATCCCCACGGGAGACCATCCTCCCATAAAAGAGAGGTATCGACCCGTACCCCCTGCACACTACCAACACGCCAAGGGGATGCTTAGAGACATGAAGGAGGCTGGGGTGATCAGGGATAGCTGTAGCCCCTGGGCAGCTCCACTAGTCTTAGTCAAAAAGAAAGACAACACCATGAGGATGTGTGTAGATTACCGGAAAATCAACCGTATCACACACAAGGATGCGTACCCCTTACCAAGGATAGAGGAGTCTTTGGCTGCTTTAAGATCTGCTAACTTCTTCTCTACCTTGGATCTCACTAGTGGGTACTGGCAGGTTCCTGTAGCAGAGGCGGACCGGGAGAAGACCGCATTCACCACCCCGATGGGACTTAGCGAGTTTACCTGTATGCCGTTCGGACTCTGCAACGCACCAGGAACCTTCCAACGATTAATGGAGTGCTGTCTGGGCCACAGAAACTTCGAGACGGTCCTGTTGTACCTGGACGATATCATCGTATATTCTAAGACTTTTGAGGACCACCTGAAACACCTGGCGGAAGTGTTCGAAGCTCTGGCAAGCTACGGCCTAAAGGTGAAACCCTCCAAGTGTCATCTCCTGAAACCAAAGGTGCAGTACCTGGGACACGTGGTGAGCGCTGACGGAGTGGCTCCCGACCCTGATAAGATCACCGCAATTAAGGAATGGCCAAGTCCCTCCAGTGTAAAGGAAGTGCGGCAGTTCCTCGGGTTGGTAGGCTACTACCGCAGGTTCATCCCCGGTTTCACCAAAAAGGCAGCTCCTATGCAAGACCTCCTGATAGGCCAGTCCCGGAAGGCCAAGAACCAGAAGCCGCCCTTCAGATGGGAGAAGTTGGAAGAAGAGTCCTTCCGCCAGCTGAAGATGGCCCTCACGGGGGATGAAATCCTGGCGTACCCGGATTACAGCCAGCCCTTTATCCTCTACACCGACGCAAGTAACATCGGGCTAGGAGCCGTGCTGTCCCAGATCCAGCAGGGGAAAGAGCGAGTAATCGCTTACGCCAGCCGAAAACTGCGACCCACCGAAAGAAACCCTGAGAATTACAGCTCATTTAAGCTAGAGTTCCTGGCAGTGGTGTGGGCAGTCACCGAACGCTTTAAGCACTACCTCGCTTCTTCCTGGTTCGTCGTGTACACGGATAACAACCCGTTGACACACCTGGACACGGCAAGACTCGGTGCCCTAGAGCAGAGATGGATGGCCCGCCTGTCCAACTACGAGTTCACCATCAAATACCGGGCAGGACGCTCCAATACCAACGCGGACGCCCTGTCCAGGATGCCAAACCTACCGGACGTAGGAGAAGATCCAGAGGGACTGGAAGAAGTCGAACTCCCCGCGTTTCACCGTCATGGGACTATCCAGTATTCCCATCGGGTAAGGAGTAAGCAAGGCGCTACGCTTAACCCCTTACCTCACTACAACTGGGCGGAAACGCAGGACAGTGACCCTGCCGTCCGGCTGGTGAAGGAGATGCTGACTCGGCCAGAGGCTCGCCTTGACCCAGACGCTCCGGAGGAAGCCAAGCAACTGTGGGCAGAAAAGAGTAAACTGTTCCTTTACAAGGGGAAGTTGTGCCGCAGAATGGTTAACTCCCGGACGCATGAACTAATCTGGCAAGTAGTGGTGCCACGAAGAGACGCAGCCATGGTGATGGAGGCATACCACGACGGGGCTGGACACTTCGGATGGAAGAAGCTGGAGTTCCTGCTGCGCGAGCGGTTCCACTGGGTAGGCATGAGGGGAACCATCGAGAGGTGGTGCAGAGACTGTGGCCCGTGCAACCTAAGAAGGAAGGACCGTGCCAGCCAGAAGACTCCCCTGCAGTCCATCGTCACCCGGCAGCCGTTGGAACTGGTAGCCTTGGATCATGTAAAACTGACCCCAAGCAGAAGTGGCTACGTCTACGCACTAACCATCGTGGATCACTACTCCCGGTTCTTGGTTGTCGTCCCCGTCAAGGACTTAACAGCTCGAACAGCAGCTAGAGCCTTCCAGCAGCATTTCTGCCGTCCACACGGGTACCCGGACCAAGTGTTGACAGACCAGGGACCTGCCTTTGAAGCGGAGGTCTTCCAAGAATTCTGCACTCTGTATGGCTGCCGGAAGATAAGGAAGACACCCTATCATCCGCAAACTAATGGACTTTGTGAGAAAATGAACCAGGTGGTAATGGATCTTCTGAAAACGTTGCCCCTGGAAGAACGCGGTCTGTGGCCTGAGAAGCTGCCTGATCTGGTGGACCTATACAACCACATCCCGGTAGGTTCCACCAACTGTACCCCGGCTTACCTAATGAGGGCGAGACCTGGTAAGTTACCTGTTGACCTGGAAATGGGAGTCCTGACACCCGAGGACACTTCACCAGAAGCAGACTGGGACACAGAGAGGCAGCAGCAGTACCGGAGAGTACAGGAGAGCGTGGAGCGAAGTCTCTGTCAGGCTAGGGAAAGACAAGAGAAAACTTACAACCAGTATGCTCCCGCTGTTCCCCTGGTACCCGGAGAGCAGGTCTTGAAGAGAAAAAGACGGCTCCACAAGTTGGACGACCAGTGGGAGAAGGACCCGTACACCGTACTGCCCTCAAGCCACGACAACCCAAAGGTCTGTACCATCAGTAAAGACGGAGGGGAAACCACAACCATTGTATCCCGGGATCACCTGAAGAAGTGTCCCGAACAGCTACGGAACCCTGAAGAGGAACAAGAAGACCCTCGAACCGTAGAGGAAAGGGAAGACATGGTTAGTACTGTGCTCGGAGACTTCCCTCGGTCTTGGACTCAAGTCAATGGCGCAGTTGTGGTACCCGTACTCACCTTCCTCCAACCAGCATCCCAAGCACCTACGGAGCGACAGGTAGAGCTGGAAGAGCAGCCGGTCCAGGAGGCAGAAGACTCCACACAAGCAGAACAGGAGGATCAACCCTCTGTTTATAGTGAGCCTGCCGTACCCCTAGTGAGCCAAAGAGCCGGTAGACAGCTGCCCAGTTTACCCTTGACAGCTCCTACACCCTGTAGTTCAGGGCTAGACAGTCAGCTCCGTAGGTCCACTAGGGACACTAGAGGCCAGTTACCCGCACGTTGGAGGATTTGAAATGTATAAATTGTTTTATTTGTGGTTACCTGTTTTGCTTGTTGCTTGTGTATAATTATGTGTTTCTAGTTGTTTATAGGAGTCTTTGGTGGATTTACCGGGAATCCTGTGTACATAGTTGGAGCGTAACCCAGGACGGACTAAAGACTGTTAAGGACTCGGGGCAGGACAGACCCCTACCTGGTTACGTCTCCCTGTTTTGGTGAAATGGACACCTTGCTTTCTTCAAAGACTGCACCCGGTTACGGACATGCCGTGACCACCTTTATGTGTTTCTTTATTGTATTGTTATTGTTATACCTTGTTATGTTTTTCCAAAAATATGTTTAGTCCCGGAGTACTAAATTTCACTAGGGGGGAATGTGACACCCCAGGGGTCTGGTTGCCACAGTGATAGAGATATTACGTCTGAAAGCAGGTGGGAGGTCTCTTCGTCAGGGATCCTTTGCATGCCACACCTCCTGCCCAGTCCTGGGAGGGGAAGAACTTCCCCTATATAAACCTAGGGCTGAGGCAGGGTTAGTGAGTAGAGAAGAAGTAGAGACAGAGAAAAGAAGCAAATATAGGAACAGAACATCAGGAGCTCTGTGGGAGCAGTGTTACAAGGAGTCAGGGGCTGGCAGCTGCAGAGCTCGCCCTGACTGAGAAGATTTCTTACCGGACCCGGAGTCCGAGGCTGTGGGGACTAATCCTTACCCAGCAGCAGAATCCGTCAGGCAGGGGATTTCAGGTCCTCTGGCCAAGAAACCCGAAGGCACGGTCACACGCGTGGGACCAGCACCGCCGTCGTGGAGCGGAAGCTACTAGAAGGCCCCGAGTCACCGGCCATACGGGTGAGCACCACACGGTACACTCAGGGACGTGGGCTACTTATACCCGCCTCTAGCAAGGTAGCCAGAAGAGTATCGTTAGTTTGGGAGGCCTACAACTCCGCCTGGCCAGGGGAGATCCCATCTGCTCAAGGACTGACCAGGCCCCAATCGCTAGCCAGTACTCCGGGAGGGTCTATCTTTGTCACCAGTAAAGACCCTGAACTACACAGTACCGTCTCCGAGTGGTTCCTGCTACCCCCATCATCCACGTCGGCTGCCCTGAGGCCATACCCCTCCCGTTGGGGGTTATACTATCACGCTGCACAATCCTACCACCGGCCTCAGCGGTCTGCCCTGCAGCAGCAGCTCCCTGGCTGCACTCAACGGGTGGCGTAGTCGTCCAACATCACCGCTAAAACAGCGCCACTTAGTCTGACCCCCCTGGGCACGGACCGGGTCACCGCCACGATACTACCACCCTCAAGAGATCCGGCTCCGGGTAAGCTCCCGCGTGCGCAACGCTGCGCGACACAGGCCCAGGGGTGCGTCACACACAGATGTACCTCTCTGGACCTGGTATCACCTCCTTACTAACCAGAACCCCACAATGTCTGTTCGCTATCTCATCCTTCTTCTCTGCTAGATTTCTAAAACTTAACATGGATAAAACAGAATTCATCATCTTTCCCCCATTTCACTCAGCCCCCCCCATCTGACTTTGGTGCCACAGACCCATATGGGTGCATGGATGGACTTCTCCACAAGAGGCCCTCACTACATTCACACACCTCCACCTTCCACCTCATACCAGCAGAGGGAGCCCTGATAGGGACATATAAAGGGAAGGTGGAGCCAGGCAGCTCAGTTGGTTAGTCAGAGTTAGTTAGTCAGAGTCAGTCTGAGTTTAGTCAGTGCTCAGAGCAGAACAGAGCAGTCAGACAGAGAGAGTCTGAGAGCGTGCCGATGCTCAGAGAGCGGTGAAGACGCAGCACGTCAGCTGCCGAGTAGTGACGTCCCCGAGTGTGGCCGACGGCGAGGAGGAAAGGAGAGTGGAACCAAGGGGGCAGAGGAGCATAGTAAGCTCACCCCGTTATACATACCGGACTCCGGGTCCGTGCCTACAGGGACCCTTTACACCCAGCAGGGTCAACCGGAATCCCAGGAGGACTACAAGTCCCTGGCAAAACTTGAAAGCTAGACACACACAGGACCAGGAACCACGAAGGCCCCGAAATCCAGGGAAAGTGGTTACCAACCGGAGGTCCTACTTCTGAGCAACAGGTGAAGTAACACATAATCTAGGCCCAGTTGCAGGCTGGCCAGGAGCATACACAGAGGCAAACACGGATCAGGAGGCCGCCTTATACCCGCTCACTGGGGCGAAGTCCTGAAGTGCACCTATCCTATGGAGTAACCTGGACCATACCTAACAATTGCATGAGTAAAGGTAACGAAGCAAATTCCCTGTCTCTGTCCGTTACTCCTACTGCGCCATCGTTCCCCCTGCACCACAACGCCCAGCGCAACCTGCATCGTTTACACTGCCCTGAGGCCTGCTCCACCTGTGGGGAGCCGTTCCATCTCTAGCTGCCCTAACATCTGCCTCAGAGGACTGTTGCAGTGCTGGTGATCCTCACCAGGTACCACAGGTAGCATTGTGGCGCCCCTGAGGGTTCGGTCGCCACAGAGATACTGCACCTCACCCAGAGGTGTGGTGTCTTCCTTCTCTCAGGTAAGATAGGTGTGCTGCACGGAACCCCAAACACCCACATCCAACACTACACCACTCCAGGCCAGCAGGAGGAGCAAGACGCAATGTAGTTTCTGCTGAGCCCCGACCCTGGCTGGAGTAGGGGGGAATCCAAAGGTAGAGGGAACCAGTAGTGGGTGTGGGTGGAGGAAGCAGATACAGGAAGCACTTATACAGTAGGTATATAATAGGAAGCCATATTTGGAGTTGAGGCCAGTTAGTGAAGACTGTCTGGAAGCAGAGGCTCAGTCAGAACTCTGTTCCGCAAGTTAGGGCTCAGGATAGAGGCCCCGGAGTGGAGCAGGGAGTAGGCTCCATTCTCCAAAAAGGATCCCAGGGGGTACGGCGCGTGCAGGACGGCACCCGTACGCCCCGCTCCTGCCAGGTGTCAGGAGGGATCGGTTTGCTTCATTCTAATCCCCAGGGGGTCAGGTTGGTCCCGGATCCGACATACAGGAAGGACTTCAGCATACCCCAGCGGGATTGAGAGTGGGCAGCGTAGGGCAGCGGTGAGAGGGACCAAGTGTAAAGATGGTCAAAGTAGGAACACGAGAAAGTTGGGTTCTGCCAGGCACTCCTAAGCTGCTTGAGGAAGGACTGAACCCCTGCCTGGTGAACGCAGCGCGACGCAGAAGGCCTTCACCTGTAAAGTTCACTTGTGAATTGCCTAAGAACTGTAAGTAAGACCTTGGACGACTGCATCGAACAGCCTCTGTCTGTTTCTTCACCGGCGCCATTTTCCATCACCGCACTACAACGCCCAGTGCACCATTCATCTATTTACACTGCCCTGAGGCCCGCTCCGCCTCTGGGGAGCTGTACCATCTTTAGCTGCCTCGACATCTGTCTCAGAGGACCTTCACCAGACACCACAGGTGGCGTCACGAACTCTCTGAACTTCTACTAATAATTGATACCCCTTTGAGCACTGACCGCCCTGGGCCAGCCACCGTGATAACCCTGGCGATCAGCTGCAGGCCCCCGGGGGCGAGTCAGCGTCACAAAATGTCCCTAACAATTATATCCCCTTTTTGCACTGACCGCCCTGGGTCACGTACCGGGCCAGACACCGTGATATCCCCCCTGCAAGCAGCCATAAGGCCCGGCTGCCGAGTACCCCATGGCCCTGGGGGCGAGTCATATCCATCAAAATCAATGGCTGTCCACTTTCCCCAGTCCCATAAGCTCGCTGCCTCAGGGTAACCCTGGACTCTAACCTCTCCTTCAAACCACATATCAAAGCCCTTTCCTCTTCCTGCCGACTCCAACTCAAAAACATCTCCCGGATCCGCATATTCCTCAACCATGAATCTGCAAAAACACTAGTGCACGCCCTCATCATCTCCCGCCTCGACTACTACAAAATCCTGCTCTGTGGCCTCCCCGCTAACACTCCCGTACCCCTCCAATCTATCCTAAACTCTGCTGCCCGACTAATCCACCTGCCTCCCGCCTACTCCCCAGCCTCTCCTCTCTGTCAAATGCTTCACTGACTCCTCATTGCCCAGAGACTCCAGTTCAAAACCCTAACCGTGGCATACAAAGCCATCCACAACCTTTCTCCTCCATACTTCTGTGACCTAGTCTCCCGGTACACACGTACACGCAACCTACGATCCTCACAAGATCTCCTTCTCTACTCCCCTCTTATCTTTTCTTCTCACAATCGCATACAAGATTTCTCCCGTGTATCCCCCCTACTCTGGAACTCTCTACCCCAAAGCATCAGACTCTTGCCTACTGAGGAAACCTTCTAAAGGAACCTGAAAACCCACCTCTTCCGAAAAGCCTACAACCTGCAGTAATCATTGCTCCACCACACCGCTGCATGACCAGCTCTACCCTCACCTACTGTATCCTCACCCATCCCTTGAAGATTGTGAGACATCGCAGGTAGGGTCCTCTCTCCTCCAGTACCAGTTTGCCATTGCGTTTTTGTTCAAGATTTTTGCAATTGTGTTTGCTATGTATACCCCCTTTTTCACATGAAAAGTGCCAAATAATAATAATAATGTGCCACAGACAGTGTCCTGGAATCTCCTCCATGCTCTGGAGACTGTGCTGAAAGACATGGCAAACCTCTTTGTTATCCTTTAGGCACTGGACAACCTGTGCAACCTGAATGGGCTGCAGATACCGCCTTATGATAGCAATATTTACAAGAACTCATGCAAAATGCAAAACTAGATACTATAATACCATTCCCTTTTTGGGGGCTGTCTTATTTTTGTCTCTCTGCTTCAAATTTCACAAAAAAATTGGATTTTCCAGAACCCAAATTTTTGCAATTCAATGCTCATTAGGCATCAAGAGACATCATGACATCACTGGGTGACGCTCAACAGGACGTCATTTAAGTCCCAGTGAGCACTGGAGGTTCTGAAGAGTGAAGTCAGATGGGAGAAAGGGAGTAAGCGAGCCAGCGGAGGACTGGGCAGAGACAGGAGAGGTGCAACATAAGTATATTGTTCTTCTTTTATAACCTGTCTGTTTATTGTGCCCTGCATTCTGGAGAGACCTCAGAGAGAAATAGAAAGATTTTGTTACATGCACACCGCTAGGTTTAGATAGGGGCGACACAGGTTTCATGAATTCTTTGGAATCCTTGGGGAACTGTTTACTCAGGGCGACCATAGACCATGTGCTGCAGCTTCTCTCAGTCATACAGGGGTACTTGCCTTCATGCACAGACATGTAACTGGATTCACTTGCTGACCAGACACATTTGACTCGAGTCCTCATGAACAGTTAAACAGTTGCATTTAATGAAGCCGCATGTGACGCGCCCCCTGGGCCTTGGGGTACCCGGTGCCGGGCCGGTAGATGCTGGGGGATGTCACAGTGGTGGTGACTCGGTCCGTGACCCAGGGTGGTCAATAAAAGGGGTTTATTTATAGGGGATTTATAGTGTTTGTATAAAGTTTGTGACGCCACCTGTGGTATGCGGCTACAGGGAGCCGCCGCTGCGGAGCAGGTCCTCTGGAGCTGATGTTAGTGCAGCAGGGATGGTGTGGCTCTCCACGGGTAGAGCTTAGCTCCAGGGCAGTGTGGATGTTATAGGTGGTGCTGGGCATTGTAGTGCAGGGGTTGATGGCACAGCAATAATCAGTCCACAACTTAATGACGGTTTCCTCTTATCTTTACTGGTGGTGAGTAGACAAGCCTGGACTAGGGTACTGGCTAGAAGTGGAAGTCCGGGCAGCCTGGAAGCAAGTAAAGAATCCTCCTTGCCAGGTGAAGTTGGAGGCCTTCCCTTTCCACTAAACTCTATGGCCCTGCTGCTTGTAGCTGTGCGGTGGCCCTCGTCCCTGAGTGCAACGGTTCTGTGCTCACCCGTATGGCAGGCAGCTCGGGCCTTGATGGTGCGTCGCTCCCACGTGGCGGTGCTGGGCCCTGTAGTGCTGCTGAGCCTCCGGGCGTCTGATGGGGCCAGGAGACCTGCAATCTCCTGCCCTCCGGTTTCTGCTGCTGGGCCTTCAGTGCCCCACAGCCTCGGACTCTGGTGTCCGGTTCTTCTGTGCCGGTCCTTCTGGGGTGAGCTGCCGCGCAGCTCCAGTCCCCAGCTCCTCTCTCTTCGATGTCCTGACTGCAACTCCTCACACTAAGTCTCACTAACCCCGCCTTCAGATCCCAGTTGCCAAGGGGAGGAGCTCCCCTTGCTGGTCTGGAGCCAGGAAAGTGTTGCGTGCTTAGCAAAACCTGATTAGGGGACCCCTACTTACTTCCAGGCATGGCATCATCTCTTGTGAGGGAGGCAATGCCACTGTGGCAACCGGACCCCTGGGGTGCCACACATGGCCAGTGCAATTTAAGTCTCTTGAGCAACAGGCTCCAGTAACAAACAGTTTCATCTTAAAGGCACATTAACAAACAGTCTTTCTTACTAGCACAGTACATCACAGATCAAGTCTCTTTAGCAGCACACTTCTATGCCCCATAACAGTAATGATCCCACCAGCAGTCCCCGGTCCACTGTGTCATAGGCTTTAGCCTCTAGTGCAGTGAGGTACGAGGGATGGTTAGAACGCAAGGATGAGTCCAGTCCTCAGATGTGGTGTTCAATCCTTGCTTCTGCTAAACAACAGTTAACTCCTTTCTCCACTACTTTCTCTTGTAGATACCACTAGCAATTAAAAGGCAGTCACAGTGGGAGAGTCCCAGAACCCTCATCAGCCTGGTGAAGAGGTCTGTATCTTTTAAAGGGTTTGTCCACTACTTTCATATTGATGCCATCTGTAGAATAGGGCATCAATGTATGATCGTCTGGGGTCCTGCACCCGACACCCCTGCCGATCGGCTGTTATTGGTGGCGGCAGCCGCCGGCAGGAAGTGCTTACCTGGCCATCAAGTTACAGTGGCCAGTGCTTGTTACTGCACATCTGCCTCCTATTCAATTCAATGGGAGGTGGATGTGCAGTATCCCGCGGCGGCCACTACAGATGGACGGCCAAGCACCGCAGGTAAGCACTTCTGGCCGGCGGCGGCACCGATGACAGCTGATCAGCAGGGGTGCCGGGTACGGCATCACGGCCGATCATACATTGATGACCTATCTTTTGGATAGGGCATCAATGTGAAAGTAGTGGACAACTTCTTTAAGCTCGCTCTCCAGCTCAGAACTGACACTACCCAGTCTCACTGGGGCAGGCCTGACCACTCCCCTTAGCTGCACCCTGTTAACCCCCCTAGTTGCTGGATGCTTAAAGCGCACCTGCTAGCAGGATTGTGCTTAGTAAATTACATAGACTGACAGGTGGACTCCGTTACACTGAGTAAAATGATACCTTTCATGATGAAATCCGTCCAGCGGTTCTTTTATAATCTTTATTTTCAGTTCTGCCATAATGATATGCATGTGCTCTAGTGCTCTCATTATGTATTCATGTATTCCTATCTCTGGCCTCTGACAGGTCACTGTGCTTTCAGTGACCTGCCTACTATTTTAAATACTGACTGTGTAATTTCCCTGCCCATGTGAAATTTACATATCCCAAAATGGCCGCCCGATGCCCGCGCAGTAGCATCTTTCGGTTGCCGAGAGATGCTACTGCGCACATGCGGCGCCATATTTCTGCACCCACGCTCTTTTTCCAAAAGCAAAATGGTGCTTGTGCGTGCGCAGTAGTATCTCTTGGCAACCGAAAGTTGCTACAGCGCATGCGTGGGTGTTGGGCGGACATTTTGGGATATGTAGATTTCACATGGGCAGAGAAATTACACAGCCAGTATTTAAAATAGTAGGCAGGTCATTGAAAGCACAGAGACTTGTCAGAGGCCAGAGATAGGAATACATGAATACAGAAGCAGAGCAACAGAGCACATGCATATCATTATGGCAGAACTGAAACTAAAGATTATAAAAGAACCACTGGACGGATTTCATAATCAAAGGTATCATTGGCACCCACCTGACAGTGTATGTAGTTTACTAAGCACAATTCTGCTGACAGGTACGCTTATCAACACCTTATGTAATATCTACCTGTCACACTCTTCCCTCCTTTTTGAATGTCGTCCTCGACATTTGCCTTCTACCTGATTACCTTAACCAGCCTCTTGGAGTTGTGGTAGTTCTCCCCTAACTATCCTCAGATAGTGTTCCCCCAATACTGCCTCTTTACTTAAAGGTGAGTTGGTAGTTAGGCACTATGGACCCCTTTAAGCAATTTACACATACAGCACACTTACCCTATCTACATCTCTTGTCAATCGGTCTCCTGCAAGAAATACACAGATTTAACCACAATTTTAACCAACAACTATTCTTCAGCTGGAGCTTTTTGCTCGTCTTCAACCGGCTCTCCCTAACTACCACTAAACATTTTTCAAATTCAAGTGCAAAAATGTTAAATATAGCATAGTCTTTGTAAAATATTTGGCATGAAATAGAACACATATATTCAACACAACCCATTTTCTTGAGAGAGTGTGCCACTTTAAGAACACAGTCCTTTGTTTCTTAAGGCACGGGGTCCTCGGTCCTTCTAGGTAAGGACCCTGGAACAGGCAAGGGAGACAGTCCTTTAAAACGGGGGCAGAAACAATGTCCGTTTCTTGTAAACATCTAAGGCACAGTCCATAAAGTGAAATTTGGAAAACAGTTCCTGGACAGGATACGGCACAGTCCATAAGTTGAGAGTGAAGACTCCCCAACTCGCTTGAGGTGCCCGCATATCCAGCAGAAAAGGACACAACAGGTGCAAATAAAAAAAATAAGGCAAAACCAAAAATAAATATCAACTTGTCCAGCTACTACTGTAGTTTTTAATATACCATAGGCCTATCCGGCCTTAACAGGAAAGCAGTAGCGGTCCTTCTACTGTGGTCACAGTCTCTGGTGGCTTTACCAGCCTTCAAGGAAAGAACACGTCACATTACCTAGGCAGAGATGAGGAACTATCACTGGAACACGGCGTGCAACCAACACAACTCGGTGATTTTTTTTTCTTTTTGAGAGAGAGCAACACTGTCCTAGTCCTTTTTATTCTTTGGTTGGCACCAGTCCACAGTAAATGGACACTGCGCTGCATTGATAGTGGGGAGTTGAACTGATCCTGGGAGGGGTTCCTCTCTTGCCACCCCAGCAGAAGTGGCCCCCTCCTTGGTTGTGGCCTGTGGGACAGGTTTGCTCTCCCAGTTGGGACGAATCCTGAAGCGGGGCCCAGTAGAGATGGGGAAGAATCCTCTCATTTGACACGAAGCTCTTGGTTCTTCTGCATCTGCCCAATCCTCGGGGTGGTACTACTCCATTTCAACTATGCGGGAGACTGAAATGGTGTACCAGCCCCGAGGTCCCCACATCTTTAAGAATCTGACCTTGTCTCCTGGCCAGAGACTCCGGGTCCGTCCTAGGGCATAATCCCTCTCCACTGACCTCCTGTTGACAAATATGTCCAGGCGAAGCCAAATCCCTTTAGCTGATAAAAATTTATGACCGTACCTCTGATCATCCGATCCTCCAGGCAGTCCCTTCCCGGGTACTCTCTCCACTCCTGGGCACACTCCTCCATCCGTCCCTTCTCCTGGATGATCTTTTCTTTCCATGCAGCCAGGCGTTGTTGGAAGTTGTATTCTTCCTGTTCTTCTTTGGAGATGATGGGCACAGGAACAGACCTTTCAGCCTGGCCAGGCTGAGCAATAACATTGGCAGGTGGTGGGATAGGTGCCCCCGGTGGAGTAGGTGGTAGGGTAGGTACTGGTTTCCTGGTGTTGATAGGCAAGGGGAACGCATATGACTCCTGTTTCCTCCAGGCCCCCATCCTTTCACCTCCTCTGGCTATCCAGGCTATATCATGTATTTCCCGGATCCATCCCCTCACTCCCCCATACTTGGGATTCACACAGTAGGCCCTAGGGGGTGAGAATGGACCCCGTGGAGGTGGCAGTTTGGTCATCCACTGCTCTCCAGGTAATGCTAACAGAGAGTAATCCAACTCCTCTTCCTCCGCTGGCGGCTTTACGACCGGTCCCTGCTTGGTGGTGACCATCATATGGGTATGGAATGAGGCCGGGGGTTCCCTCACCCTTGCGCTGGGTGAGTGGCGGTCCCCGAGCGGATCATCACTACTGGTATCAGTTGGAGAGCGGGGGCTAGTGACTCACCGGCAGGAACACAGAGCGCCGCCATCTTCCTTCCGGTCCCGCTGTGCACGCTGGTCCCGATCAGAAGTCCCGTCCCTCTCTCGAGAGCGGAGGTCGGGGCGGACGTCACGGCCCCAGTGGTGGCTTCCAGTGCGGTGGGCCGGGTCACGGTCAGGGTACCTGTGGGCAGCAGGTCCTCCGGTGAGTCCGGTACTGGTCGGAATGGTTCTGGAACGAGCAGCGGTCCTTCAGGTGGGTCCGGTGCTGGGCAGGATTACGCGGTGGCCTGTGGCGGGATGACAGCCGGGGCTCCGGACATCGGCTCACGGTCCACAGTTGGTGGTGGGATGGGCACAGGGTCCAACGGCAGACCTCGGGGTCCCAACTCCTGCCTTCGGGCTGCCTCCGGATTCTGATGAGGCGGTGCGGCCGTGCCCTGGCCTGGCTGGGTATTGCCCGGTACCTCGCGGTTGTGGGTGAGGTGATGAAGGGCTGCGTCCTCCCCTGCTTCTCTTCTTGCTGCAGACTGCTGGGACATAGCACACCTTCCTAGCTCCGACATACTGGCAGGCACTATGACTCGCACTCTCCTCTCCTTTTCACTCCTGACCAGAATGGAGTTCTTCTGGCCAGAAGAGCTCCAGCTCACTCTTACTCCTCCTCCTCTGGGACAGTACCTCACTGGCCATTGGTCCAACATGCTGGTGGTTGGGGTGTCTTTTCTCTGAGGCCAGCCTTCCCCAGCTTGTTCCACTGCAGGAGGTTTGGCCCTGTTTGGCGCTCTTTTATCATATACTCCTACAAGATGGGATGTCCTTCTTCTTCCCCACTGTGCTTTTAACAAAAACAGACACCATTTTAACTGTACAACATGTGTCAAGTCTTGCATTTTGCAGGTGCCTGTTTCTCTGTATTTTATCTCCTTATTTCTTCCCAGTCATCACTGGCTGTCTTCCCTTTTCACTGGTATACCAGGGTTGAATTGAGGTGCTTTGCTGCTATGTTTTTCCAGACACTTTGCCTCTTCTTCCTCCTATACGCTAATTCCTGCTCAGGACTCCCCGTATGGGCCACCAATGTTACGTGCACACCGCTAGGTTTAGATAGCGGAGAGACAGGTTCATGAATTCTTTGGAATCCTGGGCGAACCGTTACTCAGGGTGACCATATACTGCAGTTTCTCTCAGTCATACAGGGGCATTGACCCTCAGGCACAGACATATAGCTGGATTCACTTGCTGACCAGACACATTTGACACGAGTCCTCATGTACAGTCGCATTTAATGAAGCCGCACGGCCAGTGCAATTTAAGTCCCTTGAGCAACAGGCTCCAGTAACAAATAGTTTCTTCTTAAAAGCACATTAATAAACAGTCTTTCTTACTAGTACAGTACAGCACAGATCAAGTCTCTTTAGTAGCACACTTCTATACTCCCACAACAGCAATGCTCCCACCAGCAGTCCACGGTCCACAGTGTCACAGGCTTTACCTTCTAGTGCTGTGAGATACGATGGGGCGATTAGAATGGAAGGATGAGTCCAGTCCTCAGATGTGGTGTTCAATCCTTGCTTTTGCTAAACAACAGTTTACTCCTTTCTCCACTACTTTCTACTATAGATACCACTAGCAACTAAATGGCAGTCACAGTGGGAGAGTCCCAGTATCCTCATCAGCCTGATGAAGAGGTCGGCATCCTTAAGGATATGTGCCCACGATGCCCAGCTCGCGGTACACTACACCGAAGGACCTGCCGTCACATGACTATGATGTCAGCGCAGGTCCTTCAGTCCACCGCGATCTGCCGGCAAGTGAAGACGATCGCAGCGGGGGCCATCAGAAGGTAAGTATAATATATATTTTATTCTTTCTTTTACAGGTTCTATGGTACCTGGGTCTGGAGGAGAGTCTCCTGTCCTCCAGACCCTGGTACCATCCGCACACTGAAACGTTTGGACTCCGCATCTACAGATGTAGTGATGCGGATTCCATGCGTTCCAATGAAAGTCAGTGGCGGCAAAAACGCTGTGCTTCCGTAAAATATTTGGTAGTGCTGCGTTTTTTCCCACAATGATAACCCGTAGCGGAAATTTCCGCAGCATGTGCAAAGCACATGCGGATTACCATTGGGGAACATGGCAGGCTTTCTACCATGCATTTTTGCAGCGTTTTTGCCGCTGCGGAAACGCTTAAAAAATGCATCGTGGGCACACAGCCTTAAGCTGGCTCTCCAGCTCAGAACTGACACTACCCAGTCTCACTGGGGCAGGCCTGACCACTCACTTTAGCTGCACCCTGTTAACCCCCCTAGTTGCTGGATGCTTAACAACATCTTATGTAACATCTACCCATCACAAGTTTACCAGTAATTCAATTTGCATTGAATACATTTGCCGCAAATCACATTTTCTGGCCGAATTCAAGTGAATTTGTCTCATTGAATTTTAGCAGTTTGACGCATCTCTAGTAGAGAGATAAATAGACACTCAGACATGAAGTACAGACAGATAGATGATAATAGATAGATGGATAGATGGATATTTTCTTTGTTTTTGCAACTACCTTTTAATAGTTTCCTACAACTCTACTGTAGTTCTAATACAGTATAATATCCTCAAAGCCCCCAATACTCAGTATAATGCTCTCTACACCAGGATGTCCGCATAGCTCCCATATCTATATATATAATCGTCTTATCCCGTCTGTCTGTCTGTCTGTCCAGGAAATCCCGCGTCGCTCATTGGTCCGGCAGCGGCCAATCAGCGCCGGGGGATTTCTAAAAAAAGATGGCGGCCGTTAGCGGCTCATCTCCCGGCCGGCAACAGCAGAAGGAACCCGACCGTCGGACCCATCTGCGGGACGGAGATGCAGCTGGGAGATAGGCGGCGCGAGGCGCTCATCTCCCGGCCGGTATCAGCGGAAGGACCGCCGGCGCCGCTGACCTCCATGCGGAAGGGAGGACCGGGGAGCGGCGCTGCGGGTCGGGATACTTCTGCTGCGAGCGCCCGCGATGTCCCGGGTTCTCGCAGCGTAAGTAGCCGCACAGGCAGCGCCGCTCCCCGGTCCTCACCAAGACGATTCGATGATTGGTCGCGGTCTTCGGACCCGACCAATCACTGATCTTAGCGCAAAACTTAAACACCGCTGTGCTGATTGGTCGCCGACACTGGCCGCGACCAATCACCGATTTTGGCGCCAAATTTAAATATCGGCCGCGACCAATCACCACAGTGGTGTTTAAATGTGGAGCCAAGATCGGTGATTGGTCGCGGCCGATATTTAAATTTGGTGCCCAAATCGGTGATTGGTCGCGGCCGATATATAAATTTGGCGCCCAAATCGGTGATTGGTCGCGGTCAGTGTCCGCGACCAATCAGCACAATAGTGTTTAACTTTGGCGCCAAGATCAGTCATTGGTCGCGGGCCAAGACAGCGACCAATTGGATGTCAGCAACCACCGGCCGCGACCAATCTGCGCTTTTTGTGCCAAATTTAAACACCGCTCTGCTGATTGGTCGCAGCCGGCGACCAATCAGCGATTTTGGCGCCAAATTTAAACCCCGCTCTGCATCGCTCTGCTGATTGGTCGCGGTCGCCGGCCGCGACCAATCAGCACTATTGGCGCCAAATTTAAACACCTCTTTGCTGATTGGTCGCGGTCGCGACTAATCAGCGATTTTGGTGCCAAATTTAAACACCGCACTGCTGATTGGTCACGGCCGCCATCCGCGACCAATCAGCGAGATTGTCGCCAAATTTAAACAACGCTCTGCTGATTGGTCGCGGTCGCTGGCCTCGACCAATCAGCGATTTTGGCGCCAAATTTAAACAACACTCTGTTGTTTGGTCGCGGCCGGCGACCAATCAGCGATTTTGGAGCCAAATTTAAACCCCGCTGTGCATCGCTCTGCTGATTGGTCGCGGTCGGCGGCCGCGACCAGTCAGCAGTATTGGCGCCAAATTTAAACACCGCTCTGCTGATTGGTCTCGACTAATCAGCGATTTTGGTGCCAAATTTAAACACGCTCTCCAGTCCTCACTAACATGGTTCGCTGATTGGTCGCGGCCGCCGCCCGCGACCAATCATCGATATTGCCGCCAAATTTAAACACCGCTTTGCTGATTGGTCGCGGTTGCCGAACGCGACCAATCAGCGATTTTGGCCCCAAATTTAAACACGGCTCTGCTGATTGCGCCCGGTCGGCCGCATACCTATTCTAGAATACCCGATGCATTAGAATCGGGCCACCATCTAGTATACACTATAATGGCCCACATCTCCTGTGTACACAGTATAATACTCCTCACACTGTATGATAGCCAACTATACTAGTACTAACATTGTGTACTGCCCACAAAGCCCCCAATTCTAGCCGCAGAAGGCTTATTACGATCTGACTTTACAGGATGCAAAGGAATACGCCAAATTAAAAACCAAAATATTGGCACGCTCAGGAGTGACTATGTCTGTCAGAGCACAAAGGGTCCACCACTGGGCGTATGCTGGCGACAGATCTCCACGCTCATAGATGTTCGACTTGTTACATCTTGTACAAAAATGGCTGCAGCCAGTGTCTTCCTCTCCTGCCCAGATGGTTGAGCGTGTGGTGATGGACAGGTTCATCCATTCCCTAACCAGGCCGATGCAGACCTGGTTTGCCCAAGGTGACCCTCGGACGCAGACAATCTCGTAGGTCTGGTAGAAAGATACCAAGTGGTCGAAAAATCCCTGGGGAAACCCGACATAGCCACCTACCCTTACTGGAGTGCCCAAAAGGGGATGGGTTCACCATGGAAGGGATTCAGAGCTACAACTGATGGCATTCCATTTCCACTGAAGAGACTGCAAGGTCTGTCGTGAAGGATGTGATTTGTTGGCGATGTCGCAGTCCGGGACACGTAGCCGCCCAGTGTCATACATCTGCTGAGCCTAGGCAGATGATGTTCATACTATGCTTACCCAACATGCAGTGTGGACTGTCGACACGGCGAGGGACCGCAGGGGTGTGCCATGTCCGTTAATGGAGTGATGGGCTGTTGGACTCCAGGAGTCTGGTGACCTTGATCAGGGATAGTGTTCTGGTTCTCATTTCCACTGTCGAAAGTAAGTTCCTGGCCAAGTGGCAGGGCCCATATGAGGTGGTGGAGAAACTCAGTTAAGTGAACTCCGAGTCCACCAGCATGGCTGAAGAAAGCCGCACCAAGTATACCATGTGAACTTGCTCAAGCTGTGGCGGAACCGGGAGCCTGTGGAAACTCCTTGCCTGGGAGCCGCTCCCGAAGGCAAGGTGGAAGAGGTCACTATTTCAGAGACTCTATTGCCAGCCCAGAAGCAAGAGTGTCGAGAACTACTACAGTGGAATCGGGAGCTGTTCTCAGAGTTGCCGGAGCATACTCAGGTGGTAGAGCATGACGAGTTAACAGAACCACATGTAAGAGTGAATCTGAAGCCGTATCGGGTTCCGGAAGCACGCCGGGAAATGATCTCGGCCGAGGTGAAAAGGAGGTTAGACCTCGATGTGATAGAGGAGTCAAAGAGTGGGTAGTCGAGCCCAATCGTCCTCGTACCAAAACCCAACGGAGAGTGGAGGTTTTGTAATGACTAGCGCCGGCTGAATGAGGTGTCCAAGTGTGATGCGTACCCGATGCCCCGCGTTGACGAACTCATCGAAAGACTTGGACAGGCGAGATACATCACCACTCTCGACCTGACGAAGGGCTATCGGCAGATCCCCATGTCCCAGGTGGCCAAGGAGAAGACGGTTTTCTCTACACCCAGATGGGTGCTTTCAATACACTTGGATGCCATTCGGGTTACAGGGGGCCTCAGCCACCTTCCAGAGGGCTATGGATCGGATCATAGCCCCACATAAGAAGTATGCCGCAGCCTACCTTGACGACATTGTAGTTTTTAGCCCAGACTTTAGACCTAAACTACAGCCCATTCTGGATGCTCTAAGGAAGGCGGGATTTGCAATAAATCTGAAAAAATGCACCTTTGGAAAAGAGGAGGCCAAGTACTTGGGCTATGTCGTCGGGAGAGGCGAAATAAAGCCGCAAGTTAATAAAGTGGAGGCAATCCAGACCTGCCCGCAACTGCTCTCCAAGAAGCAAGTGAGAGCATTCCTGGGAATGGTGGGATATTACCGGCAGTTTAACCCAAATTTTGCCATGATGGCTGCACCACTGACGGATCTCCTAAAAAGCACCAGGTCAACCATGGGGAAGTGGACGGAGAAAACAGAGACCACGTTCCAACTGTTGAAGTCAGCACTGTGTAAACAACCGGTCCTGGTCGCACCAGACTTTAACCCCTTTATGACATAGGGCGTATTAGTACGTATCTGTGCCCTGGGCCTTATGGACCAGATACGTATTAATACGCCCTATCTTTAATGCGGCACCGCAACCGAAGTCGCGGTGATAGCATTAAAATTCCGGTGCCATCTTACCTTAGGGTAGATGGCGCCAGCATCTTATGGGTGTCGCCGCCCCTTCACACCCACGATCGCTGTGATTGGCTGTTCAATTCTGAACAGCCAATCACAGCATTTCTCACTGTTTCCGGCAATCAGATTGCCAGAAACAGTGATATGCAGCCTAGGATCGGTGCTCCTAAGAGCACTGATCCTAGGCTGTTGCCTAGTAACCCTGCCTGTCACCTCCCCATGACCCCCTGTGATGTCAAATAAGCCCCAGCCAGGTCTGATTGGAGCGATCGATGATGACATCGATCGCTCCAATCAGAGTACCTGAACACAGGTGACAGGGCGGTCACAGGGCGATGACTGGCTTGTGATCTGCCTGTCACCTCTCTGTGACCCCCTGTGATGCTGCCCAGGCCCCTGCCATCTCTGATTGGTGCGATCAATGTCATCATCGATCGCACCAATCAGAGTACCTGACCGGGAGGTGACCGGGTGGTGACCAGCCGGTGACCTGCCTGTCACCACCCTGTCACTCCCCTGTGACCGCCCTGCAGATCCTCACACTTGGTGAGGATTTCTACAGAGCGGTCACGTCTGATCTGCGCTGTGCTGGGCCTTGTAGTGCCACAGAATCTTCTGTTACACTACAAGACCTTTCTCCTACCTGCTCCAGTTGCTGCTGCTGCTCCGGCATCCTGCTGCGGTCTCCAGGGTCCTGGATCTCCTGCTCCGGCATCCTGCTGCTGTCTCCAGGTTGCTGGGTCTCCAGCTTCGGCGTCCTGCTGCTGTCTCCAGGGTCCTGGGTCTCCAGCTCCTTATCCAGCTGCTGCGGATCCTGCTCCAGAGCCTCTTCCAGAACCTGCTGCTGATCCTGCTGAAAGAAGAACAGAGAAGACTTTGGTAAGTCCATCTCTGTTCTCCCCTCATCCACCCCTCTCCCCCCCTCCTCCTCTCCCCCCCTCCCTTTACCCCCAATCCTCCTCCCCCCCAGTTTTTTTTTTTACGTGCGTCCTGCAGCGGCCGAGCGCTGAGCAGTGTCTACGTCACTGATCAACGTTCGTGCTCGCTGCTTTTCAGGACTTTTTCTTGCCCCTGTCAATTCTCCCCCCCCACCTTTGCACCACATCCGCGCACACACCCAGCAGCTGCCGAGAGTTGATAGGTGACATAGTTCACCGATCCGCACTCGTGCTCGCTGTTTGCACCACCTACGGTAGTTCCTTTTTTTCTCTTTTTTTTTTCAGAAAAAAAAAATTCACACCAAGCACACTGACACACACACACTCTAAATAAAGTACTGACACACATGCACCACATACACGAGAAAAAAAAAATGTCCGGCTCATCCCAAACTTGCTATTCAGCGGAGGAGGCATACGCTATTGTTGCCTCCGACACTGAGACTGACAGCGAGGGTGAGGATCCCACATTTCTTTACTTTTCCGATGCCTCATCGTCCTCCTCTTCCTCCTCTTCTTCCTCCTCAGGTGCTGCTGGACCGCCCCGCAGTCGTCGCAGGAGAGAAGATGTTCCAGCGCCCCCCACTACTGACCCCATATGGACCTCGCCCCCCGAAAATGTTGAGCCACTGATTCCTGATTTCGTGGTGGAATCAGGAATCAAGTTTGACACCACCGGCCTGACAGAAATAGACTTTTTCAAAGTCTTTTTCTCTGAGGACTTTATAAACCTCATGGTGGGCCAAACTAATTTGTATGCTCATCAATTTTTGGAACAAAACCCCTCTTCATCATTTTCTAACTGGTCTCCTGTAGACGCAGAAGAAATGATGAAGTTTTGGGGCCTGGTCCTTCATATGGGGATCCTGAAAAAAACAGAGGTTCGGCAATACTGGAGTGTTGACGTTTTGTATAACACTCCAGTGTTCCGAATGGTCATGACCCAGACACGTTTTGAGGCCATCCGCAAGTTCTTGCATTACCAAGATAATGCAATGTGTCCTGCATGCGATGACCCAAACTTTGATCGTCTTTTCAAAGTTCGGCCGGTCATCGAGCACTTCAACAAGTTTGGTGAAGTGCACGTGCCCCAAAGGGACATCTGCGTGGATGAGTCCTTAATTTCTTTTAAGGGGCGGCTTGGATTCCGGCAGTACCTGCCCAGTAAAAGGTCTAGGTACAGGATCAAGCTGTATAAACTTTGGGGGAGTACCTCAGGGTACACTCACAAGTTTAGAGTTTATGAAGGGAAGGACTCCTGGATTGAACCCCCTGAATGCCCCCCTGTTCTGGGAGTGAGTGGGAAAATTGTGTGGGACTTGGTGCACCCACTGCTGGATAAAGGTTATCACCTGTACGTGGATAACTTTTATACAAGTAACCCGCTCTTCAAGTCCCTCTCTGCGCGACATACCGCAGCTTGCGGTACTGTCCGCAAAAATCAGAAAGGCCTCCCAAAGGCGCTAATTGGGCAGCTGCTCAGAAGGGGTGAGAGCAGAGCCCAATGTAGCGACCACCTGTTGGTGGTCAAGTACAAGGACAAGAGGGATGTCCTTCTCTTGACCACCATACATGGTGATGGCAGCACCCTCAGCACTGTAAGAGGTTCCACTACACAGGTCGCCAAACCAGACTGTGTAGTGGGGTACAACAAGTACATGGGGGGAGTTGATCTCTCCGATCAAGTCCTCCAGCCGTACAGTGCTTTGAGAAAGGCCAAGGTATGGTATAAGAAGCCGGCCGTGCACATTGTTCAGATGGCAATGCACAACGCTTTCCTTCTGTCAAAATGTGCAGGCCAGACTTCTACGTCGTACCTTCACTTCCAGGAGACAGTTATCAAGGCCCTGATATTTGGCAGTGGTGGTGGAGCGGGCCCCTCTACTTCTGGAACTGAAGGACCTAGAATTGTACCTGACCAGCATTTCCTGGGGCAGATCCCTCACAGCGGAAAAAAAGGTAAGTCACAAAAGAAGTGCCGAGTGTGTTACCGAAGGGGAATACGCAAGGACACCATTTACCAATGTGACACCTGCCCCGACAAACCTGGCCTCTGCATGAAAGACTGCTTCAAAAGATACCATACTTCCATGGACTATTGAATTAATTTCTGATGTATGACAACCTGACGAACACTACACAGCTGACGTAATGTTCATCAGGTTGTCATACTTCAGTTGTGTAGTGTTTGTCAGGTTGTCCTACACAACTGGCGTATAACACTACATTATAAAATTGACAAATCAGGTATCTGTTCCAAAAAGGGGGCACTTGTTGGGCATTTCCACTGTTTAGGCACATCAGGGGCTCTGAGAACGTGACATGACGCCCGCAGACCATTCCATCAAAGTCTGCATTCCAAAGCATCACTCCTTCCCTTCCAAGCCCTGACATGCGCACAAACAGTAGTTTTCTCCAACACATGGGGTATCAGCGTACTCAGAAGAAATTGCACAACAACTTTTGGGATCCAATCTCTCCTAGTACCCTTGTGAAAATAAAAATATTGCGGCTAAAAGAGCATTTTTGTGGAAAAAAAAAATATTTTTTTCACGGCTCTACGTCATAAACCTTTGCAAAACACTTGGGGGTTCAAAGTGCTCACCACACATCTAGATAAGTTCCCTGAGGGTTCTAGTTTCCAAAATGGGGTCACTTGTGGGGGAGATCCAATGTTTAGGCACACAGGGGCTCTCCAAACGCGACATGGTGTCCGCTAACAAGTTGAAACCACTTTTTCATTTTTACGAATCAATTTGTGAAGCACCTGGGGGTTCCAAGTGCTCACTATGCATCTAGATAGGTGCCTTGTGGGGTCTAGTTTCCAAAATGGGTTCACTTATGGGGGAGCCCCAATGTTTAGGCACACAGGGGCTCTCCAAACGCGACATGGCGTCCGCTAATTATTCAAGCAAATATTCCAATCAAAAAGTCAAATGGCGCTCCTTCCCTTCCAAGCCCTGCCGTGCGCCCAAACAGTGTTTTTTCCCCACATATGGGGTATCTGCGTGCCCAGGGGAAATTGCACAACAAATTTTGTGGTCCATTTTTTCTTGTTACCCCTGCAAAAATAAAAAAAATTGGGTCTAAACTAACATTTTTGTGAAAAAAGTTAAATGTTCATTTTTTTCTTCCACATTCCAAAAATTCCTGTGAAGCACCTGAAGGGTTAATAAAGTTCTTGAATGTGGTATTGAGCACCTTGAGGGGTGCAGTTTTTAGAATGGTGTCACTTTTGGGTATTTTCTGTCATAAAGACCTCTCAAAGTGACTTCAAATGTGATGTGGTCCCTAAAAAAATGGTTTTGTAAATTTTGTTGGAAAAATGAGAAATCGCTGGTCAACTTTTAACCCTTATAGCTCCCTAACAAAAAAAAAATTTGGTTCCAAAATTGTGCTGATGTAAAGTAGACATGTGGGAAATGTTACTTATTAACTATTTTGTGTGACACATCTCTCTGATTTAAGGGCATAAAAATAAAAATTTTGAAAATTGCAAAATTTTCAAAATTTTCGCCAAATTTCCATTTTTTTCACAAATAAATGCAAGTGATATCGAAGAAATTTTACCACAATCATGAAGTACAATATGTCACGAAAAAAGAATCTCAGAATCAGGGGGATCCGTTTAAGTTTTCCAGAGTAATTACCTCATAAAGTGACAGTGGTCAGAATTGTAAAAATTGGCCTGGTCATTAACGTGCAAATCACCCTCGGGGGTAAAGGGGTTAAGAAAGAGTTTGTGGTCCAGACAGACGCTTCAGAGCTTGGTCTAGGAGCTGTACTCTCTCAAGAGATAAATGGATAAATGGGGAAGAACATCCCATTCTCTATCTGAGCCGGAAGCTGTCCTCCTGCGAGAAAAACTACGCAATAGTAGAAAAGGAGTGTTTAGCCATAAAGTGGGCCGTAGATACATTAAGATACTACCTACTAGGCCGGAAGTTTAAGTTGGTGTCAGACCATGCCCCGTTGAGATGGTTGAGGGAAAAGAGGGGTAACAATGCCAGGGTAACTAGATGGTTCCTAGCTCTTCAGGACTTCAACTTTCACGTAGAGCATAGGCCTGGGAAGTTACATGGGAACGCTGATGCCCTTTCCCGTTTTAGGTCAATTAGGATTACCATAATTTTTAATATTTGCCAAATGCCAGAATAAGGAGAGAGAGAATGTATTAAGGCATTTAAAAAAACGGGAAAGGTTTATTCTGATTTCATGTCAGATATTGAGAAAAACATGCATATGTGTCTTTTTATATACTGTATGTAAACTTCTGGTTTCAACTGTACATCTTGGGCCTCTTCCTTGTATAATGTGCTCTATTCTGCGCCCTTTCCTGGTATAATGTTCCCCATCCTGAGCACCTTACTGGTATAATGCACTACATTCTTGGCACCTTCCTGGTATAATGTTACCCTTCCTGAGCACCTTCCTGGTATAATGCACTCCATCCTGGGCATCTTCCTGGAATAATGTACCCAATTCTCAGCACATTCCTGGTATAATGTACCCCATTCTGAGCACATTCCTGGTATAATGTCCCCCATCATGAGCACATTCCTGGTATAATGTCCCCCATCCTGAGCCCTTTCCTGGTATAATGTTCCCCATCCTGGGACCCTTCCTGGTATAATGCACTTCATCCTGGGACCCTTCCTGGTATAAGCACCCATCAGCCCACGGGTGCTTTTAATTAGTGTTGGCTTCTACCTGCCCACTTAAATTTGTAGGTTTCTCTCCTAAGAGAGGCATGTTTGCCCATTTATATTGTAGGCTTATAGCCCAAGAGAGGCATGTTTAAGAGGTTAGTTACCCATCATGCGGAGGCTACCTTGTCGTGGTTGATGGGCATACATGAATTGGCCAATTTGTGCGCTAAGAACCTTCATTTTTTGTAAGTACATTTTATTTAGCAATAATGCAGTTTAGCTCTTATGTTCTCAGTGTCTGCATATGTATTGTCCCTTGCAGTGTGTTGCTGTGCTTTCTTATTGTACCCTTCCTGGTATAATGTCCCCCATCCTGTGCCCCTTCCATTAATAATGTTTGCTGTTCTTCTCCAATACATTTAAAAATAAATTATTCTTCTTCCCTTCCTCCACTCCCACAACTCGCAGCATATTCTTTTATAGCACTTGAAGGAACTGGCATCTAACTTCGTCTTGCTGGCATGGTGCATGACGTCACGGTCATGTGCCGCCTGTGACTGGCACACCAACGTCAACAGCCGGCCTCTGATTGGCTGGCAGGGTGTATTGCGGTGCAGGGACACAGAGGGTCTCTGCGTCTCAATACATTTCAGCTGAATGTGTGTCCTTGCATGCATCTCTAACTGAAATAGGTGCTGGTGGCGGCCGACCCCCCTCCTGCACGGGCCCGGTCGCACCCTCTGTGACCGATGTCGTTCCGCTCCTGGAAGGGATATGCTGATGTTTACTATTGGATTCTATCATGTATGTGAGAATAAAAGGCTTCTTGAGATTGATGACACTGCCATATCTAGCAGCCAAGACTTCTCAATAATAGCGGACAATTGAGGCTGCTGGGATCTAGATCAATCACACAACGACACGTGTACAATGCAATAGTGTTTTTATTAGCAAAATCATAAGAATCATTAACCTGAATTACATCGTAATTTACTAATAAAGAAGGTCAGCTCCTGATTTTACATAATGGAACATAATAGCCAAATTGTAAAATCCAGGATCTGGAGCATTTATTCAAGATTAATAGATTATTATTAAGTAAGTAAAATTGTGAAGGTTCCGGCTTATTTACGGATAATAACGGACTATGAAGTGAAAAAACAAGATATATATGATGTGTTTAAGTCCTGGAATTCGGAGATGTCCACATGTGTAATGGAGGCCTCCACCATCCAGGTGCCTAAACTGTAAACAGGAAAATTATGTGCAAATTAATCAATATGGCAAAAGTCTGAAATATTCTATCTGCTGACAAGAGCGGTTTATCTCCAGTTTACCCAATACAGAGAAAATGCCGCCAGTGATCAGTAATGGCGCCATCATCCCATTCTCTCACACATTTACACTGCTGCACTGCCATCTAGTGATGAAAAATAAAAAGTACAATACCAACAGTTTATTGTCACTATTGGTGGGATCATATTATTAACACGGCTCATTATAGACTGCAGGTTATTTACAAGTTAATGAACGTTACAGAATATAATAACTAAACTATTGTACATGGCTTTATCAGTGAAGAAGGGTCCTTGTACATACCTCACAAATAAGAAAGAGAGCGAGTGTATAGTGCTGGGACCCTAATCTCACCTGCTCCTTTATATGTGCTCACACAGAAATATTCTCCTAATGAAGCCATGCTGGTTCAGTATGCCTTCAATTTTGAATAAATCCCCAACAGTGTCACCAGCAAAGCACCCCCACACCATCACATCTCCTCCTCCATGCTTCACGGTGGGAACCAGGCATGTAGAGTCCATAAGTTCACCTTTTCTGCGTCGCATAAAGACACGGTGGTTGGAACCAAAGATCTCAAATTTAGACTCATCAGACCAAAGCACAGATTTCCACAGGTCTAATGTGCATTCCTTGTGTTCTTTAGCCCAAACAAGTCTCTTCTGCTTGTTGCCTGTCCTTAGCAGTGGTTTCCTAGCAGCTATTTTTACCATGAAGGCCTGCTGCACAAAGTCTCCTCTTAACAGTTGTTGTAGAGATGTGTCTCTAATCTGAGCTGCTGTTAACCTGCAATTTCTGTGGCTGGTGACTCGGATAAACTTATCCTCAGAAGCAGAGGTGACTCTTGGTCTTCCTTTCTTGGGGCGGTCCTCATGTGAGCCAGTTTCTTTGTAGCGCTTGATGGTTTTTGCAACTGCACTTGGGGACACTTTCAAAGTTTTCCCAATTTTTCGGACTGACTGACCTTCATTTCTTAAAGTAATGATGGCCACTCGTTTTTCTTTACTTAGCTGCTTTTTTCTTGCCATAATACAAATTCTAACAGTCTATTCAGTAGGACTATCAGCTGTGTATCCACCAGACTTCTGCACAACACAACTGATGGTCCCAACCCCATTTATAAGGCAAGAAATCCCACTTACTAAACCTGACAGAGAACACCTGTGAAGTGAAAACCATTTCCGGTGACTACCTCTTGAAGCTCATCAAGAGAATGCCAAGAGTGTGCAAAGCAGTCATCAAAGCAAAAGGTGGTTACTTTGAAGAACCTATAATATAAGACATAATTTCAGTTGTTTCACACTTTTTTGTTAAGTATATAATTCCATGTGTTAATTCATAGTTTTGATGCCTTCAGTGTGAATGTACAATTTTCATAGTCATGAAAATACAGAAAAATCTTTAAATGAGAAGGTGTGTCCAAACTTTTGGTCTGTACTGTATATATATATATATATATATATATATATATATATACACACACATACGCGGCTGCTGATGTTCTCGGCTGTCCCCATCAGTCCCATAGACACTGAATGGAGTGTGGCAGTGCGCATGCCTGGCAACGGCTCCATACTATTTCCTCCATAAGAGAGGATAGGGATCCCCACTCTAGTGATTGGTGGGGATCCCAGTAACTACCATCACCGATCCTGCAGATCCTTTCTCCTGTCGATAGGTTTTTTATGTTTTACATGGTCCAATAGAGAGATCAGAGGTGCGATATAGTGAACTAACACATGCAAAGCCTAAATTATATAAAATGTGAAATCACCAGACTGTGACCGTAGCCAAACATCTTCTAACCTTCCTTACAATTCCTAAAATTGTTGACCAATGTTTTTCTTTAAAGGGGTTCTCCAACCATAGACACTTATGACATATATACTTCAAAAACTCTTACCAACACTTATCAGCCATTTGCAGTCCAAAAAGCCCCTCAGTGGCCAAGAAAGTAAGTAGAAAGTTTGGCCAGTTTTAATGGCCTGTCTCCAATAGGTGGATGTCCCCAGGTAAATATCATTACTGGCAGATAAACCCTTTTACCACTTTGAAAATCTAACACTCAGAGCAGCGATTCATCCGCAAAACAATTTTATATTACATCCATTTATAATCTACATAATAAATTGAGCAACTTTGTTACTAGATAGAATTGCTTGTCTTGCACTGGCCCTGAGTTATACCTTATTCTCTTCCATATCTCCATTGATCATTCTTAATTTTACTGCATAGCCTGCTTGTTCAGTGTCTGGACAGCAATTATGCTCTTTACTTTATTTGTATTCTTGGCATCATACAGTCATCTGATGTGTTAGAAGGGGCATCATTAAGTCAGTTATTCGGGGAAATAAAATTCAATGCTGGATCCCTGCGGATCCATTGCCATATGGCACCCCTGGATCCCATTGACGCAAGCCACTGAGTGGTCTTCGAGGTCTGCATTGTTTGGATGGTAGGAATAGCGCTGCATGCTGCACCTTTTTTGCCATGAAAAGCAAATGAATGCATAATGGACCTCCCATGAACACAGCTGGCCATGGGAGGAAGCAAAAGAGTATACAGACAGGACACCACAGGATGGCAGCTGATTCTGTGAGGTAAAACATTTCCCTGCCTGTTTAAAAACTTGTTTTACCTCACATAAAGAATCGGCTGTGATCCCCTGCTGTAATGTCTGTATACTCTTTTGCATCCTCCCCGTCCAGGAGATGAGGTATGTTCAGACCATGTTCCTGTATGGTCAGACGTTACACAGTACACAGCAGGGGCATATTTCTAAGATTATCTCAGCACAGGAACATTTTATTTAAACACATCCAATTGTGGAATTTATTATTATTCCAAGATCTATTGATTAAAATGAATTTTGTTTGTGGGAAAATCCCTTTAAATAATTGAAAGAGGGTTACAATTGCTCCTTTGAAACTTGATGCAGGTAATCTTATATGAGAGTAATGGCGTATTCACACATCTGTGTGTCATAGATCGTGATGCACAAGCTGTTTGCGAGTCTCCTGCCCCGATCTTTGACAGCCTCATATACGTCTATTAGGCCACATTGGCAGAAATGGAAGCTGGCACGTTTAGGTGGGCTGCACTGTGGAAATGAAGAGCCTTGGGATTCCCAAACGTTTTTGATTAATATCAATGCGTTTCTGCAATGGACCAGGGCCTTTCTCAAGGTATAAAAAAAAACAAGCTCTTCACTCCCGCAGCACAGCCCACCTAAATGTGCCAGCTTCTATTTTTGCCATTCCACCTCTTGAAGAACCTTTCCTCCAGCCACAGGGCAGCAGCGGCTTTCTACACCATTATAGCGGTGGTGACTGCACACAACACCTCTAGGTGAGCGCTGCCATCAATTATCCCGACCCCTTATCAGACGCTATTGCCCTATTTTGTGTGCGCTCCTGTCCTTCTCCACAGCGTCTCTATTAGGCACCTTCACACGTTCAGTAAGTTTCATCAGTGACGTGTTTCTATTATACTTTTCCTCTAATTGTTCCACTCCTGGTTTTGGCTTCCTAATACTGAGGTAAAATACTGACCAAATTACTGAATGTATGAACATGG
This sequence comes from Phyllobates terribilis, assembly GCF_046119375.1. NCBI lineage: Eukaryota > Metazoa > Chordata > Amphibia > Anura > Dendrobatidae > Phyllobates > Phyllobates terribilis. Next base: position 391,889 of record NW_027363706.1, read on the forward strand.
CCTTAAGCTCTTAAGTTCGGGTCAAGAGGCCAGCAACTAATCTTAGAATCATTTTGTGCTCAGACCATGACACGCCTTAATGTGCAGAGTCACTTTCATCTTACAACTAAATAAAAACTACGTATTGTTTTAAAGGGGTATGCTACCACTTATCAATTAGGAGAAGGCATCAATATAAGTCAGTAGTATCAGATTGATAGGTGTCCAAATCCTAACACCACCAATCAGCTGTTACCAGCTCCAGCATGGAATCAATGGGGTGGCAGAGTGTTGGAACTCTACCAACCTGATCTTGGTGGTCCATCCTAAGTATAAGTGATCAATATCATAACAGTGAACACCCCTTTTAACTTTTTTTTGCAAATACTTGCTTCTCTCATCCTGAAATGCAGCATGTTTTTGGATCAAATCACATGTAGCATTTTTGTTGCATACATTTTTTCGACTAAAATTCAATTCTTACATTTAAAGGGGTTGTCTTATCCTAAAGAGGACCTGTCACCAAATTTTTCATGTTTTTTTTTCTATTTTATCTTTCATTTGCGGAGATATTAGCAATGAAAGTATTTGGCGCCTAATGAGTTAAAAAAATTAAGTCCAAGTAGATGTTATCAGAGTTTTCACTGGGGGTGCGAAATTCTTCTCCCTGCATGATGCTGACCAATTATAAGCAGACGACAGCACTGAAAAGAAAGATGATCACATCCCCACCATAGCTTAGAGCAGATTTCTCAGTGTCTAAGATGTAAGGATACAGACCTGGTCTCCTGGGCTAACCTCCTGCATGATTAGAGCACACAACTGACTAATACCTTTCAGTTAAGGTCTCTGTGGGTGAAGGGGCAGCACAAGAGAGTTTAGTTGTGCAACATTACAAACCTTTCAAACAGCTCTCCTCCTCTTATGGCACTCTCACCTCTGCTGTACTGCGCCTATCCCACACTGCCTGTCCAGAAATGAGAGCACAGCGTCAGTATCACACTTAGATCCGTTGTGCTCAACTTGTACTCATTCTGCAGTGAGATTAGAGCAGACTGTCATTACATTTCACCATAGAAGTAACCCAGAACACACTGCTCCTGTGTGAGGTGTAATAACAGCCTAATATCACTGCAGAGAGAATACAAGTTGCTTTAGCACAGAAGACATAAGTGTGATACTGACACACTCCATAATCAGGAGAGTCAATAAAAGGGTTTGTAATGTGACACAGAAAAACTCAGCTGTGTGGCTCCTTCCTTGTCTTAGAGCTGTTATCTCTGCTTTCTAATCATGCAGAAGGTTAGACCAGGAGATCAGGACTCTCCATCATTATACATCTTAGGCTAGGTTCCCACGTTGAGCTTTTGGTGAGTTTTTGATGTTGTAGAATTTCTGCACCCATTAAGATAGGTTACTTGCATTATTTCTAAAATATGCAGCGTAAAAACTCACTAAAAACTCATTGTGAGAACGTAGCTTTATACCCTAAGAAACCCGCTTTGAGCTATGGTGGGGGCGTGTTCTTCTTTTCTTTGAGCGTTGCTGCTTGCTTATGATTGGTCAGCATCATACAGGAGAAATCTGCAGCATATTTAAGGATTTCTCACAAGCCTCATTCGGGTAAATGCAAAAAGGTAAATAAAATGACCAAAATTTCCACAACAAAAGTGTAGCTATAGCTACAGCGTATTCACACCCAGACTATAAGATTATGGCCGGTCTCTGGGTGGGTGTTTTTTTACACAGTAGTCAGAACCTACAACATTGTGGTGCCGTGCATTACATGGGCTATACTAAGGGAGCGCCTGTCAGCATAGAGCGAATACGTCCATATACCGACCAGCAGAAAGTGTAAGAGAAGAACTATAGAAGGATGGACCATAGTGGAGCATTCCGGACTGGAGCAACATAAGGAGCCAGAAGGCTTCCCCCCGGTATTCCATGCTATGTGCTTCTTATAAAGTGACATCTCTCCATAGACCCCTCTGTGAAGACCACCCCATTATCCAGATGATACATTCTCACTTCCACTATATATAATGCAGACTGGCCATTTTTTTTTTTTTTTTTCAGAAAATCACCAATTTTGGGTCGTCAGCTGTAAAAGAAGAAATGCTTTACACCAGTGCTGGGAACCTATGGCAGCGTGCAGAGGGGGCAGCAGAGCCCTCCTGGGGGGCACCATGGCCGCAGCACTAGCGCTACTGGATCGGGCCGGCGGGGAGAACTCTGAGCCGCCGAGTGCCGGCACCAGCTCCGCTACTGCAGCTAGATGTGCGATCTCTCTCGGACGGAAACACATCGAGCTGAAGTGTATTACAGCGCACGAACTAGCCAGGCCCGTGCGCTGCAATACACGCTGCCAGCCAATCAGAGGCCAGCGGCTGACGGCCAATCAGGGGCCAGCATGAATTCGGCCGGACAATCAGAGTCTAGCGGCTTCCGGACAATCAGAAGCGGCTGCCGGCCAATCAGAGGCCTCTGATTGGCCGGCAGCGTGTACTGCAGCGCGCACGGGCCTGGCTAGTACGTGCGCTGCAATACACTTCAGCTAGATGTGCCGACTACAGGAGAGGACGCTGCGCGGGAGAAGAAGGAAGGTGAGGAGGAGGGTTTATTATGTGTTTTTTTTTTTTGTTAATATGCGATGCACAGTGGCTGGGGGGGGGGGAGGGAGCATGTATACCAGGATTGAGGGGAGGGCCAGCATATATACCAGGATTGAGGGGAGGGCCAGCATATATACCAGGATTGAGGGGAGGGCCAGCATATATACCAGGATTGAGGGGAGGGCCAGCATATATACCAGGCGTGAGGGGATGGCCAGCATCTATACCAGGATTGAGGGGAGGGCCAGCATATATACCAGGAGTGAGGGGAGGGCCAGCATATATACCAGGATTAAGGGGAGGGCCAGCATATATACCAGGAGTGAGGGGAGGGCCAGCATCTATACAGGATTGAGGGGAGGGCCAGGATATATACCAGGAGTGAGGGGAGGGCCAGCATATATATACCAGGATTGAGGGGAGGGCCAGCATATATACCAGGATTGAGGGAGTGGAGCATATATACCAGGATTGAGGGGAGGGCCAGCATATATACCACGATTGAAGGGAGGGCCAGCATATATACCAGGATTGAGGGGAGGGCCAGCATATATACCAGGATTGAGGGGAGGGCCAGCATTTATACCAGGATTGAGGGGAGGGCCAGTATATATACCACGATTGAAGGGAGGGCCAGCATATATACCAGGATTGAGGGGAGGGCCAGCATATATACCAGGATTGAGGGGAGGGCCAGCATATATACCAGGATTGAGGGGAGGGCCAGCATATATACCTGGATTGAGGGGAGGGCCAGCATATATACCAGGATTGAGAGGAGGGCCAGCATATATACCAGGATTGAGGAGAGGGCCAGCATATATACCAGGATTGAGGGGGGAGCATATATACCAGGATTGAGGGGAGGGCCAGCATATATACCAGGATTGAGGGGAGGGCCAGCATATATACCAGGATTGAGGGGAGGGCCAGCATATATACCAGGATTGAAGGGAGGGCCAGCATATATACCAGGATTGGGGGGAGGGCCAGCATATATACCAGGATTGAGGGGAGGGCCAGCATATATACCAGGATTGAGGGGAGGGCCAGCATATATACCAGGATTGAGGGGAGGGCCAGCATATATACCAGGATTGAAGGGTGGGCAGCATATATGCCAGGATTGAAGGGAGGGCCAGCATATATACCAGGATTGAGGGGAGGGCCAGCATATATACCAGGATTGAGGGGAGGGCCAGGATATATACCAGGATTGAGGGGAGGGCCAGCATATATACCAGGATTGAGGGCAGGGCCAGCATATATACCAGGATTGAGGGCAGGGCCAGCATATATACCAGGATTGAGGGCAGGGCCAGCATATATACCAGGATTGAGGGCAGGGCCAGCATATATACCAGGATTGAGGGGAGGGCCAGCATATATACCAGGATTGAGGGGAGGGCAGCATATATACCAGGATTGAGGGGAGGGCCAGCATATATACCAGGATTGAGGGGAGGGCCAGCATATATACCAGGATTAAGGGCAGGGCCAGCATATATACCAGGATTGAGGGGAGGGCCAGCATATATACCAGGATTGAGGGGAGGTCCAGCATATATACCAGGATTGAGGAGAGGGCCAGCATATATACCAGGATTGAGGGGAGGACCAGCATATATACCAGGATTGAGGGGAGGGCAGCATATATACCAGGATTGAGGGGAGGGTCAGCATATATACCAGGATTGAGAGCAGGGCCAGCATATATACCAGGATTAAGGGCAGGGCCAGCATATATACCAGGATTGAGGGGAGGACCAGCATATATACCAGGATTGAGGGGAGGGCCAGCATATATACCAGGATTGAGGGGAGGGCCAGCATATATACCAGGATTGAGGGGAGGACCAGCATATATACCAGGATTGAGGGGAGGACCAGCATATATACCAGGATTGAGGGGAGGGCCAGCATATATACCAGGATTGAGGGGAGGACCAGCATATATACCAGGATTGAGGGGGGGGAGCATATATAACAGGATTGAGGGGAGGGCCAGCATATATACCAGGATTGAGGGGAGGGCCAGCATATATGCCAGTATTGAGGGGAGGGCCAGCATATATACCAGGATTGAGGGGAGGGCCAGCATATATACCAGGATTGAGAGGAGGGCCAGCATATATACCAGGATTGAGGAGAGGGCCAGCATATATACCAGGATTGAGGGGGGGCATATATACCAGGATTGAGGGGAGGGCCAGCATATATACCAGGATTGAGGGGAGGGCCAGCATATATACCAGGATGTGGGTGAGCACATTCTTTATTTCTGCAGTCTCTTACCCCTGCTCCTGTCTGTGGCTGCTCTATGCTGCCCTCGCCTGCTCTTTGTATCAGTTGTTTGTATCAGTAAAACCTCAATATTTAGGATAAATTGCCGTGTTGGCACTTGGCGATAAATAAGTGGGTTTTGGATTGCAGTTTGGGCACTCGGTCTCTAAAAGATTCACCATCACTGCTTTAAACCAATCAATGTGCAAATATCAACATTTTTGAGAAAATACAATACATTTGATCAGATGTCAAAAAATATTCCAGAAAAAAAAAATTGTGATCAGAAATCATAAAGAAAAATTAACTCTTTAATACCATTTTTACCAAAAATACATTGTAAAAAAAAAGAAGTGTAATTTTCTACAGTACAATATTTATTTCTATTTTTCTCAAAAGAATTTTCATTTTAGGCCCCCCAACAATTGAAAATCAATGTAAAAAGTGTATTTTAATACAATAAAAAAAATCAGGGTAATTGTTCAGTTGTATTGCCAGTTTTACAGCACGACCCGTAGCGATTTACGATCCCACAGGCCGATGAGCTACAATCTTCCTGAGAAAGGATTCATCAATGTATCAGATGCTTTCTTGCATGTTTCTACATGGAGCAATACACATATGTTCCATGTCCCTTCCTCTAAGAAACCTTCAATGAACCCTGATAGGATCTACAGAGAATAGACAAGACGTCCTTTACAGTGTTACACACTTACTCCATACTCAGTCTAATTTCATCATTCATTTTACTTTCTGCTTATAAATGCATTCATTAAAATAATGAATATCTGCATTGAGGACAGTAGAAGAACTAGTTTGTGTTTGTTCATCAAGATGCATTATCTTGGTCTCGTCTTGGCACTGTTAACTGTTGGTAGGTAGGCAGAGTACTGGAGAGGCTGCTCCCGTCGTTCAGAGAGTTGCTCTGGTGCGGTGTTCTGTTGGTAGACTGACCGCTTTGTTGGTTTGCTATCAGGTGGTGAATCATATCGGTTATGAGATTGAGTTTATGATCTATTTGAGTTACCTACAAATGTATAAAAAAAAATTCAAACAAAGAGAATAGCATAGATACAGACCATACTCCATACACATTTCACACTACCCATGAGCGCTGCCTGATATTGTAGCTTATCCCTAACCAAATCAATGGGGCGCTGAGTTGCAATACCAGACACACCCCATGGACAAGAGAGGCACAGTTTTGGGGAGAAATAAAGTAGATAGATCCTTTAATGCAATATTGGTTAGCCATTTAGACATTGTTGTTTTATTTGAAAACTAGAGTTGGTGCGATTCGTTTCGCAGCACTCGGTCCATCGGCCACGTCAGTAATCCTTGGATGCTGGACAGGAGCCTCAAGACCTGCCTTCTACCTTCCAAGATTCCCTGCTTCTCTTCTGATTAGCGGCATCTTTATGGTTACAGCATGATGCATATGTGACATTGCATCAGGCCGGCTAATCAGTAGAACAGCAGTGGATGCCGGGATGTAGGAGGTGGTTCTCAGGGCTCCGATGCAGCGGTCACAGATTATGGATGTGGCTGATGAACTGGGTCCTGCGAATTGACTCGCACCAACTCTATTGGAAACCTTTGTCAGATTGAACTACTTAATGAACTCAGAAAGAGCTTTCTGTCCACATCCATGAAAGTAGTAGCCAACAGTTAAAGGGGTTTTCTATTACTCGGACATCTCCTTTTCCATAAATATATTTTTGCCCTCAGTAAAATAATAACACCTATACTCCCCTCCAGTGTTCCAGCCGTGTCGGCATTGGCTCTCCTTGGGATCACGTGACATTGTTATGTCAAGTGATCCCTGCTGCCAATCAGCGCTGGCTTCACTCTTCCTGACTCCAGTTATAGCACATACCTGTACATCCGGAGGAAGTAAGAGCAGCAACAGCTCTCACTTCCTCTGGATGTATGCAAGTTGGCCAAAGGTGGGGAGAGTAAAGTCAGCACTGATTGCCCCTAGGAATCATGAGATATAATGTCATGCTGTCATTTAAGGTGTGGGAAAGACTAAGTGCAACACAAAGGGAAAAGGGAAAGGGAACCCAGACTAGGGAAAGTGGGGAGTGGAGAACTCCTAGGCTGATCTAGTGTCACCCTGTCTCCACTAATGTCCCTTTATTGGTTCTTCACCAATCGCCACACGTGTACCTCGGCCTGTCTTTCCCTGCCATTAGGCTCAGGCTAGGGAACAGAAAGGATGAGCACTAGTTGATCCCCACTGAACACTAAAGACAACAAGGGGGGACAAACAAGGGAAAATCGCTTAGCTTTAGTCAACTGCAGACAAATGCGCACACGTTCTCTAGCACCGGAGAGGAAGAAGTACTGCTCTTGCTCAAGCCTTCACAAGGGGTAATGAATATCGCCGGCACCTCCCTCTGGCTCACAACAGGTATTTATACATCCAGGCCAGGGTGTTAATTAGCCAGAAGGAAGCTAGCCGCTGGGTCCTAGAGATACATATTCTAAGAAGCTGTCTGTAAGGCCAAATGAAGAGATCTCCTGCAACCAACTGCAGGATGACTGTCTGTCACTTCTGACACACCCATGACACACGCAATCCCCAGGAGAGCCAGTACAGACACCGCTGGAATAGTGCTGGCACTGGAGGTGAGTATAGGTGGTGTTATTTTACTGGGGGACACACATATGGATTGAGAAGGAGTTGTCTGAGTAATGGAAAACCCCTTTAAGCCTCCATACACAATAGACTAAGCTAATAGTCTAAGGGGACATCCAGACTCTTCAATGACAGATGAGGTCAGAGGAGGTAAAATTCAAACTGCCTGACCCTTAATGCCCGACCCTTTTGTTATTCAGGTGATAAGCTGCTGCCAGAGCCGTTTGGCAGTGATTTTTACAGTTCTCCACTTTGAAAACACATGAAAATTTAACCAAGCCAAACCTTCTCGTGTATGAGAGTTGGGAGAGGTAGTGGACGGCCGAACCAGCAATCAACTTTCAGATATTGTGTGTGTGGCCACCTTAACTTGTTGTTTCCCAAATTTTTTGTGTTAAGTATATAATTCCACCTGTCTTAATTCATAGTTTTGATGCCTTCAGTGTGAATGTACAATTTTCATAGTCACGAAAATACAGAAAAATCTTTAAATGAGAAGGTGTGTCCAAACTTTTGGTCTGTACTGTGTATATATATATATATATATATATATATATATATATATATATATACACACAGTACAGACCAAAAGTTTGGACACACCTTCTCAATTAAAGATTTTTCTGTAATTTCGTGACTATGAAAATTGTACATTCACACTGAAGGCATCAAAACTATGAATTAACACAGGTGGAATTATATACTTAACAAAAAAGTGTGAAACAACTGAAAATATGTCTTATATTCCAAGTTCTTCAAAGTAGCCACCTTTGGCTCTGACTGCTTTGAACACTCTTGGCATTCTCTTGATGAGCTTCAACAATCTTGAAGGAGTTCCCAGAGATGCTTAGCACTTGTTGGCCCTTTTGCCTTCACTCTGCGGTCCAGCTCACCCGAAACCATCTCGATTGGGTACAGGCCTGGTGACTGCGGAGGCCAGGTCATCTGGCGTAGCACCCCATCACTCTCCTTCTTGGTCAAATAGCCCTTACACAGCCTGGAGGTGTGTTTGGGGTCATTGTCCTGTTGAAAAATAAATGATGGTCCAACTAAACACAAACCGGATGGAATAGCATGCCGCTGAAAGATGCTGTGGTAGCCATGCTGGTTCAGTATGCCTTCAATTTTGAATAAATCCCCAACAGTGTCACCAGCAAAGCACCCCCACACCATCACACTTCCTCCTCCATGCTTCACGGTGGGAACCAGGCATGTAGAGTCCATCCGTTCACCTTTTGTGCGTCACACAAAGACACGGTGGTTGGAACCAAAGATCTCAAATTTGGACTCATCAGACCAAAGCACAAATTTCCACTGGTCTAAGGTCCATTCCTTGTGTTCTTTAGCCCAAACAAGTATCTTCTGCTTGTTGCCTGTCCTTAGCAGTGGTTTCCTAGCAGCTATTTTACCATGAAGGCCTGCTGCACAAAGTCTCCTCTTAACAGTTGTTGTAGAGATGTGTCTGCTGCTAGAACTCTGTGTGGCATTGACCTGGTCTCTAATCTGAGCTGCTGTTAACCTGCGATTTCTGAGGCTGGTGACTCGGATAAACTTATCCTCAGAAGCAGAGGTGACTTTTGGTCTTCCTTTCCTGGGGCGGTCCTCATGTGAGCCAGTTTCATCAGTAGCGCTTGATGGTTTTTGCAACTGCACTTGGGGACACTTTCAAAGTTTTCCCAATTTTTCGCACTGACTGACCTTCATTTCTTAAAGTAATGACGGCCACTCGTTTTTCTTTACTTAGAATTTGTATTATGGCAAGAAAAAAGCAGCTAACAGTCTATTCAGTAGGACTATCAGCTGTGTATCCACCTGACTTCTGCACAACACAACTGATGGTCCCAACCCCATTTATAAGGCAAGAAATGCCACTTATTAAACCTGACAGGGCACACCTGTGAAGTGAAAACCATTTCCGGTGACTACCTCTTGAAGCTCATCAAGAGAATGCCAAGAGTGTGCAAATCAGTCATCAAAGCAAAAGGTGGCTACTTTGAAGAACCTAGAATATAAGACATATTTTCTGTTGTTTCACACTTTTTTGTTAAGTATATAATTCCACATGTGTTAATTCATAGTTTTGATGCCTTCAGTGTGAATGTACAATTTTCATAGTCATGAAAATACAGCAAAATCTTTAAATGAGAAAGTGTGTCCAAACTTTTGGTCTGTACTGTATATATATATATATATATATATATATATATACATACATACACACACACACATATATATATTATTTAGAATCATTTATTTTTATTTCAGACATGTAGTTCATACACATTCTAAAATATGTAGATCTAGATTCTTTCTATTTGAACAAAGGAAATGTTTGATGCCTAAAAGGAGTTTTCATAAGTGATCTCTTGAGCAGCTCAGAGCTGTGCAGTCTCCTTACTTCCTGATTTCTGGCAGGACGGGCTCTTCTCCCTGAGTGATAGCTCTGATGAGCAGCAGAGCTGTAGTATTATTAGAACTATAAAGCTCAGCACAAGTTCTGCTGTAACACATTCAGCCATCAGTGGTTGGTTCTGGAATGTACTCTATCACTATCACTATTTTTACACATAGAGACAACAGGGTATTTGAGCAAGCACACAGCCACAGACAATGAGAGCCTAGATACTGGGTGCAGGAATTGTGATTCTACAGGATGGATAAGAGCATCTCGTCAAAAGCCTAAAGGGAGAAGGCAGGGAGCAGCTAACTGATGTATAGAAATGAATGGGCTGGACAGAGATAACGGTATGTTAGGAGTTAACTTTTCTCCTGGAATGTGACTACTGCACACTCTCTACCAAGGTCTACTAGTGGCTGAACTCCATGGAAATGAGCTTTACACTATGTAAGATAAAAGCTCTCATTGCAGGAGAATGACAGCAGATAGAAAAAGCAAGTTAGTGGCAAACTTGCGTATTTTCATGCTGTTTAACTAATTAAAGCAATTTAGTAATTTGAGAATACCTGTTTATTGACAAAGGTGTTATGAGACTTAATGAGGTTGTCTGGTTTAGAAACACTTGCACATACTTGGGGCACTATACAGGTTAATAGTGGGGATTCTCCATTGTAAACCTGAACCCATTTTATGCAGACTAGAGAGCAGTTACATGGAGTCATTCCCACTTTGAAGGTCCCAGTACTTCATTCATTACATAGTCAGATTATTGATTTCACTGGATACTGTGCAGTACCTCCTGTTTCCTTTGGTGGCAGTGCAGGAGAATTAAATGCTTGTTGCCAGATTTTTCAACAAATGGCTTATCGCTGAGATTGCCAGCAACAGATCATCCTTTAGTCAGCATATTGGGGCCCTTCTAACAAAAAGACATTAACTAATGCAGACATTCCCTTTAAGTACAGAGCATATGCCAGTATACTATCTGCAAAGTAAAAAATAAATACATTCTTAAGTGCTTAAAAGGAACGTGTCCTCTGTTGTTTAACCCCTATCTGCCCTACATGTATAGTGCATGTTGGGTGCGAGTGTGTGGAGTGGACTCTGCAACTCCACCCGCAATATACCTGCAGATTCCAGCTGTGTTATACTGCCGGTATTTGTCTGTAAAAGCCGCTATTAGAGCAGCTCTGGTTGCTGCTGTTAACCCATTAGATGCTGCAGTAAATCCCTGACCGTGGTAGTTAAGGTGCGATGTCCCAGAGGTTCACCATTTTGGATGCCCATGGGATGTTGCCTTCCACCCCCCTTCACTAAGTGAAAGTGCTGCTTATGGATTTCAGTGGCAACCATGAGCCTGCTGACCGTCCCCATGGCTGCCATGTTGGTACATGAAAAAGTGGGATTGAAACATCATATATAACCCAAAAAATGTTATTAATGAAAACCTCAGCAATTAACAAGCCCTCATAAAGCTCTATCCACCGAATCTCTGAAATATTTTCACCATCAAAATAAAACTATACAAGTTTGATATCTGGTTTTTCAAGTTTGCTCGACATGAAGAATCATGTTCACAGGTCATTTTCACTGCACAATGAAACCTTAGAAACAAAACCCAAATACAATGAAAAACGCAATCCCATTTAACTTCACTTGGAATTTTTGTTCCAGTTTTCCAGTATATTGTAGGGTAAAAAAACCAGCCCTCATACAGCTATGTCACACGAAAGGGGAGAAAGAAGGAGAGGAACAAAGAAAAAGCCCAAAAACTAAAACTGTCCATGGTGAGAAGGGATTACATTCAATTCACTTTAAATGTCATTTTTTTTAGATTTTCACTCTTTAACATCACAATCAAAAAAGCCAATCCTGAAGTCTTACAATTTTCACACTGGCCACTAGTCCTAAGAATAGACTCATTGTGAAGGAAGGGTGAGGAGGTGAGCTGTGACTCATTTCTTGTGAATGGTGGCTACTTTATCTGCTTTATATAGAGGTGTCATCTTTCATTGTCATTTTCAGTCATGATAATAAAACTGCTGAAAAATCTTCTGCATACAACAGGAAATATGAAACTAATTTTGGCCAGGGTGATAATTGCAGGATCTGTGGGTGTGTTTTTTTAGTTTAGATGGTTACTATAGTGGAAAAAAGTAAAATAAAAATACATTTCATGTAAAAAGGTAATTTAAACAATTGGTTATTGTTTGATAACACATTCTCTATAACTGCTCTTCTCTAATAAGATGGCAATATTGCACCGCTGCAAAAATAGGAAGAAGTAGTTTGTCAATTTTAAAGCAGCTTCTTGGAAACTAATGACTTAGTCATTGATATAACATCCTGACAAAATGACTGTTCACTGTCTGTTTCTGAGAAATTAATTCAAAGGTCACAACCGATATGGCTGCACTTCCTATTATCACTTTTGGAAAGACAGACAGTGGATAATGATTATTTCTATTATATATGATCTACGGTATATTCTGATTTGCTAAAAGTGAGATAAGTGACAAGTCTATTGGAAGTAGCAATCCTAAAAGTCAATATCGACCCTTTAACGAGCCTTGTCACATGACTTGGGATAAAAGCCAAACCAGAATCTCAATTTGCAGCCACGGTGTTTCAGGGTATTGCTCCTCGTCAGTACAAAGCATGAGATCCGATTTGACTGTATGAGAGGCTTCTCACTGGGATCTAAAGGGTCATTTTTCTCCTTGTGGAGATTGACATGCCTGGCATGCCAGTGTATATATAGATACTCGGCACTCAAATATTCATAATGATAATGCAATTCTTTATTTCATAAAGAAATCCCAAAATTCAATGTAACGTTTCAGCCTTATGCAAAAGGCCTTTTTCAAACACTGAGACATAAATGAAACAGATAAAGAAATCAATATTACAAAATTAACACCACAATAGAATTTTTTATTTTAATTTTTTTATTATAAGAAAATAACATCCTGTTGTATTGTTGAAACCACTTGAGATTTATTTAAATATAAAGACATTATTATATAATGTCAAATTAATGTGGGAATTCACTTACTTCATTCAAAATAAATTACAATATGACCAATTAAATTTCAATATCTCATATACAGTTGAAACCAGAAGTTTCCATACACTATATAAAAAGACACACAGTATCTGCATGTTTCTCTCCATATCTGACATGAAAGCAGAATAAACCTTTCCTGTTTTAGGTCAATTAGGATTACCATCATTTGTAATATTTGCCAAATGCCAGAATAATGAGAGAGCGAGAATGCAGTAAGTAATAAAAATGCTTAAAACAAAGTCAAAACTTTACATCCATTTCATTAGTATTTGGTACCATTGTCCTTAAAGTGAATGACTTGGGTGAAACATTTGGGATTTCCTCCCACAAGCTTCTCACAATATAAGGCTATGTGCCCACGTTGCTTTCCGCATGTCCTCTCACGGAAAAACGCATGCGGAATTCCACGCGGGTTTATCCTGCGTTTTCCACATGCGGAATTCCACGCGTGTTTATCCTGCGTTTATCGCGCGTTTTCCACATGCGGAATTCCACGCGCGTTTATCCTGCGTTTATCGCGCGTTTTCCACATGCGGAATTGCCTTGCGTTTTTTATTGCATTGCAAAGGCAATTCCGCTTGCGGAAACGCAAAATTAATTGACATGCTGTGGATTATTGCGCGCATCAAAAACGCTGCCGAAAAATCCACAGCATGGGCATAGAACTTGCGGATTCCCCTTGGGGACCATGGGGGGCAGATTACCTAGCGTTTCACAAGCGTTTACCCTGAGGAAAGTCCGCAGCATATACGCTTGTAAAACGCTACGTGGGCACATACTCTTAGGTCGGAATTTGGGCCCATTTCTCCTGACACAACTGCTGTAACTGATCCAGGTTTGTAGGTCGTCTTGCTCGCACCGGCCTTTTCAGCTTTGCCCATACATTTTCAATAGGACTAAGATCAGGGCTTTGTGATGGCCGCTCCAAAACATTGACTTTGTTATCCTTAACCCCTTATTGACCAATAGACGTCTTTTTACTGATCTGCAATATAAGAGACTAGCGTTCCCCGACAGGTGACTATCCTGTAGCTGTCACCTGTACATTATAGCTGACAACTTGCTGCATCAGCCATGATCAGTGTTGGCACAGACCATGGACGTTTAACCCCTCTGATTCTGTTGTCAATAGTGATTATAGAATCTAAATAGTTAACACAGTGTGGGGGCTTCCTTTTAACTTTATCGGCACCTTGATATCTTGATTGTGTGGTCCTGATGTTTGCCTTGGCAGCTCATGGCCAAATAACTACCTTTAAAGTGTGCCGGCTATAATTGCCTGTTCAGAAGTTATCAAAATCTAGATTGTAAAAATAAACTTTTTCATTCTTGTCATTCCACTTTCCATTACTTCCTGAAAAGAACCAGAAGGGTTAATGAACTATATGAAAGCAATTTTAAATACGTTGAGGGGTGCAGTGTTTAACCCCTTTACCCCCGAGGGTGGTTTGCACGTTAATGACCAGGCCTATTTTTACAATTCTGACCACTGTCACTTTATGAGGTAATTACTCTGGAACGCTTCAACTGATCCCCCTGATTCTGAGACTGTTTTTTCATGACATATTGTACTTCATGATTTTGGTAAAATTTCTTCGATATCACTTGCGTTTATTTGTGAAAAAAACGAAAATTTTGAAAATTTTGCAATTTTCAAAATTTTAATTTTTATGCCCTTAAATCAGAGAGATATGTCACACAAAAGAGTTAATAAATAACATTTCCCACATGTCTACTTTACATCAGCACAATTTTGGAACCAAAATTGTTTTTTTGTTAGGGAGCTATAAGGGTTAAAAGTTGACCAGCGATTTCTCATTTTTCCAACAAAATTTACAAAACCATTTTTTTAGGGACCACATCACATTTGAAGTCACTTTGAGAGGTCTATATGACAGAAAATACCCAAAAGTGACACCATTCTAAAAACTGCACCCCTCAAGGTGCTCAAAACCACATTCAAGAACTTTATTAACCCTTCAGGTGCTTCACAGGAATTTTTGGAATGTGGAAGAAAAAAATGAACATTTAACTTTTTTCACAAAAATGTTACTTTAGACCCACTTTTTTTTATTTTCGCAGGGGTAACAGGAAAAAATGGACCCCAAAATTTGTTGTGCAATTTCCCCTGGGCACGCAGATACCCCATATGTGGGGAAAAACCACTGTTTGGGCGCACGGCAGGGCTCGGAAGGGAAGGAGCGCCATTTGACTTTTTGATTGTAAAATTTGCTTGAATAATTAGCGGACGCCATGTTGCGTTTGGAGAGTCCCTAATGTGCCTAAACAGTGGAGCTCCCCCACAAGTGACCCCATTTTGGAAAATAGACCCCCCAAGACACCTATCTAGATGCATAGTGAGAACTTGGAACCCCTAGGTGCTTCACAAATTGATTCGTAAAAATGAAAAAGTTTTTTTTTTCCACTTTTTCATTTTAACGAATCAATTTGTGAAGCACCTGAGGGTTCCAAGTGCTCACTATGCATCTAGATAGGTGCCTTGGGGGGTCTAGTTTCCAAAATGGGGTCACTTGTGGGGTAGCTCCACTGTTTAGGCACATCAGGGGCTCTTCAAACGCAACATGGTGTCCTCTAACAAATTGAATGGAAAATCGGCTCAAATTGTTAGCGGACACCATGTTGCGTTTGGAGAGCCCCTGTGTGCCTAAACATTGGAGCTCCCCCACAAGTGACCCCATTTTGGAAACTAGACCCCCCAAGGCACCTATCTAGATGCATAGTGAGCACTTGGAACCCTCAGGTGCTTCACAAATTGATTCGTAAAAATGAAAAAGTGGAAAAAAAAATACTTTATACGTTTATTTTTTACGCCGTTCCTCGTGCGGTATAAGTGATGAGATTACAGCGATACCAGAATCATATTGGGTTTTTATGATTGACAGCTGTCACACACTAAAAGACACATATTTTGTAAAATCTAGTTTTTGCATTGCCATATTTTAGCCGACAGAGTCATGTGACGGCTTGTTTTTTGCGGGATGAGTTGGCGTTTTTATTGGTGCCATTTTCAGGCATGTGACATTTTTTGATCGCTTTCTATTCCAGCTTTTGGGAGACAGAATAAACAAAAACCAACAATTCAGTAATTTTTTTTTTTTTTTTTTTATTCTGCTCCGGGTGTGGTAAAATTGATAAGGTAGCTTTATTCTTCGGGTCAGTACGTTTACAGCGGTACCACATTTATATTGTTTTTTATGTTTTGCCGCTTTTACATAATAAAAGCTATTTTATAAAAAAAAATATTTTTTTGCATTGCTTTATTCTGAGAGCTGTAACTTTTTGATTTTTCGGATGATGGATCTGTATGGCAGCTTGCTTTTTGTGGGACGAGATGACGTTTTCAGCAGTACCATTTTTATTTATATTCGTCTGTTTGATCGCGTGTTATTCCATTTTTTGCATGGCGGTATGATAAAGCATTGTTTTTTGCTTTGTTTTTTATTTTTATTTTTTACCGTGTTCACTGAAGGGGTTAACTAGTGGAACAGTTTTATAGTCCAGGTCGTTACGGACGCGGCGATACCAAACATGTGTACTTTTATTGTTTGTTTGTTTTTTCACAATAATATTTATTGATGGGTACATTATATTTTTATTTTTAGTGGATTATTTTTTTTTTATATTTTTACAATTTTTTTTTTTTTTTTTTTTCACTTTCTGGGAGTTTTTACACTTTTTTACTTTGTCCCACTGTGGGACTTTCACTTTTTTTATTCTGATCGCCTGCACAGCATAAGGATGGAGCACCATCCCTGTGCCATGCAGGCTGTCAGCGCTGGACAGGGAGAAGATAGTTTGGAGATGCACTGCGCATGTCCAAACAATCTTACTGCTGTCTGGTGACCCGGATGTTGTCATGACGACATCGGGTAGTCATGGCAACACCCGGGAAGCCGCGGCAGACAGCGCTGGAGGCCGGAAGAGGAGGTGAGTATACCGATCACCTCCCCTTGCCTCCGCAATGCTGCGATCGACTTCGATCGCAGCATTGCGGGGGTTAATGTGCTGGGAGCGGTGCGGAACCACTCCCTGCACATAGTACCGGGTGTCAGCTGTGACAATCAGCTGACACCCGGCGGCGATCGCGCCCGCACAGTCTGTGTGCGCGCGCGATAGCGGTGACGTACTAATACGGGTCAGGCTCTTAAAGCCCAGGGCACAGACGCGTATTAGTACGTCATGGGCTTTAAAGGGGTTAAAATGGTAACACTTTTGGGTGGTTTCCAACATATAAGACTCGCAGGCTAAGTGCCCACCAAGCAAAAATGCTCCGGATTTTTTCTGTATCTCCCTGGCAGGAAAAATGCATGCGGATTTTACATGCGTTTTTCCCGCCAGGTAGAAGCGTTTGTCAAGTGTTTTTGCATGCATTTTTGCAAGCGGGTTGTCAAGCGCTTTTCCAAGCGATTTTAGCATCAGTTGGAAAAGTGCTTGACAACTTGGTCACACTATATAAATCCATGCAACCGGCATGGATTTATATAGTGTGACCAAGTTAATAGTTAAAAAAAGAATAAAAATGGTAAACAAAAAAAACATTCTACTCGCCTTCCGATAGCCCCCGGTCTCCTTCTCCGGTGCGTCCGGTGTCTTGGGCGGCTCGCGATGGTGTAAAAGGACTTTCCATGACGTCATTTAGTCATGTGACAGGTCAAGCGACCTCCGACATCAATGGTCACGTGACCTGTCACATGACTAAATGACATCATGGAAGGTCCTTTTACACCACCACGAGCCGCCGAAGACACCGGACGCACCATACAGGAGACCGGGGGCCATGAGAAGGTAAGTATAATGTTATTTTTTATTTTATTCTTTTTTATCTACAGGTACTATGGTACCCGGGTCTGGAGGAGAGTCTCCTCTTCTCCAGACCTGGGTACCAACCACACATTGAATCACTTAATATCCACATGTGTACATGTAGTCATTAAGAAATTATGCAATTCAATGGAAGTCAATGGCGGGAATTACGCCGCGTTTCCGCAAAATTAATGGATATGCTTCAGATTTTTCCGTAATGATAATCCGCAGCGTAAATTTCCGCAGCATGTGCACAGTGTTGCACAGCTTCTGGATACCCACAGTTGCAGTATAAAACTTCACAGAGCAGATTACAGGGGATAACAAGCTTTTACTTCTCAGAACATGGGGTAAAGGAAAAAACGCACAGTTACACAGTACTGCACCAGGAAGTAAGAACAAAATAGAAAATACAAGAGAGACTTTTTTCTTTTACAATACAGTAAACAAGGAAACTTTACACAACATCGCCATCTACTGTCAGATCAGCATAAAGTCCTCCTTCACACAAACAAAGAAGTCCACAACTGTTGCATATACCAACACACAGCACATGCGGGTTATCATTGAGGACCATGGGGCACGCATTACCAAGCATTTAAGCATTTTCGCTTCGAAAATTCCGCAGCAAAAACGCTTGAAAAACGCACAGTGGGCACGCAGCCTCAAAGTCACTTCAAAACTGAACAAGTCCCTATAAAAATAAGTTTTGTAAATTTCCTTGAAAAAAATGAAAAATAACTGCTACATTTTTAAATCTTCTAAAATGCTAATAAAACAACATTTTACAAATGGTGCTGATGTAAAGCAGACATGAGGGAAATGTTATTTAGTACTGTTTTTGTGTGGTATGACTATTGGGATTAAAGGCATAATCAATCATAGTTTGAAAAGTGCAATTTTTAAGACATTTTTGCCAAGTTTCTGATATTTTTATAAATAAACACAAACCATATCAGCCTAAATTTACCATTATTATAAAGTATCATGTGTCACAAAAAACAGTCTCAAAAGCTATGGGATATGTTATTCCAGAGTTATTACTACATAAAGTGACACTGGTCAGATTTAAAAAAATTGGTTTGGTCACGAAGGGGTTAAGCCACTTTGTTACCATTTTGGCAGTATGCTTCCGGTCATTGCTCATTTGGAGGACCCATTTCTGCTCAAGCTTTAACTTCCTGGCTGATGTCTTGAGATGTTGCTTCAGTATTGACAACAATCTTCTTTTCTCATGAAGTCAACTACGTATTTTGTGATGTGGACCAAGTCCCTCTTGCAGCAAAGCAACCCCACAACATGATGCTGCCACCCCCGTGTTTCACAGTTGGGATGGTGTTCTTAGGCTTCTAAGCTTCTCCCTTTTTCCTCTAAACTTAACGATGGTCATTATGCACAAAAAGTTCAATTCTAGTTTCATCAGACCACAGGACATGTCTCCAAAAATTAAGGTCTTTGTTCCTGTGTGCATTTGCAAACATTAATCTGGATTTGTTATGTTTCTTTTGGAGTAATGGCTTCTTCCTGGCAGAGTGGTCTTTCAGCCCATGTTGATACAGTACTCGTTTCACTGTGAATTGTCACTCTGACAATCTTACTAGCTTCTGCCATCCTCTTCACAAGGTCTTTTGCTTTTGTCCTGGGGTTGATATGCACATGTCGGACCAAAGCACGTTCATCTCTGGGACACAGAACCCGTCTCTTTCCTGAGTGGTATGATGGCTGGACATTCCAATCTTGTTTGTACTTGCATATAATTGTTTGTACAGATGAACGAGGCACCTTCAGATATCTTGAAATTGTACCCAAGGATGAGCCAGACTTGTGCAAGTCCACAATTCTCTTCCTGATATCTTGGCTGATTTATTTACACTTTCCCATGATGCTACACAAAGAAGC
The DNA here is from genome assembly GCF_046119375.1 of Phyllobates terribilis. Lineage (NCBI taxonomy): Eukaryota > Metazoa > Chordata > Amphibia > Anura > Dendrobatidae > Phyllobates > Phyllobates terribilis. The sequence goes on from NW_027363706.1 coordinate 411,592, forward strand.
AGTGTGTTTCAGGTATGCATTAAAATACATCCACAGGTGTGTCTCTAATTAACTCAGATGTTGCCCAAAAAACTATTAGAAGCTTCCAAACACATGGCATCATCATATGGGCAGTCGAGAATTGTTTAACCACTTTGCGCCAGAGCCTGTTTTTGCCTTAGCGACCGGGCCAATTTTTTCAATTCTGACCACTGTCAATTTATGAAGTAATTACTCTGGAACGCTTCAACGGATCCCGCTGATTCGGAGACTGTTTTTTCGTGACATATTGTACTTCATGATAGTGGTAAAATTTCTTCGATATCACTTGCGTTTATTTGTGAAAAAAATCGGAAATTTGGCGAAAATGTTGAAAATTTTGCAATTTTCAAACTTTGAATTTTCATGCCCTTAAATCAGAGAGATATGTCACACAAAATAGTTAATAAATAACATTTCCCACATGTCTACTTTACATCAGCACAATTTTGGAACCAAAATTTTTTTTTGTTAGGGAGCTATAAGGGTTAAAAGTTGACCAGCGATTTCTAATTTTTCCAACAAAATTTACAAAAACATTTTTTTAGGGACCACATCATATTTGAAGTCACTTTGAGGGGTCTTTATGACAGAAAATACTCAAAAGTGACACCATTCTAAAAACTGCACCCCTCAAGGTGCTCAAAACCACATTTAAGAACTTTATTAACCCTTCAGGTGCTTCACAGGAATTTTTGGAATGTGGAAGAAAAAAATGAACATTTTACTTTTTTCACAAAAATATTACTTTAGACCCAATTTTTTTTTATTTTTGCAGGGGTAACAGGAAAAAATGAACCCCTAAATTTTTTGTGCAATTTCTCTTGAGCGCGCTGATACCCCATATGTGAGGGAAAACCACTGTTTGGGCGCACTGCAGGGTTCGGAAGGGAACGAGCGCCATTAGACTTTTTGAATGTAAAATTTGCTTGAATAATTAGCGGACGCCATGTTGCATTTGGGGAGCCCCTGATGTGCCTATACAATGGAAACCCCCCCACAAGTGCCACCATTTTGGAAACTAGACCCCTTAGGGAACTTATCTAGATGTGTGGTGAGCACCTTGCACCCCCAGGTGCTTCACAGAAGTTTATAATATTGAGCCGTAAAAATAAAATTTTCACATTTTTCCCACAAAAAATGTTTTTCATCCCCTAATTTTGCATTATCATAAGGATAACAGGAGAAATTGCACCATTAAATTTGCTGTGCAATTTCTCCTGAGTATGCCGATACCCCATATGTGGGGGAAAACCACTATTTGGGTACACTGCATGGTTCGGAAGGGAAGGAGCGCCATTTGACTTTTTGAATGTAAAATTTGTTTGAATAATTAGCGGACGCCATGTCGCATTTGGGGAGTCCCTGATGTGCCTAAACAGTGGAAACCCCCCACAAGTGACACCATTTTGGAAACTAGACCCCTTAGGGAACTTATCTAGATGTGTGGTGAGCACATTGGGAGACATAATAAACAAATCAGTAGCAGGTGAAGAATTGGTTTTATTTATTTTTTACGCCGTTCCTCGTGCGGTATAAGTGAAGAGATTACTTTATTCTTCGGGTCGGTGCGATTACAGAGATACCAGATTTATATCGGGTTTTTATGACTGACAGCTGTAACACACTAAAAGACGCTTTTTTTTGTAAAATCTAGTTTTTGCGTCGCCATATTTTGAGAGCTATAATTTTTCCATATTTGGGCCGACAGAGTCATGTGTCATGCTCCGTTTTTTATTTATTTTTATTACGTTGTGCACAGAAGGAGTTAATTAGTGTGACAGTTTTATAGCTCGGGTTGTTTCAGATGCAGCGATACCAAATATGTGTACTTTTTTTGTTTTTGCATAAATATACGGATTTATCGGTTTAATATTTTATTTATTTATTTTGTGATTTTTTTTTTAGTAGTTTGAAAACATTTTTTGTTACTTTTTTTTTACATTTTTACGTAGTACCTGTATGGGACATTAATTTTTATTTTTCTGATCACTGATCTCATGTAATGTAATAGACATATATTACATTACATGAGATCTTTGCTGACTGTTTCACAGTCAGAGTCTCCTGCCAGGCTTCAGCTGCAGGCTGAGCCTGGCAGGACACCATATATGGCAGATCTGGAGGCGGTCATGTGACCTCCAGCTGCCATAGCAACGTCAGGTCCTGGAAGGTATCAGGGGTCGTCGGAGAGGTAAGTAGAAGACCCCCTTCTCCTCCTGCTGTCTTCTATATGCCGCGATCACTATAGATCGCGGCATATAGAAGACAGCAAAGGGTTAACATCACTGGGACCTGATCCAATCAGGTCCCGATCATGTTCCCTGTCAGAGCTATCGCTCTGCACGGCACCCGTAGCGCTTGCAGGACCCTCGGGGTGCTGAGCACTGCGGGACCACCCACCGTTTTTAAGCGTCCGCGCTGCACAGAGCCCTGGCAGCGCCGACGTTTATCTACAGTGGGCGGTCGGGAAGTGGTTAAATTTAAAAAAAAAAGTTTTCACAAAGTAAAATAGAGAGTTACCTTTTTATTATCATCTAGGACTGTGTTCATACTTTCTAACCCTAGCGTATCAATAGGTCCATCAAAGATAACCCATTTTCTTTCCGGGGTCTCAGATAACGCAAACTCCCGGAAAGTATTAGCGACTATCCCATCGGTCCACTGCAAATGAAGAGAGGCATCAATAAAATTGCTCTTCCCATAAAATCCAATACAATCCCACAATTGAAAGGATTATTAAAGGGAATGCCTGGGATTATGATATTGATGATACACATGTATTGACTACACGTGGCCCCTATTGAAGTGAATGTGCCGGCACCGGGAGAGACCGCAAGTAAGTGATTTGCATATATGCGGTCACATGCCAACTAGAAGTGCGTGACCTCACTCAAAGCAAGTGTATTGAGTGAGGCCAGACACAGTCTAGTCAGAATGTGGCTGGAAGTATGCAAATTTATGCTAATTTCTGGCATAAATAATACAATTTGTTGCTTCCATGTCTGATGAGGAAAATAAAATTTTTGTGCAAACAGGGAGTAAGTCATAATAAAATGATTGCCCGGCAATGTATGGCTGGGGTCTATGTCTCTGAAGGAACCCCTTCTACCATGTCCATAAGCCATAAAAGGGGAGATTTTCCCATTTTCAGCAAAGATATTAGTATTATAAACAATAATTCCAATCATAGACGAACCTCATGTGACACTGGATCAAACTGCCCGAACAGCTGCCCCATGGTGATGGCTTTAGGGTTCACTGTCCGGTAAATCACTTTTTCTTCTTCGCACCAGCGCTCATTCATAAGAGACAGCGTATCAGCGAGGACGTGGAGGACCTTTGTTTTTCCAGAGAACGGCTCTCCAACCAACATAAAACTGTACGGGATAAACAAAATGCAGCATGGTCCATTGTATAAAATGGAAACAGCGAAGAATAAATCCCCCGTCCCATGGACTTCTGTAGTTCCAGCTTACCCGTGTCTGACAATCATCATCTCATACGTCTGGATCATGTCCTCCAGGAAGACCTTCTCGGGCTGGATGTTGTGTCCAGCACAGCTCTCCTGTGCGCATTCCAGTAAATCCTGAGCAAAAGGAAGGTAAAATATTTCATCAGTCTGTTTACAGTGGATCCAATTAGAGGTGGGAGAATACATTTTCAGGACCCAGATCAGTATTCTGTGGAAGCTGGACGGGACTCCTGAGAGCCGCCTCTTAGCTGCCGGCATCCCCGGCTCCTCTTCTGATTATATGGCCTGGTGTACATCATGCTGCAACGATAACGTCATGCCAGGCCAGCTAATCTGAAGAAGAGCCGGGGGGCAGGAAGAAATAAGGTGGCTCTCATTCAGTGCCCACCACTGATCTGATGTCACGCACAGTGTAGGAAAGACAAAGTGCGACACAAAGGGGAAGGGAGCCCAGACACTAGGGAAAGAGGGAAATGGAAACCTCCTAGGCTGATCTGCAATCACCCTGTCTCCCCTACCGACTCTATATTGGTTCCTCACCAATTGCCGCACAGGAACCTATCCCTGTATTTCCTTAGCGCTTGGCCCTGGATAGGGAAGGGGGGGTGAGCACTAGTCGATCCCCACTGACAACTAAAGACAGCAAGGGGAGACAGACACAGGGGAAGTAGCTTAGCTAGAGTCGACTTCAGAAAGATGGCACACACATCCTCTTAGCACCAGAGAGGAAGTAAGAACTGCACTTGCACCAAGCCTTCACAAGGGGTCATGTGAATATCACTGGCACCTCTGTGTAGCAACCACGAAGTATTTAAACACCCAGGCCTGATTGTCAATTAGAACAGGAGGGAGGTAGCCGCTGGGTCCTACAGTGAGACCGCTAAGAAGATGTGGCAGAGGAAATAAAATGCATAATTATATGCTTAATTGTAAAACACTGGGCAAAACTGTAACTGAAAAAGACCTGGGTGTATTGGTGGACGACAAGCTCACGTTTAGTGGCCAGTGTCAGGCAGCTGCTCATGAGGAGAACATAATTTTACCTCTATACAAGTCACTAGTGCGACCACACTTAGAATACTGTGTACAGTTCTGGTCTCCGGTGTATAAGAAAGACATGGCTGAACTAGAGCGGGTGCAGAGAAGAGCGACCAAGGTTATTAGAGGACTGGGGGGTCTGCAATACCAAGACAGGTTATTACACTTGGGGTTATTTACTGTGGAAAAAAGAAGGCTTAGAGGTGATCTTATTACTATGTACAAGTATATGAGGGGACAGTACAAAGACCTTTCTACTGATCTTTTTACTCTGAGGCCTGAGACGGGGACAAGGGGGCATCTTCTACCTCTGGAGGAAAGAAGGTTTAATCATAATCACAGACGGGGATTCTTTACTGTAAGAGCAGTGAGACTATGGAACTCTCTGCCGCATGATGTTGTAACGAGTGATTCACTATTAAAATTTAAGAAGGGCATGGATGCCTTTCTTGAAAAGTATAATATTACAGGTTATAAATACTAGATTCCTTGATAGGGCGTTGATCCAGGGAACTAGTCTGATTGTCGTATGGAGTCGGGAAGGATTTTTTTTCCCCAACGTGGAGCTTAGTGTTTGCCACATGGTTTTTTTTTGCCTTCCTCTGGATCAACATGTTAGGCTATGGGTTGAACTAGATGGACTTAGTCTTCCTTCAACCTTAAAAACTATGTTACTATGTCTGTAATGCCAAACGAAGGGATCTCCTGCAACCAACTGCAGGGCGACTGTCTGTCACATCTGACGCACCCATGACACCTGGCCATTGGATCAGTCTCCTGCGAATCGATTCATTCATCTAAAAAAAAATGTCTCCATAACCTACAACTAAACTAGCGATAAATCACTCACAGATGTTTTAACCATTTGTTTTCTACATCAGATCATCCTGCATTGGAGATATAAGTGAGCCCCCTTACCTCTGGTGCCCCTGTGCAGCTGCCCAGGTTGCACTAATGGGACCGGACGATGAGTGACAAGGTCATGTAACCCAATTCCAAAGCAGTGGATCAGGATCGGGTGATTTCAATGGGATTGGTCTACCATCTACTGTGTATGGGGGCCTCATGACAGATTATGATGGGGACATAAAAATCGGGCGGTTGGAATTTAATCACCCAATCCTTACTTTCTGACCCTGAAATTAGCAGCTGCCATAAGATTCTGGCAGCGACTCTGTCATAGAGAACAGAGGAGGGAGCATTCCTGAATATGGGGGAGCCGGGAAAGATAACTGTCATCCAAATGATAGCTGGCCAGCTATATAGGACCTATCACTTGCCATTAATATGCAATTTTATTACCTGGTGTAAATGCCGCTGTTCTCCTGAATCCGGTGTTGTTTTTCTTTTGCTCCTGCGCCTCTCCATTCCTGAGATATAGCCTCTTTATAGAAATCTAGTTCATAATTTTTAATAGCCAATTGGGCGTGGTCATCAAGTCCTCTCTGTGGGAGTCTTCAGGAAGGCCTTGCCCAGTTGGCTTAAAGGGCTAGAGGAGAGTGACAGATGTCAGGAACGGAGAGGAGCAGGAAGAAAAGAAAAACAATGCCGGAGTCAGGAGAGCAGCGGCATTTACATATTTATGGCGAGGGACAAGTCCTCTTTAAGTCTTGGAAAACCCCTTTAAGACACTATTATATTTTAATACCTTATAGTCGGCTTTCGGAAGTTGAATGCCAGGGAACAGGTCGCTGGTAATCCCATTGAACAGAGGAATATCATGAGACAAAAATTTGGGTTCGTTTACATCCTTAATTGACCGCAAGAGCTAAATAGAATGAAAAAGGATTAAATGATAAAATAATTCATATACAATATGACATGAAACAATATTAAAAGTGAAGAACCCCATTACAAAGGAGCCGTCAGTTCTTGTGGTATGTCTGTATTAGTAAAGAATAGTATTCTCCAAAAAATAAGGATGAAACCTCTTTTCCTAAAACTCTACATTGTATCGTCCCTGTGTTATACCTCCTGGAAATGTATGTGTAAATGATATATAATGTATATATAATCTATATAGGGGACAACCCCATACAATCTGACTGTGCCCAAACAGTGGTGACATTGTCAGACTGTGTAGGGGACTCGTTATTGACAGATTTCAATTAATTCCTACATTTCCAGGAATGATAAAAGAGGAATGGAACGCTGCTGAGTTGCACTAAAATATTCTGCAGAATTGTTTTTCCATAGGGAATACATGTGACCTCTGTGTTACTGTTAATTGCCGGCTGCAGAATGAGTTAAGTGAGATACTGTCAGTGAACTCGTTTTTGCTGGCTGACGGGGAGTTTGTAAATGTTTTATCTGTCTTTTTCTGAGCTCCTCTCAGTTTATTTATGACCACAGACCTTATCAAAATTGAATGTGCAGGGAATCAAAAAGCCGGTGAAAGCCAAGCGATGCAACATTTTTAATAAAACCCAATTGTTAAAATGATTTTTAGCCTAAAATACATGTGTTTAAGTTAAAAATCAAAACTGTCCCATAAGATGAACAAGCTACGTGTTTAACAACTATAGTTTTGACACTTTTGCACAGATGAGATCTAACAAGCCAGGAACAGTAATGTGCAGAAATTATTTGTAAGTCTCTGTCTGCTACTATAAAATCATACAGCTCTAATTTTTGTGATCCAAATGCTTCTCGGTAAGATGGTAATGCTATCCTATACGAGATGTAAAGCGACCAACAGTTCAGAACTTACAAGAATATCTTCATTTTCATGGGGGAATTTCAGCTTCAGATTGCCAGCAGCGGTCAGCACAGCCTTTACTGCACGCATCCCATAATCATAATGGAACTGGGACGAGAGCGGCTCCGAGCACAGCCGGTAAGTCATTACCATCTTCACCGAGAGAGGTTTAGCGTGCAGAAAACCGTAAGAATAAAGGCAGATCTCCGCAATCAGAGCATAGTTGGGGACCATCATTGCTACAGTCCAGAAAAGAACCTGAAATGCGCAAACCAGATGGGTCAGTCAACAAATGAAACTAAATTACTGTAAACTAGGCATAGAGCCGGGGAACCCATTATGTCCATTTACACTATCCTCCACCCCAGACCTAAAAGTGATGTGTCTATTCCACATCAGAGGAAAGTCAGTCAAAGTGTGGTTAAAGGGGTATTCCCATCTCCAAGATCCTGTCCCAATATGTAATAGGTGTAATAATAATAATAATGTTTGCAAATATCTCCAATTAGAAATGTAGTATAGTTCTTCTGATTAGCTATGTTGCTTACCCCCATGTGCAGGACATTGCAGTAGCTTAGGTATCCATGGTTACGAGCACTCATAGTAACAGTTAGTTACTTGCTAGTGGTCGTAACCATGGATACCTAAGCTACTGCTATGCCCTGCACATGGGTTAAGCGACATAGCTAATCAGAAGAACTATACTACATTTCCAATTGGAGGTATTTGCTATTAATATTATTATTACACCTATTACATATTGGGATAGAATCTTGGAGATGGGAATACTCCTTTAACACTTTCCAAATCTCTCTCCACACCTCTACTGTGTCCATTTTGGAAAATAGGAGAACGGGACATCAATATTAAGGAGCTTGCAGAAATGAGGGCATCCGGTGTTGTGATTATACATAGGAAATGTACAATCTCATATAGGTTTGGGGGAGAATAATCCCTTTGATGAAATCTTATGTTTCTTTTGTAAACCTAGTATTTACTTGAAAGTTTGTGAACCCCTCAAAAATTTCTGTATTACTGCATAAATTTGACTTAAAGCTACATCAGTCTGTGAGGTCACAAAGGAACTCAAGGTAACCTCTAAGCAACTAAAGGCCTCTCCTCAGATTAGCTAATGTAATTGTTCATGAGTCCACCATCAGAAGGACAATGAACAACAATGGCGAGCATGGCAGGATTGCAAGGAGAAAGGCAATGCGATTTAAAATGTCACTGCTAAAACTCACCTGGGCACATCAATAGGTAACTGGAATAATGCTTTGTGGAAGGATGAGGCCAAGATAGAGATTTTAAGTGAGAAGCTATATGTTTGCAGAAAGAAAATACTGCATTACAGCATAAGAACCTGCTATCATCTATGAAACACAAAGATGGTAATCGTAACATGCTTTGGGCCTGTTTTGCTGCACTTGGCCAAGGACGGCTGCCATCATTGATGGAACAATGAATTCTAAAATCTATCAGCAAATGCTAAAGGAAAATATCAGGATATCAGTTCATGTACTGAATCTCAAGAAAACGTGGGTCATGCAGCAAGACAATGGCCCAAAGACACAAGTCGTTCTACAAAAGAATGGTTGAATAAACATAAAGTTTTGGAATGGCTGAGTCATAGTCCTGAGCTTAATCCTATAGAAATGTTGTGGAAGGGCCCGATGCAAGGCACTGGGACTCTTTACCTTGAGGTTATCCGGCAGCTCAGAACGTCCCGCGGAGCCACGATTCATGGTAATGGCTACGAAGCAATTTGGGTTAAGCTTCAGTTCTGTTCCTTCGAAGTTGAACATGTCCATCTTCATCTGGATGGCTCTCTGGATGCGGAGAATCTGTTGGGCCACCACGGACAACACCTCCAGCTCAATACGGTTAAACTCATCAAAACACGCCCATGCTCCCGATGATGCCAGCCCTTGGAAAAACTAAAAAAAAAGTATATACCCAATACAGACCAAAAGTTTGGACACACCTTCTCATTTAAAGATTTTCTGTATTTTCATGACTATGGAAATTGTACATTCACACTGAAGGCATCAAATTATTAATTAACACATGTGGATTTATATACTTAACAAAAAAGTGTGAAACAACTGAAAATATGTCTTATATTCTAGGTTCTTCAAAGTAGCCACCTTTTGCTTTGATGTCTGCTTTGCACACTCTTGGCATTCTCTTGATGAGCTTCAAGAGGTAGTCACCGGAAATGGTCTTCCAACAATCTTGAAGGAGTTCCCAGAGATGCTTAGCACTTGTTGGCCCTTTTGCCTTCACTCTGCGGTCCAGCTCACCCCAAACCATCTCGATTGGGTTCAGGTCTGGTGACTGTGGAGGCCAGGTCATCTGGCGTAGCACCCCATCACTCTCCTTCGTGGTCAAATAGCCCTTACACAGCATGGAGGTGTGTTTGGGGTCATTGTCCTGTTGAAAAATAAATGATGGTCCAACTAAATGCAAACCGGATGGAATAGCATGCCGCTGCAAGATGCTGTGGTAGCCATGCTGGTTCAGTATGCCTTCAAATTTGAATACATCCCCAATAGTGTCACCAGCAAAGCACCCCCACACCATCACACCTCCTCCTCCATGCTTCACGGTGGGAACCAGGCATGTAGAGTCCATCCGTTCACCTTTTCTGCGTCGCACAAAGACACGGTGGTTGGAACCAAAGATCTCAAATTTGGACTCATCAGACCAAAGCACAGATTTCCACTGGTCTAATGTCCATTCCTTGTGTTCTTTAGCCCAAACAAGTCTCTTCTGCTTGTTGCCTGTCCTTAGCAGTGGTTTCCTAGCAGCTATTTTACCATGAAGGCCTGCTGCACAAAGTCTCCTCTTAACAGTTGTTGTAGAGATGTGTCTGCTGCTAGAACTCTGTGTGGCATTGACCTGGTCTCTAATCTGAGCTGCTGTTAACCAGCGACTTTTAAGAACCAAGAATATAAGACATATTTTCTGTTGTTTCACACTTTTTTGTTAAGTATATAATTCCACAAGTGTTAATTCATAGTTTTGATGCCTTCAGTGCGAATGTACAATTTTCATAGTCATGAAAATACGGAAAAATCTTTAAATGAGAAGGTGTGTCCAAATTTTTGGTCTGTACTATATAATCAAAAGATGTCAGCAGAACATCGGTTGGAGTCAGTTTATTATCTGCAATGGAGCAGCTTAACATTGTATGTACCTTTGACATTGCTATGTAGTCCAAACCATCAGAGCAGTTAAAGACCACACACTGCACGGCCAGCGCCTTGGCCAAATCTTTGGTGGTCTCGGTTTTTCCTGTGCCGGCCGGACCTTCTGGAGCTCCACCAAGATTTAGATAAAAAGCACCGATCTACCAATGAAACATGAAAGAACTGGTATGAAATATCAATAAACTTTCTAATAAGTTTCATGCATCATGCAAAAGTCAAAAAGATTTCTGAGCATAACCCATCACATCATAGCAGAGTCCGCTAGCATCTGTCAGTGAGCGGAGTGATGACCAGGCGTGGGGAGTCGCCCAGGTACTCATAGGCGGACTTCACATTGCAGTTGATGATTCGCACTCTCGCATTCTCATTCTCCCAGTAATAGCGGAGTTGGGCAAGCCACTGGAAGTCTGTTCATGAGAAACTCCTGAGCAATGTAGGAAAAGATAGTCAACCTCTAAGACACTGCAGAATCACAAGGGAGAGTTTCTAAAGGGAAGGCAAATGCACATACATTATAGGACAAAACTACTAGTCACCGAATTCTGCTTTTTTCATTTAGTCCCATTGCCCACGGTGTATAACATCCGGACTCTCAGCCCCCAGTTTATAAAATCCGGCCTCTCGCCTCCCCCGGTGTATAACATCCGCCCCTTGCCCCTAGTTTAGTATAACATCCGTCCCCTTGCCCCCCCCGCCAGTGTATAAAATCCATCCCCTCAATCCCACTGTATAACATCCAACCCCAAGCCCTCCAATGCATAACATCCGGCCCCCAGGGTATAACATCTGGCCCCCAGCCCCGGTGTATAACATCTGTCCCCTCGCTCCCTCCCCCTGGTGTATAACATCCGGCCTCTCGCCCCCCGGTGTATAATATCCGTCCCCTCGCTCCCAGTGTATAACAACCATCCCCTCGCCCACGATGTATAATATCCGTCCCCTCGCTCCCTCCCCCTGGTGTATAACATCCGTCCCCTCGCCCCCCCGCCAGTGTATAAAATCCATCCCCTCAACCCCACTGTATAACATCCAACCCCAAGCCCTCCTTTGCATAACATCCGACCCCCAGGGTATAACATCCGGCCCCCAGCCCCGGTGTATAACATCTGCACCCTCGCTCCCTCGCCCCCGGTGTATAATATCCGTCCCCTCGCCCCCGGTGTATAATATCCGTCCCCTCGCCCACGGTGTATAATATCCGTCCCCTCGCCCACGGTGTATAATATCCGTCCCCTCGCCCACGGTGTATAATATCCGTCCCCTCGCCCACGGTGTATAATATCCGTCCCCTCGCCCACGGTGTATAATATCCGTCCCCTCGCCCACGGTGTATAATATCCGTCCCCTCGCCCACGTTGTATAATATCCGTCCCCTCGCCCACGGTGTATAATATCCGTCCCCTCGCCCACGGTGTATAATATCCGTCCCCTCGCTCCCGGTGTATAACAACCGTCCCCTCGCCCCTGGTGTATAATATCCGTCCCCTCGCCCCTGGTGTATAAGATCCGTCCCCTCGCCCCTGGTGTATAAGATCCGTCCCCTCGCCCCTGGTGTATAAGATCCGTCCCCTCGCCCCTGGTGTATAAGATCCGTCCCCTCGCCCCTGGTGTATAAGATCCGTCCCCTCGCCCCTGGTGTATAAGATCCGTCCCCTCGCCCCTGGTGTATAAGATCCGTCCCCTCGCCCCTGGTGTATAAGATCCGTCCCCTCGCCCCTGGTGTATAATATCCGTCCCCTCGCCCCTGGTGTATAATATCCGTCCCCTCGCCCCTGGTGTATAATATCCGTCCCCTCGCCCCTGGTGTATAATATCCGTCCCCTCGCCCCTGGTGTATAATATCCGTCCCCTCGCCCCTGGTGTATAATATCCGTCCCCTCGCCCCTGGTGTATAATATCCGTCCCCTCGCCCCTGGTGTATAATATCCGTCCCCTCGCCCCTGGTGTATAATATCCGTCCCCTCGCCCCTGGTGTATAATATCCGTCCCCTCGCCCCTGGTGTATAATATCCGTCCCCTCGCCCCTGGTGTATAATATCCGTCCCCTCGCCCCTGGTGTATAATATCCGTCCCCTCGCCCCTGGTGTATAATATCCGTCCCCTCGCCCCTGGTGTATAATATCCGTCCCCTCGCCCCTGGTGTATAATATCCGTCCCCTCGCCCCTGGTGTATAATATCCGTCCCCTCACCCCGGTGTATAATATCCGTCCCCTCGCCCCTTAGTGTATAACATCCAGCCCTCGGACATGTATAACATCTAGCCCCTTGTACCCCCAGTGAATAACATCTGGCCCCTCGGCCTTGTATAACATTAAGACTCTCGCCCCCACCAGTGTATAACATCAATCCCCACGCCCCCCGGTGTATAACATCCGCCCTCCCATGCTGTGTGCTGTTACTAACATATGACAGAACGGCTGGTGGTGCAGAGCTCTCTGATACCAGCGCGGTCCTGTAATAGGAGCCACCGGGGTAACAAGTCTGGATATTACATTTCTTCCCTCCTAAATCTTCCCCCATCACATGTGAGTGATATTATTAAGGAGTAGAAGGAACTGCAGCAACTCAGGAGACCCCGGAACATTACAGAGCAGGGTCACTGAGGAGCAGAGGGCAGAACGCTTTCCTGACTCCATTGGTAACAACATCACCACAAACACTGCGCCCCCGCCAGGAGCTTCATGGCCGAGCAGCTGCATGCAGCCTTACATCACCAAGCACAATGCCGAGCGTCAGATGGAGTGGTGTGAAGCCGCCACCACAGGACTCTGGAGGAGACCTGTTCTGTGCAGTGACGGATCACACTTCTCTATCTGGCATCTGATGGACGAGTCTGGATTTGGTGAATGCCAGGAGAACGTTACCCTATTAACTGCATTGTGCCCGCTGTACAGTTTGCTGGTGGGGGTATGGCCTTGTTTTTAGGGGTTGGTCTAGGCCCCTTAGTTCCAGTGAAAAGATATCTTAATGCTTCAGCACAAGACATTTTAAACAATTGTAAACAATTGTAGCTTCCAACCCTAAGGGAATAGAAGAGCAGAACTGTTTCACACACGTTCTCAACCTCAACCCCACTAAACACCTTTAGGATGATTAATTAGAAAAAATACTGCACAATGGCAGCATAAATATGTCACCGCAACATAGGGAAGAACAATGTCAGTCACACATCAATTACATTGCCATATGTCTGCTCAGGCTTAGAATGGCTGACCATTCAGAGAATTACATAATACCTACAAAGAAGCCGAACAAAAGGCCATTAAAGGAATTGAAATAAAACCCCTTTATTAGTACATCCATGGTTATGGAAGGACACCGCACAGAGGAGGGCACACACACCATTGATAGAAAATATTACACACCGCACCTAGGCCATCCAAAACACTGACTATAAAGAACATCAATTGTGGCAATGAGTCATATACAGGGGACGCCGACACCTACAGATGCAAAAACATTCCTATACAGTTATATGAAAAAGTTTGGGCACCCCTATTAATCTTAAGCTTAATGTTTTATAAAAATTGGTGTTTTTGCAACAGCTATTTCAGTTTGATATATGTAATAACTGTTGGACACAGTAATGTTTCTGCCTTGAAATGAGGTTTATTGTACTAACAGAAAATGTGCAATCTGCATTCAAACAAAATTTGACAGGTGCATAAGTATGGGCACCCTTATCTTTTTCTTGTTTTAAATCCTCCTACCTACTTTTTACTGACTTACTAAAGCACTTTTTTTGGTTTTGTAACCTCAATGAGCTTTGAAGTTTATAGCCAGGTGTATGCAATCATGAGAAAAGCTACTTAAAGTGGCCACTTGCAAGTTGTTCTCCTGTTTGAATCTCCTCTGAAGAGTGGCATCATGGGCTCCTCAAAACAACTGTCAAATGATCTGAAAACAAAGATTATTCAACATAGCTGTTCAGGGGAAGGATACAAAAAGCTGTCTCAGAGATTTAACCTGTCTGTTTTCACTGTGAGGAACATAGTAAGGAAATGGAAGAACACAGGGACAGTTCTTGTTAAGGCCAGAAGTGGCAGGCCAAGAAAAACATCAGAAAGGCAGAGAAGAAGAATGGTGAGATCAGTCAAGGACAATCCTCAGACCACCTCCAGAGAGCTGCAGCATCAACTTGCTGCAGATGGTGTCACTGTGCATCGGTCAACTATACAACGCACTTTGCACAAGGAGAAGCTGTATGGGAGAGTGATGCGAAAGAAGTCGTTTCTGCAAGCACGCCACAAACAGAGTCGGCTGAGGTATGCAAAAGCACATTTGGAGAAGCCAATTTCCTTTTGGAAGAAGGTCCTGTGGACTGATGAAACCAAGATTGAGTTGTTTGGTCATACAAAAAGGCGTTATGCATGGCGGCAAAAAAACACAGCATTCCAAGAAAAACACTTGCTACCCACAGTGAAATTTGGTGGAGGTTCCATCGTGCTTTGGGGCTGTGTGGCCAATGCCGGCACCGGGAATCTTGTTAAAGTCGAAGGACGCATGGATTCCACTCAGTATCAGCAGATTCTTGACAATAATGTTCAAGAATCAGTGACAAAGTTGAAGTTACGCAGGGGATGGATCTTTCAGCAAGACAATTATCCAAAACACCGCTCCAAATCTACTCAGGCATTCATACAGAGGAACAATTACAATGTTCTGGAATGGCCATCCCAGTCCCCAGACCTGAATATCATTGAACATCTGTGGGATCATTTGAAGAGGGCTGTCCATGCTCAGCGACCATCAAACTTAACTGAACTGGAATTGTTTTGTAAAGAGGAATGGTCAAAAATACCTTCATCCAGGAAATCATTAAAAGCTACAGGAAGCGACTAGAGGCTGTTATTCTTGCAAAAGGAGGATCTACTAAGTATTAATGTCACTTTTCTGGTGAGGTGCCCATACTTATGCACCTGTCAAATTTTGTTTGAATGCAGATTGCACATTTTCTGTTAGTACAATAAACCTCATTTCAAGGCAGAAACATTACTGTGTCCAACAGTTATTACATATATCAAACTGAAATAGCTGTTGCAAAAACACCAATTTTTATAAAACATTAAGCTTAAGATTAATAGGGGTGCCCAAACTTTTTCATATAACTGTATAGTGACCACCATCTCAATATGCAGAAATGACTACTGCCCCATAGACGTCATTGTAAGTACACCCCAAGATTGCTTTACTGTGACAAGATCAATTGTGTCCTATGAAAACTCAAAGAAAAGAGGGGGGGAATATAACAGATATGGAAAGAACATAGGAATGGGGTGAAATGTATGAAGGTGCTCTGCATATTGAGCTGTGATATCTGTAGAGGGACGGACTCCATATTAACATCCTGTATATGGATTTAGAATAGGAGGCCATAAAAGCCCCTGTAGGTGTAATGTGGAGGGGGCACAATACCTTTCTCCATGTAGTGTATGATAAATAGAACATGGTATTGGAAAGTTTGGTGCCAGCCATGATGTTTGCACAAACCTGTTTGGATCATTTCCATGCCCACGTCACGAGCGTGCCCCTCTATGGTGACGAGAGCCCCCAATGTGCTGCGAGTCTGCTGGGACAATTTGCCTCCTCGCACAAGCTCCACAATATCATTTAGCTGGAGCTGCAGATTATCATAGGAGTTTTTCAGGCCCTACAAGAAGGATGTAACGGTGAAATCATCTGCAGAAACATTCATAGAACATACATATTGCAAGGGGGCTGAAATCTATACAGATTATAAGCTGCAGACTAGATGGAGAACTCCACAATATGCAGGCACTTTATAATGTACACAACAATTTTACAACATATCTTTATAGAAGTTGGAGATCTGGATTGAACCCAGAGCTCCAAATACCCAGATGTACCTCTATAAAACCCTGCCACAAACAGCATGGAAAACTCAATGCAGATGGATTCATTTTATGCTGGTATTATGGGAAATCCCATACAATGTCTTCCCTTATTGGTAGATATGACGAGAGTAGAGATGAGCGAATGGATTTGCAGGACTCTGGTCCAACAGTCGGGTCAGTATTCCACGGCCGCAGGACCGGAGCTCCGTGAACCGGCATCTCCGGCTCCTCTTTTGATGTCGATGTCATAGTTGTGGTGTGAGGCACAAATGACATCACGCCTGGCCGGCTAATCAAAAGAGGAGCCAGGGATGCCGGCATGTAAGAGGCGGTTAGCAAGGCTCCCATCCAACAGCCACAGACTACTAACCTGCTCTCTTAGACCAAGGTCCTGCAAATTTAGTTGCTCATCTCTAGACAAGATGCATGAATCAATGCAAAATCCCAACAATACCTTGGAGCCTTTTGGGTACCTTCAAGATATTGAGCCGCTGTACAACTGCAACCCCCAGGAGAAGATCCCTGGGCAAGAACAGTACATGGGCTCTTTGCAGTCTAATAACGTGCTGTGAAATAAGCTACTTGCATCTTTTGATGTGAATGTGGGTCCCCTTACCTCTGTTGCACCAATGGTATATCCGCCCCTGGAAACTCCTATAAGCTGCGTCCCTGGATATGACAGTCTATTAGCAGGAGAACTCATGAAGTCTGTCTATGAATGTATATATATGTATTTCTCCCAGAAAATTATTATAATTACACATGTTTTGTTGTTCACATGTTTATTTAATTTGTGTGTATTGGAACAACACAAAAAGAAGATATTGGTCAACAATTTTGGTTCTCAAGTCCTCAGACAGTTCTCTTTTCCTCTTTCTGTTCTCCCTACTTAGTGTGGCACGTAACAACGCAAAGATTGAGTCAACTTTTCCCCTTTGTATCGGGTTTCAGGTGTGATTTTCATATTGCCCACACCTGTTACTTGCCACAGGTGAGTTTGGATGAGCATCACAAGCTTGAAACAAAATTGTTTACCCACAATTTTGGAAAGATGCCAACAATTTTGTCCGGCCCATTTTTGGGGTTTTGTGTGAAATTATATCCAATTTGCCTTTTTTTCTCTGTTTTTTTTGTGTTGTTTCAATACACACAAAGGAAATAAACATGTGTATAACAAAAAATACACATGCAATTGCAATAATTTTATGGAAAATACTTCAAGGGTGCCAACACTTCCGGCCATGACTGTTTCTAGTGAAGCAACCTTGATCAGTAAAGGAGCTTATGCCGTACCTCTGGGCCACTGCCGATAGCTTCATGCCCTTCACTTGTCCAGAACATCTGAGACACACAGAGCACGACCTGTCCCGGCCATTCCCTCACCCAGTCTTTTCTTGCAGTCTCAGGGTACGCCTTTTAAAAAACAAAGTTAAATTACATTGACAGAAGCATTTAAGAGAGGGACAACCTTACTAGTATTATCCAGCAAATTCATTTCTACCGATTGCAGGTAGAAGATCTGCTACCTGGCTCTATAGCAAGAGATACATCATCCACAAATCATTCACTGCTGCCAAATAATCTTATACAAATATAAAAGTACTAGATTAGTTCCAATTAATGCTTTTGGTCTGTAGGTAGATCCGTACCATTCGTGACCGAGCAATAACATCATGCACGCTCCTTAACATGACATCTTCCCCTTGGATGAGCCACTTCTCCACGGCCCCCCGAGCCTCGGAGGTGGAGATGGTCTGGATGAGCTCTACGCGTTCCCCCTCGGTGCTGTACATGGCTTTGATGTCCAGGTTAGGAAGGAACTCCAGCTTTGCGATGCCTTCAAAGCCCTTCTTTAGATGTGGTTGGACCCGCAGAGGATCTTTAGTCTCAGAGAGAATTTCTAGCATTTCATCGTTGGACAGGAAGAAAAAGCTAAAGCGAAAATGCACAATATGATAAAGATGTCATTAAAGTATTGGGTCAGGCGCCATTTGTATTAGTGTCTATGTGAGAAAATAGAAAAGCAAAGCTTTAAAGTAAAGATTCAGTCCCCATACACATTGGATTAAAATAGTTTAAACCTGACGACTGCAGCAGGACCGGCCTACCCACTGATGTGTATGGGGGTCTCCTGACTCTCCCCCGATAGAGGATGTCAGGGCCAGAAGGATCGGGCAGATGGGATTTCAATACCCGGTCTTTTGGTTCTCAGGGGAGATAACCCGCTGCCGGAGGTGTCCAGTACCGACTTTCTCCTCTCTCCCCATTAAAAACACATGACTGTTCAGCAGAATATGTGGGAGTCAGGAGAAGTAGCCAAATAACCATTCAGACCACGGGTATCTCATATCTCATGCGTATGGCTAGCTTAAAGGGGCTATCCAGTTTTGGGAACTTTTTTTATTTAACTGAAATGGGTATTCCCATCTCCAGGATTCTACCCCAATATGTAGTAGGCGTCATAATAATAATATTAGCAAATACCTCCAATTAGAAGTGTAGTATAGTTCTTCTGATTTGCTTTGTCGCTTATCCCATGTGCAGGGCATTGCAGTAGCTTAGGTTACGACCACTAGCAAATAACTGTCACTATATGAGTGGTCGTAACCATGGATACCATAGCTACTGCAATGCCTTGCACATGGGGAAAGCGACATAGCGAATCAGAAGAACTATACTACACTTCTAATTGGAGGTATTTGCTAATATTATTATTATTACTACGCCTACTACATATTGGGATAGGATCTTGGAGATGGGAATACCCATTTAATTGCGAGTATTTGCGACAATTCAGTTTCATTAAAAATGTTGCACCGTTAGGCTTTTTGTTTCCTGCACATTCAGCTTTGATGTGATCTGTGGTCATAAATCGGCTAAGAGGAGCTGAAAAAAGACAGATTAAAAATAAGTCCAATAGCCAGCGCAACACAGAGCCAATAGAAGGCAAACAGTGCAAAATTATTAATGAAATCCAATTACAAAAATGATTTCAATGCGTTTAAATAAGAAAAAAAAAAATTCTTTAAGGAGTATATAGAATCATTGCAACAAGTGAAAGGACTATACCGTGGGAAAAAAGCCTCTTCTTCTCCAGATAGGCATTCAGCCCTTTCATGATTTTATCCAGAAGCACATTGCTGTCCTGAAGTTTCTCCAGAAGTCCGGTCAGAGAAGTGGCGCTTAAAACCTAAAACAAAGTAGATAGCCCATAAGTAAGATTCCATTATATAGTTATAGAGACTGAAAAAAGGTCACATTCATTGACTATTGTGCCAATAGTTCATATTAAAAAAATAATTAGAACATACAGTTATATGAAAAAGTTTGGGCACCCCTATTAATCTTAAGCTTAATGTTTTATAAAAATTGGTGTTTTTGCAACAGCTATTTCAGTTTGATATATGGAATAACTGTTGGACACAGTAATGTTTCTGCCTTGAAATGAGGTTTATTGTACTAACAGAAAATGTGCAATCTGCATTCAAACAAAATTTGACAGGTGCATAAGTATGGGCACCTCACCAGAAAAGTGACATTAATATTTAGTAGATCCTCCTTTTGCAAAAATAACAGCCTCTAGTTGCTTCCTGTAGCTTTTAATGAGTTCCTGGATCCTGGATGAAGGTATTTTTGACCATTCCTCTTTACAAAACAATTCCAGTTCAGTTAAGTTTGATTAGCGCCGAGCATGGACAGCCCTCTTCAAATGATCCCACAGATGTTCAATGATATTCAGGTCTGGGGACTGGGATGGCCATTCCAGAACATTGTAATTGTTCCTCTGCATGAATGCCTGAGTAGATTTGGAGCCGTGTTTTGGATCATTGTCTTGCTGAAAGATCGATCCCCTGCGTAACTTCAACTTTATCACTGATTCTTGAACATTATTGTCAAGAATCTGCTGATACTGAGTGGAATCCATGCGTTCCCATCCATCCATCCTGGGTAGGTGTATATGCCCCGCCATTCATCCATCCTGGGTAGGTGTAGATGCCTCTCCATCCATCCACCCTGGGTAGGTGTACATGCCCCTCCATCCATCCTGGGTAGGTGTATATGCTTCTCCATCCATCCTGGGTAGGTGTAGATGCCCCGCCATCCATCCATCTTGGGTAGGAGTAGATGCCCCGCCATCCATCCATCTTGGGTAGGAGTAGATGCCCCTCCATCCATCCATCCTGGGTAGGTGTAGATGCCCCTCCATCCATCCTGGGTAGGTGTATATGGTCCTCCATCCATCCATTCTGGGTAGGTGTATATGCGCCTCCATTCATCCTTTCTGGGTAGGTGTATATGCCCCTCCATCCATCCATCCATCCATCCATCCATCCATCCATTCTGGGTAGGCATAGATGCCCCTCCATCCATCCATTCTGGGTAGGTGTAGATGCCCCTCCATTCATCCATTCTGGGTAGGTGTAGATGACCCTCCATCCATCAATCCATCCTGGGTAGGGGTATATGCCCCTCCATCCATCCATTCTGGGTAGGCGTAGATGCCCCTCCATTCATCCATTCTGGGTAGGTGTATATGCGCCTCCATTCATCCTTTCTGGGTAGGTGTATATGCCCCTCCATCCATCCATCCATCCATCCATTCTGGGTAGGCATAGATGCCCCTCCATCCATCCATTCTGGGTAGGTGTAGATGCCCCTCCATTCATCCATTCTGGGTAGGTGTAGATGACCCTCCATCCATCAATCCATCCTGGGTAGGGGTATATGCCCCTCCATCCATCCATTCTGGGTAGGCGTAGATGCCCCTCCATCCATTCATCCTGGGTAGGTGTAGATGCCCCTCCATCCATCCATCCTGGGTAAGGTGTAGATGCCCCTCCATCCATCCATCCTGGGTAAGGTGTAGATGCCCCTCCATCCATCCATCCTGGGTAGGTGTAGATGCCCCTCCATCCATCCACCCATCCTGGGTAGGTGTAGATACCCAGGATAAATGGATGGATGGAGGGGCATCTACACCTACCCAGGATGGATGGATGGACAGGCATCTACACTTACCCAGGATGAATGGATGGATGGAGGGGCAAGTGTAGATGCCCCTCCATCCATCCATCCTGGGTAGGGGTAGATGCCCCTCCATCCATCCATCCTGGGTAGGTGTATATGCCCCTCCATCCATCCATTCTGGGTAGGTGTATATGCCCCTCCATCCATCCATCCTGGGTAGGCGTAGATACCTTTCCATCCATCTATCCTGGGTAGGTGTATATGCACCTCCATCCATCCATTCTGGGTTTGCGTAGATGCACCTCCATCCATCCTGGGTAGTCTATTCTGGTAGGTGTATATGCCCCTCCATCCATCCATCCATCCTGGGTAGGAGTATTTGCACCTCCATCCATCCTGGGTAGGTGTATATGCCCCTCCATCCATCCTGGGTAGGTGTATTTCACCCTCCATCCATCCATCCATCCTGGGTAGGTGTACATGACCCTTCATCCATCCATCCATTCTGGGTAGGCATAGATGCCCCTCCATCCATCCATCCATCCTGCGCAGTCTATTCTGGTAGGTGTATATGCCCCTCTATCCATCCATCCTGGGTAGGTGTAGATGCCCCTCCATTCGTCCATTCTCGGTAGGTGTAGATGCCCCTCCATCCATCAATCCATCCTGGGTAGGTGTAGATGCCCCTCCATCCATCCATAGTAGGTGTAGATACCACTCCATCCATCCATCCTGGGTAGGTGTATATGCCCCTCCATTCATCCTGGGTAGGAGTATTTGCCCCTCCATCCATAGTGGGTAGGTGTATATGCCCCTCCATCCATCCATCCTGGGTAGGTGAATATGCCCTTCCATCCATCCTGGGTAGGTGTATATGCCCCTCCCTCCATCCATCCATCCAGAGTAGGTGTATATGCCCCTCCATCCATCCATCCTGAGTAGGTGTATATGCCCATCCATCCATCCTGGGTAGGTGTAGATGCCCCTCCATCCATCCACTCTGGGTAGGTGTAGATGCCTCTCCATCCATCAATCCATCCTGTGTAGGTGTATATGCCCCTCCATCCATCCATTCTGGGTAGGCGTAGATGCCCCTCCATCTATTCATCCTGGGTAGGTGTAGATGCCCCTCCATCCATCCATCCTGGGTAGGTGTAGATGCCCCTCCATCCATCCATTCATCCTGGGTAAGTGTAGATGCCCCTCCATCCATCCATCCTGGGTAGGGGTAGATGCCCGTCCATCCATCCATCCTGGGTAGGGGTAGATGCCCCTCCATCCATCCATTCTGGGTAGGTGTATATGCCCCTCCATCCATCCATTCTGGGTAGGTGTATATGCCCCTCCATCCATCCATCCTGGGTAGGCGTAGATACCTTTCCATCCATCCATCCTGGGTAGGTGTATATGCACCTCCATCCATCCATCCATCCAATCTGGGTAGGTGTATATGCCCCTTCATCCATCCATTCTGGGTTTGCGTAGATGCACCTCCATCCATCCTGGGTAGTCTATTCTGGTAGGTGTATATGCCCCTCAATCCATCCATCCATCCTGGGTAGGAGTATTTGCCCCTTCATCCATCCATCCATCCTGGGTAGGTGTAGATGCCCCTCCATCCATCCACCCATCCTGGGTAGGTGTAGATGCCCTTCCATCCATCCATTCATCCTGCGTAAGTGTAGATGCCCCTCCATCGATCCATCGTGGGTAGGGGTAGATGCCCCTCCATCGATCCATTCTGGGTAGGTGTATATGCCCCTCATTCCATCCATCCTGGGTAGGCGTAGATACCTCTCTATCCATCCATCCTGGGTAGGTGTATATGCACCTCCATCCATCCAGTCTGGGTAAGCAAAGATGCCTCTCCATCCATCCATCCATCCTGAGCAGTCTATTCTGGTAGGTGTATATGCCCCTCCATCCATCCACTCTGGGTAGGTGTAGATGCCCCTCCATCCATCAATCCATCCTGGGTAGGTGTAGATGCCCCTCCATCCATCCATGGTAGATGCGAATACCCCTCCATCCATTCTTCCATCCATCCATCCTGGGTAGGTGTATATGCCCCTCCATTCATCCTGGGTAGGAGTATTTGCCCCTCCATCCATAGTGGGTAGGTGTATATGCCCCTCCATCCATCCATCCGGGGTAGGTGAATATGCCCTTCCATCCATCCTGGGTAGGTGTATCGGCCTCTCCATCCATCCTGGGTAGCTGTATATGCCCCTCCATCCATCCATCCTGAGTAGGTGTATATGCACCTCCATCCATCCATCCATCCATCCTGAGTAGGTGTATATGCCCCTCCATCCATCCATCCTGAGTAGGTGTATATGCCCCTCCATCCATCCTGGTAGGTGTATATGCCCCTCCATCCATCCACTCTGGGTAGGTGTATATGCCCCTCCATCCATCCATACATCCTGGGTAGGTCTAGATGCCTCTCCATCCATCCACCCATCCTGGGTAGGTCTAGATGCCCTTCCATCCATCCATTCATCCTGGGTAGGTGTAGATGCCCCTCCATCCATCCACCCATCCTGGGTAGGTGTAGATTCCCTTCCATCCATCCATCGTGGGTAGGGGTAGATGCCCCTCCATCCATCCATTCTGGGTAGGTGTATATGCCCCTCATTCCATCCATCCTGGGTAAGCATAGATGCCCCTCCATCCATCCATCCATCCTGAGCAGTCTATTCTGGTAGGTGTATATGCCCCTCCATCCATCCACTCTGGGTAGGTGTAGATGCCCCTCCATCCATCAATCCATCCTGGGTAGGTGTAGATGCCCCTCCATCCATCCATGGTAGATGCGAATACCCCTCCATCCATTCTTCCATCCATCCATCCTGGGTAGGTGTATATGCCCCTCCATTCATCCTGGGTAGGTGTATATGCCCCTCCATCCATCCAGTGTAGGAGTATTTGCCCCTCCATCCATCCTGGGTAGGTGTATCGGCCCCTCCATCCATCCATCCATCCTGAGTAGCTGTATATGCCCCTCCAGCCATCCTGGGTAGGTGTATATGCCCCTTCATCCATTCTGGGTAGGTGTATATGCCCCTCCATCCATCCTGGGTAGTCTATTCTGGTAGGTGTATATGCCCCTCCATCCAACCTGGTTAGGTGTAGATGCCCCTCCATCCATTCATACATCCTGGGTAGTCTATTCTGCTAGGTGTATATGCCCCTCCATCCATCCTGGTTAGGTGTAGATGCCCCTCCATCCATCCATCCTGGTTAAGTGTAGATGCCCCTCCATCCATCCATCCATCCTGGGTAGGTGTATATGCCCCTTCATCCATCCATCCATCCTGGGTAGGTGTAAATGCCCCTCCATCCATCCACTCTGGGTAGGTGTAGATGCCCCTCCATCCATCCACTCTGGGTAGGTGTAGATGCCCCTCCATCCATCAATCCATCCTGGGTAGGTGTAGATGCCCCTCCATCCATCCATGGTAGATGCGAATACACCTCCATCCATTCTTCCATCCATCCATCCATCCTGGGTAGGTGTATATGCCCCTCCATCCATCCTGGGTAGGTGTATATGCCCCTCCGTCCATCCAGTGTAGGAGTATTTGCCCCTCCATCCATCCTGGGTAGGTGTATATGCCCCTCCATCCATCCATCCTGGGTAGGTGTATATGCCCTTCCATCCTGGGTAGGTGTATATTCCCCTCCATCCATCCATCCTCGGTAGGTGTATATTCCCCTCCATCCATCCATCCTGGGTAGGTGTATCGGCCCCTCCAGCCATCCTGGGTAGGTGTATATGCCCCCTCCATCCATCCAGTGTAGGAGTATTTGCCCCTCCATCCATCCTGGGTAGGTGTATATGCCCCTCCATCCATCCATCCTGGGTAGGTGTATATGCCCTTCCATCCTGGGTA
Source organism: Phyllobates terribilis (assembly GCF_046119375.1). NCBI lineage: Eukaryota > Metazoa > Chordata > Amphibia > Anura > Dendrobatidae > Phyllobates > Phyllobates terribilis. The sequence goes on from NW_027363706.1 coordinate 436,753, forward strand.
GGTGTATATTCCCCTCCATCCATCCTGGGTAGGTGTATATGCCCCTCCATCCATCCTGGGTAGGTGTATCGGCCCCTCCATCCATCCATCCTGGGTAGCTGTATATGCCCCTCCATCCATCCATCCTGGGTAGCTGTATATGCCCCTTCATCCATTCTGGGTAGGTGTAGATGCCCCTCCATCCATCCTGGGTAGTCTATTCTGGTAGGTGTATATGCCCCTCCATCCAACCTGGTTAGGTGTAGATGCCCCCTCCATTCATCCATCCTGGTTAGGTGTAGATGCCCCTCCATCCATCCATCCATCCATCCTGGGTAGTCTATTCTGGTAGGTGTATATGCCACTCCATCCAACCTGGTTAGGTGTAGATGCCCCCTCCATCCATCCATCCTGGTTAAGTGTAGATGCCCCTCCATCCATCCATCCATCCTGGGTAGGTGTATATGCCCCTTCATCCATCCATCCTGGGTAGGTGTAAATGCCCCTCCATCCATCCATCCTGGGTAGGTGTAAATGCCCCTCCATCCATCCATGCTGGGTAGGTTTATATGCCCCTGACTAGCCCAGGGGAATGGGTATGACTCGGTACCCGGGCCTTTAGGGATGTCGCGGTGGTCGGCTCCCGGGCCCGCACCCTGGGGTCGCTCCTTTAAAAGGGTTGGTGATTTGTGAAGTTTATAAAAGAGTTTGTGACGCCACCTGTGGTTTCTGGTGAGGATCACCAGCGCTGCGCAGTCCACTGAGGCCGGTGATAAGGCAGCTCGATGGTATAGCTTCCCACAGGTGGAGCTAGGCCTCAGGGCAGCGTATGGACGGGGAAAGCAGGACGGAGAGACCCAGCCGGGTCAGAGCAAGAACAGGGACAGACACGATTGTCACTTCAGTACCTTTTACTGATGGAAATTCAGGCACGTCCCAGAGCACTGTAGTGTGAAGGGTGCACGTCAGGATCCTCCCCAATGAGCGGGTTTTGGGCCTCCTGTTTCTTGCCTCTGCGTAGTAAGTTTCTGACCTTCCTGGAGCAAGGCCTAACTTTGTCTCTGTCCTGCGCTGGCTGACCTTGTGGTAGGGCCTTTTCTTGGATTACACGCTCCCGACTTAAGGGGCCTATGTGTCTCCTGGCTCTATTACGTATCAGCACTTTTGCGATACTGGGACTTGTAGTTCTCCAGGGATTCTGGTTATATTTTACTGGGTCGTGGAGATCCCGGTAAGCTTCGGACCCGATGTCCGGTAACTGCTTCTTCGGGGTGAGCTAGTTAAGCTCCTCTGCCCCCTATGTATTAACTCTCCACTCGCCTTCGGCCTACTCGGGCCCTCACTAGGCTATACACACTAACGGCAGCTTGCCGCGCTTCACCGATCTTATGGCGCCGGCACACCTAAAGCTCACCTCTCTGAGCTACAACTGAGTCTAGAACGTGCTCCACTGCAGACTGACCTCTCTCAGGCTTTTGCACTGCAGGAACTCTCTCAACAGGTTTGCTTTCTGTCGACTCCAGTCTAGACTAACTGCTGCCTGGCTCCACCTTCCCTTATATATCTATCCCTAACGGGCTACCTCTGATGGTCTGAGGTGGAAGGTGGAGATGTGTGAATGGTTATTGGGGCCTCTTGTGGAGGAATCCATCAATACACCCTGCTAAGATCTGTGATACCAAGCGCAGCTAGGCGTCACACACCCCCCATCCATCCTGGGTAGATGTATATGCCCCTCCATCCATCCATTCTGGGTAAATGCATATGCCCCTTCATCCATCCATCCATCCATCCTGGTTAGGTGTAAATGCCCCTCCATCCATCCCGGTCAGTATATGCCCCCCTCCATCCATCCATCCTGGTGGATATATCCTCCCCTTCATACTGGTGGGTATATGCCCCCCTCCATCCATCCTGGTGGGTATATGCCCCCCCTCCATCCATCCTGGTGGGTATATGCCCCCCCCTCCATCCATCCTGGTGGGTATATGCCCCCCCCCTCCATCCATCCTGGTGGGTATATGCCCCCCCCCCTCCATCCATCCTGGTGGGTATATGCCCCCCCCTCCATCCATCCTGGTGGGTATATGCCCCCCCCTCCATCCATCCTGGTGGGTATATGCCCCCCCCTCCATCCATCCTGGTGGGTATATGCCCCCCCCTCCATCCATCCTGGTGGGTATATGCCCCCCCCTCCATCCATCCTGGTGGGTATATGCCCCCCCCCTCCATCCATCCTGGTGGGTATATGCCCCCCCCCTCCATCCATCCTGGTGAGTATATGCCCCCCTCCATCCTGGTGGATATATCCTCCCCTTCATACTGGTGGGTATATGCCCCCCTCCATCCATCCTGGTGGGTATATGCCCCCCCTCCATCCATCCTGGTGGGTATATGCCCCCCCCTCCATTCATCCTGGTGGGTATATGCCCCCCCCCTCCATTCATCCTGGTGGGTATATGCCCCCCCCTCCATCCATCCTGGTGGGTATATGCCCCCCCCTCCATCCGTCCTGGTGGGTATATGCCCCCCCCTCCATCCTGGTGGGTATATGCCCCCCCCCCTCCATCCATCCTGGTGGGTATATGCCCCCCCCCCTCCATCCATCCTGGTGAGTATATGCCCCCCCCCTCCATCCATCCTGGTGAGTATATGCCCCCCCCCTCCATCCATCCTGGTTGGTATATGCCCCCCCCCTCCATCCTGGTGGGTATATGCCCCCATATATTCAATGCGAAGGGAAAAAAACCAAAACAAACGCTTCTACTCACCTTCCACGTTCCCACGCAGCGCTGTGTCTGTGTTGCCTGAAGATGTCGGCGGTGATAACAGCTGAGAGGCTGAGATCACCGCACGGCGCCGCTGCAGATACTCACTCGGGACGTCCACTCCTAGGCATTTCCTCCCCGGCAGTTCCTGTCATGGCATGCTCTGACTGAGCAGTGCGTGCGACGACAGGGGGAATGTACAGCTTACACTGCAGGCTCCACAAAGATGGCTGCAATCTCCTCCCACGGCTGCGACCTGAACAGCCAAGGGGGCGTGCCCAGGTCACAGCTAGAGGCAGGAGGAGCGGCCTCTAATGTTAGAGAAAGGGTCGGTGACAGACTACTGTCTCTTATGGCCAGGGCTGCCGTAAATGAGGTAAGAGCGCTTCTTACACACCCCCCAAATAAAAATGGCAGCCCCTAGTGGCCAATGTAAAAATAAATAAAAAACTAATAAAGTGGTACATTTAATTTTGTATTAAAAATAATTGATTACATAATTATTAATACAAAACATAAAATCGTGGCCCCTTCCCTGTAAGAATAGCACATGGCTCTTTTCACGTCTGGTTATTTCTCTAGCAGGTAGAATATGCTCCGTTATAGACCGTGGACAGGTTTACAGCTCTATTTATTGTGGACGATTGATCTGCAAATCAGAACTGAGACCGGTCCGATTTTCATCCGATTTGTAGATAAAGATCATCTATTGAAGTCAACGAGTCTGTCAGAAAAAATGGCCAGAACCAACCATGTTGCCTGTACTGCTTGTTTTCCAGTGTCTATAGGCCGGGCAAGCGAGGCGAGGAAACCTTTAGCTTTTTACTTTACATATAAAAAAATATGCCCCACTGAGGAGAAAAACTGACACTGACCAAAATCAGATGAAAATTAGAAAAAAAACACTGATTAAAACCTGACATGTGAACGGGGCCTTAATCAGATGTCAGCAGGGTCGGACTGGGGTGTCTGGGGCCCACAGGGGACACTGACTCTAGGGGCCCACCTCCAGCAATATGCAGATCGCTCTTCTCTGCTCTCCCTGTTATAGTGGAGCAGTGACCGGCGGCTCCTCACATCTACTCTGCACAGACTACAACAGGGATGGACAATTTCTGTAGTTTACATGAAAGGGTTTCTTTGGTTAAAACAAGTGATCACAGATTCATGGGCTACACAGGATAGGTGATCACTTATTGATTGGAAGAATGGGGAAGTTTTATCCCTGACAGGACACTTATCCCCATTTTAAAATGCAGCGACAGGTGGGACGTCTGACCACAGCCTCATTCTTTCTCTTGGGGGCTTCCAAAAAAGAGCAGCGCTCACAGCCCCTGAGGGAATGAATGGATCAGTGGTCGAGTCGCACATGAGCTCCAGTGTAATGGGGAGAAAAGCTCCACAGTCTGCCGATCGCTGCAGGTCCCAGTAGTCAGACCCCCACCAATCAATAAGTTATCACTTATCCTGTGGAGAGGGGATTACTTGTTCTCCCCGGAGAACCCCTGTGAGTGCATCTCTGACGCTCTGCTCCAAGTATTTCATCTCTAAGGCCACAGCCCCACTATCAGTATTCAGTCAGGATTTTTTCTCAGGAGTGGGAGCCAAAACCAGGTGAGGAACAATCAGAGAAAAGGTACAATAGAAACAAGTCACCAATTCTGTATTTATCACCCACTCCTGATTTTGGCTCTCACTACTGAGAAAAAATACTGACCAAATACTGATAGTGAAGCCGTGGCCTCATGGAAAAAAATCTTTTCCTAGTTAATCTCAGCGAGAACAAATGACCGCCATACACAACATAATCCACTATAACAACACCAATAATATCACATACAAAAGGGACAAATATCACCACACCATGACCAGACCACATATTACCACCACATAGTGACCAAATAATACACTACTGATCAGGAATACAAACCACAATACTAACAACACTGTCACTATACATATGAGCTCTGTATATAGTGTCAGTGTACAGGTAATACAGTGATCCCCAGTGACATTATAAACAGGATCTCTGTATATAGTGTCAGTGTACATGTAATACAGTGATCACCGGTGACCTTATACACAGGAGCTCTGTATGTAGTGTACAGGTAATACAGTTATCACGAGTGACATACACAGGAGCTCTGTATATAGTGTATAGGTAATACACTGGTCACCAGTGACATACACAGGAGCTCTGTATATACTATATAGTGTAAGTGTACAGTAATACACTGACTCACCAGTGATGTCTCTAGGTGAAGTTCTTCATCTTCGCTTTTCCTCATCTGGCACAGTCCACCATCACTTCTTCCAGCCAGGAATCATCTCTGCAGAAAACACACAGTTATCAATAACTGATCTCTTTTAGAGCACATTCCCACTTTTCCCCAGGCTTCTACACTACACCAGTTGAAGAAATAAAGCGACATAGTGGCGCCCTGCACAGTAACAGGACCCCCCTTTTGTCCCCTCTTACGGAAAACAGTTTCCTAAAAATAAAATTATATTACAGAAGTAATAATGTCCCTAATTGGACTCTAAAGTAATAATGTTCCCCACTCGCCATCATAAACTAATAAAGTTCCTCAATCTGGCCCCTAAACAGTAATAAAGTCCCTTGTCCAGCGTGGCCCCCCCATCTATCCATCCTGACCCCCCCTCCCCCCCCATATATCCATTCTGGTCTCCATGTGTCCAGCCTGCCCCCCTTCATATATCCATCCTGTCCCACTCATATATGCATCCCACCCCACCCCATATATCTATCCACGTCCCCATGTGTCCAGCTTGCTGCCCTTCACCTCCATGTGTCCATCCAGGTCCCCATGTGTCCAGCTTGCTGCCCTTCACCTATATGTGTCCATCCAGGTCCCAATGTGTCCAGCTTGCCCCCCTTCACCTCCATGTGTCCATCCAGGTCCCCAACTTGGCCCCCTTCACCACCATGTGTCCCCTTATGCGTCCACCCAGCCCCCCCCCCCCTTCAGCCCCGTGCCTCCATCCATATGTCTCCCCATGCGTCCAACCAGCCCCCCCCTTTCAGCCCTATGCCTCCATCCATATGTCTCCCCATGGGTCCAGCCAGCCCCCCCTTCAGCCCCATGTCCCCATCCATGTCTCCATGGGTCCAGCCAGCCCCCCCTTCAGCCCCGTGCCTCCATCCATATGTCACCCATGCGTCCAGCCAGCCCCCCCTTCAGCCCCATGTCCCCATCCATGTTCCCGTGGGCCCAGCCAGCCCCCTCCCCTTCAGCCCCATGTCCCCATCCATGTCTCCATGGGTCCAGCCAGCCCCCCCTTCAGCCCCGTGCCTCCATCCATATGTCTCCCCATGGGTCTAGCCAGCCCTCCCTTCAGCCCCATGTCCCCATCCATGTTCCCATGGGTCCAGCCAGCCCCCTCCCCTTCAGCCCCATGTCCCCATGGGTCCAGCCAGCCCCCCCTTCAGCCCCATGTCCCCATCCGTGTCCTCATGGGTCCATCCAGCCCCCCCTTCAGACCCATGTCCCCATCCATGTCCCCATGGGTCCAACCAGCCCCCCCTTCAGCCCCATGTCCCCATGTGACCAGCCTGCGACCCCTCCATATATGGATGATGACCAATGCTGGGAACACTCACCCAGAAAAACGTGGATATTGCACTTGACTTGAAGTTGAAGCAGGGAGAGCTGTAGCCAGACCTGCAGCCTTGTTTCCAGGGTTATGGTGAGAGAGCAGAGTGCTGGTCACCGCATACTCAGCCCAGGAGCCGGCTTAAAAGGCAAGAGAGCAGGAGAGAAGAGGGCGGTGCGCGGTGCTGGTGCGGTGTTCCATACCCGGACGGGAGCCGGTGTTACAAGGCCAATTCCAAGGGAGCAGGAGCCGGGACTGGAGAGCAGAGCGCGGCGTCGGCGTATCAAAAGCCGGCAGGGGAGCAGGGAGAGGAGAGCGCGACGTCAGCGTGTCACCTGACAACACACCACTGCCAGCCACCAGCGGCAAAGCAGAGCGCGGTGCGTGTCACCGCCCACCAAGAACACGTCCTCAGTCATGTGACTATGCGCGTCACCCGCTGTCACCACTGAATAGTATGAGCGCCGCACGCGACGCTACAATTCCTTCGGCTGCGCTTTTAAAGGGCCCGCACTTTTTAAGAGCCCCCGCTACCAATTCTCTCACTCTCTCATCGGGGCCCACCGGGAATTTTTCCAGCTATCACACCAGGCCAGTCCTACCCTGCGCGCTGGCATCGGGGCCCCCTCCTCAAATACTTAACTCTCCCGTTCCCAGCAACTCCTGTGTCTTCAGCGTCTTCGGAGTCTGTCGTCACTACCGTGCGCCCTCTGTCTTATCTAGCAATCCATAAGTATAATGCAAACTATGGGGCCATTACAGTATGGAGCAATCTATGGGGCCATTATACATCATGGAGCAATCTATGGGGCCATTCTACTTATGGAGCAATCTATGGGGCCATTATACAGTATGGAGCAATCTATGGGGCCATTCTACTTATGGAGCAATCTATGGGGCCATTATACAGTATGGAGCAATCTATGGGGCCATTCTACTTATGGAGAAATCTATGGGGCCATTATACAGTATGGAGCAATCTATGGCGCCATTACAGCATGGAGCAATCTATGGGGCCATTATACAGCATGGAGCAATCTATGGGGCCATTACAGCATGGAGCAATCTATGGAGCCATTATACAGCATGGAGCAATCTATGGGGCCATTACAGCATGGAGCAATCTATGGGGCCATTATACAGCATGGAGCAATCTATGGGGCCATTACAGCATGGAGCAATCTATGGGACCATTACAGCATGGAGCAATCTATGGGACCATTACAGCATGGAGCAATCTATGGGACCATTACAGCATGGAGCAATCTATGGGACCATTACAGCATGGAGCAATCTATGGGGCCATTATACAGTATGAAGCAAACTATGGGGCCATTACAGCATGGAGCAAACTATGGGGCCATTACAGCATGGAGCAATCTATAGGGCCATTACAGCATGCAGCAATATATGGGGCCATTATACAGTATGGAGCAGTCTATGGGGCCATTATACAGTAGGGAGCAATATATGGGGCCATTATACAGCATGGGGCAATCTATGGGGCCATTATACAGCATGGAGCAATCTATGGGGCCATTACAGGATGGAGCAATCTATGGGGCCATTATACTTATGGAGCAATCTATAGGGCCATTACAGCATGGAGCAATATATGAGGCCATTATACAGTATGGAGCAGTCTATGGGGCCATTATACAGTAGGGAGCAATCTATGGGGCCATTATACAGCATGGGGCAATCTATGGGGCCATTATACAGCATGGAACAATCTATGGGGCCATTACAGCATGGAGCAATCTATGGGGCCATTACAGCATGGAGCAATCTATGGGGCCATTACAGCATGGAGCAATCTATGGGGCCATTATACTTGTGGAGCAATCTATAGGGCCATTACAGCATGGAGCAATCTATGGGGACATTATACTTATGGAGCAATCTATAGGGCCATTACATCATGGAGCAATCTATGGGGCCATTATACTTATGGAGCAATCTATGGGACCATTACAGCATGGAGCAATCTATGGGACCATTACAGCATGGAGCAATCTATGGGACCATTATACAGTATGAAGCAAACTATGGGGCCATTACAGCATGGAGCAATCTATAGGGCCATTACAGCATGCAGCAATATATGGGGCCATTATACAGTATGGAGCAGTCTATGGGGCCATTATACAGTAGGGAGCAATATATGGGGCCATTATACAGCATGGGGCAATCTATGGGGCCATTATACAGCATGGAGCAATCTATGGGGCCATTATACAGCATGGAGCAATCTATGGGGCCATTATACTTATGGAGCAATCTATAGGGCCATTACAGCATGGAGCAATATATGAGGCCATTATACAGTATGGAGCAGTCTATGGGGCCATTATACAGCATGGGGCAATCTATGGGGCCATTATACAGCATGGGGCAATCTATGGGGCCATTATACTTGTGGAGCAATCTATAGGGCCATTACAGCATGGAGCAATCTATGGGGCCATTATACTTATGGAGCAATCTATAGGGCCATTATACTTATGGAGCAATCTGTAGGGCCATTATACTTATGGAGCAATCTATGGGGCCATTACAGCATGGAGCAATCTATGGGGCCATTACCGCATGGAGCAATCTATGAGGCCATTATACTTATGGAGCAATCTATAGGGCCATTATACTTATGGAGCAATCTATAGGGCCATTATACTTATGGAGCAATCTATGGGGCCATTATACAGTATGGAGCAATCTATGGAGCCATTATCCAGTATGGAGCAATCTATGGAGCCATTATCCAGTATGGAGCAATCTATGGAGCCATTATACAGTATGGAGCAATCTATGGGGCCATTATGCAGCATGGAGCAATTTATAGGGCCATTACAGTATGGAACAATCTATGGGGCCATTATACTTATGGAGCAATCTATGGGGCCATTATACAGCATGGAGCAATCTATGGGGCCATTATACAGCATGGAGCAATCTATGGGGCCATTATACAGCATGGAGCAATCTATGGGGCCATTATACAGCATGGAGCAATCTATGGGGCCATTATACAGCATGGAGCAATCTATGGGGCTATTATACAGCATGGAGCAATCTATGGGGCCATTATACAGCATGGAGCAATCTATAGGGCCATTACAGCATGGAGCAATCTATGGGGCCATTATACAGCATGGAGCAATCTATAGGGCCATTACGACATGGAGCAATGTATAGGGCCATTACAGCATGGAGCAATCTATGGGGCCATTATACTTATGGAGCAATCTATGGTGCTATTACAGCATGGATCAATCTATGGGGCCATTAAACAGCATGGAGCAATCTATGATGCCATTATACAGCATGGAGCAATCTATGGGCCCATTATACTTATAGAGCAATCTATAGGGCCATTACAGCATGGAGCAATCTATGGGGCCATTATACTTATGGAGAAATCTATGGGGCCATTACAGCATGGAGCAATCTATGGGGCCATTACAGCATGGAGCAATCTATGGGGCCATTACCGCATGGAGCAATCTATGGGGCCATTATACTTATGCAGCAATCTATAGGGCCATTATACTTATGGAGCAATCTATGGGGCCATTATACAGTAGGGAGCAATCTATGGGGCCATTATACAGTAGGGAGCAATCTATGGGGCCATTATACAGTAGGGAGCAATCTATGGGACCATTATACAGCATGGGGCAATCTATGGGTCCATTATACAGCATGGAGCAATCTATGGGGCCATTATCCTTATGGAGCAATCTATGGAGCCATTACAACATGGAGCAATCTATGGGGCCATTATACTTATGGAGCAATCTATGGAGCCATTATACTTATGGAGCCATTACAACATGGAGCAATCTATGGGGCCATAATACAGCATGGAGCAATCTATGGGGCCATTATACAGTAGGGAGCAATCTATGGGGCCATTATACAGTAGGGAGCAATCTATGGGGCCATTATACAGCATGGAGCAATCTATGGGGCCATTATACAGCATGGAGCAATCTATGGGGCCATTATACAGCATGGAGCAATCTATAGGACCATTACAGCATGGAGCCAATCTATGGGGCCATTATACAGCATGGAGCAATCTATGGGGCCATTATACTTATGGAGCAATCTATAGGGCCATTATACTTATGGAGCAATCTATAGGGACATTATACAGTATGGAGCCATTATGTAGTATGGAGCAATCTATGGGGCCATTATGGAGCAATCTATAGGGCCATTATACTTATGGAGCAATCTATGGGGCCATTTTACAGCATGGAGCAATCTATGGGGCCATTATACTTATGGAGCAATCTATGGGGCCATTACAGCATGGATCAATCTATGGGGCCATTATACTTATGGAGCAATCTATAGGGCCATTATACTTATGGAGCAATCTATAGGGTCATTATACTTATGGAGCAATCTATGGGGCCATTATACAGTATGGAGCAATCTATGGAGCCATTATGCAGCATGGAGCAATCTATGGGGCCATTATACAGCATGGATCAATCTATGGGGCCATTATACAGCATGGAGCAATCTATGGGGCCATTATACTTATGGAGCAATCTATAGGGCCATTACAGCATGGAGCAATATATGAGGCCATTATACAGTATGGAGCAGTCTATGGGGCCATTATACAGTAGGGAGCAATCTATGGGGCCATTATACAGCATGGGGCAATCTATGGGGCCATTATACAGCATGGAACAATCTATGGGGCCATTACAGCATGGAGCAATCTATGGGGCCATTACAGCATGGAGCAATCTATGGGGCCATTATACTTGTGGAGCAATCTATAGGGCCATTACAGCATGGAGCAATCTATGGGGACATTATACTTATGGAGCAATCTATAGGGCCATTACATCATGGAGCAATCTATGGGGCCATTATACTTATGGAGCAATCTATAGGGCCATTATACTTATGGAGCAATCTATGGGGCCATTACAGCATGGAGCAATCTATGGGGCCATTACAGCATGGAGCAATCTATGGGGCCATTATACAGCATGGAGCAATCTATGGGGCCATTATACAGCATGGAGCAATCTATGGGGCCATTATACAGCATGGAGCAATCTATGGGGCCATTATACAGCATGGAGCAATCTATGGGGCCATTATACAGCATGGAGCAATCTATGGGGCCATTACAGCATGGAGCAATCTATGGGGCCATTACAGCATGGAGCAATCTATGGGACCATTACAGCATGGAGCAATCTATGGGACCATTACAGCATGGAGCAATCTATGGGGCCATTATACAGTATGAAGCAAACTATGGGGCCATTACAGCATGGAGCAATCTATAGGGCCATTACAGCATGCAGCAATATATGGGGCCATTATACAGTATGGAGCAGTCTATGGGGCCATTATACAGTAGGGAGCAATATATGGGGCCATTATACAGCATGGGGCAATCTATGGGGCCATTATACAGCATGGAGCAATCTATGGGGCCATTATACAGCATGGAGCAATCTATGGGGCCATTATACAGCATGGAGCAATCTATGGGGCCATTATACTTATGGAGCAATCTATAGGGCCATTACAGCATGGAGCAATATATGAGGCCATTATACAGTATGGAGCAGTCTATGGGGCCATTATACAGTAGGGAGCAATCTATGGGGCCATTATACAGCATGGGGCAATCTATGGGGCCATTACAGCATGGAGCAATCTATGGGGCCATTATACTTGTGGAGCAATCTATAGGGCCATTACAGCATGGAGCAATCTATGGGGCCATTATACTTATGGAGCAATCTATAGGGCCATTATACTTATGGAGCAATCTGTAGGGCCATTATACTTATGGAGCAATCTATGGGGCCATTACAGCATGGAGCAATCTATGGGGCCATTACCGCATGGAGCAATCTATGGGGCCATTATACTTATGGAGCAATCTATAGGGCCATTATACTTATGGAGCAATCTATAGGGCCATTATACTTATGGAGCAATCTATGGGGCCATTATACAGTATGGAGCAATCTATGGAGCCATTATGCAGCATGGAGCAATTTATAGGGCCATTACAGCATGGAACAATCTATGGGGCCATTATACTTATGGAGCAATCTATAGGGCCATTATACTTATGGAGCAATCTATGGAGCCATTATACAGTATGGAGCAATCTATGGGGCCATTATGCAGCATGGAGCAATTTATAGGGCCATTACAGCATGGAACAATCTATGGGGCCATTATACTTATGGAGCAATCTATGGGGCCATTATACAGCATGGAGCAATCTATGGGGCCATTATACAGCATGGAGCAATCTATGGGGCCATTATACAGCATGGAGCAATCTATGGGGCTATTATACAGCATGGAGCAATCTATGGGGCCATTATACAGCATGGAGCAATCTATAGGGCCATTACAGCATGGAGCAATGTATAGGGCCATTACAGCATGGAGCAATCTATGGGGCCATTATACAGCATGGAGCAATCTATAGGGCCATTACGACATGGAGCAATGTATAGGGCCATTACAGCATGGAGCAATGTATAGGGCTATTATACTTATGGAGAAATCTATGGTGCTATTACAGCATGGATCAATCTATGGGGCCATTAAACAGCATGGAGCAATCTATGATGCCATTATACAGCATGGAGCAATCTATGGGCCCATTATACTTATGGAGAAATCTATGGGGCCATTACAGCATGGAGCAATCTATGGGGCCATTATACTTATGGAGCAATCTATAGGGCCATTACAGCATGGAGCAATCTATGGGGCCATTATACTTATGGAGAAATCTATGGGGCCATTACAGCATGGAGCAATCTATGGGGCCATTATACTTATGGAGCAATCTATGGGGCCATTACAGCATGGAGCAATCTATGGGGCCATTACAGCATGGAGCAATCTATGGGGCCATTACCGCATGGAGCAATCTATGGGGCCATTATACTTATGGAGCAATCTATAGGGCCATTATACTTATGGAGCAATCTATGGGGCCATTATACAGTAGGGAGCAATCTATGGGACCATTATACAGCATGGGGCAATCTATGGGTCCATTATACAGCATGGAGCAATCTATGGGGCCATTATCCTTATGGAGCAATCTATGGAGCCATTACAACATGGAGCAATCTATGGGGCCATTACAACATGGAGCAATCTATGGGGCCATAATACAGCATGGAGCAATCTATGGGGCCATTATACAGTAGGGAGCAATCTATGGGGCCATTATACAGTAGGGAGAAATCTATGGGGCCATTATACAGCATGGAGCAATCTATGGGGCCATTATACAGCATGGAGCAATCTATGGGGCCATTATACAGCATGGAGCAATCTATGGGGCCATTATACTTATGGAGCAATCTATAGGGCCATTATACTTATGGAGCAATCTATGGGGCCATTACAGCATGGAGCAATCTATGGGGCCATTACAGCATGGAGCAATCTATGGGGCCATTATACAGCATGGAGCAATCTATGGGGCCATTATACAGCATGGAGCAATCTATGGGGCCATTATACAGCATGGAGCAATCTATGGGGCCATTATACAGCATGGAGCAATCTATGGGGCCATTACAGCATGGAGCAATCTATGGGGCCATTACAGCATGGAGCAATCTATGGGACCATTACAGCATGGAGCAATCTATGGGACCATTACAGCATGGAGCAATCTATGGGGCCATTATACAGTATGAAGCAAACTATGGGGCCATTACAGCATGGAGCAATCTATAGGGCCATTACAGCATGCAGCAATATATGGGGCCATTATACAGTATGGAGCAGTCTATGGGGCCATTATACAGTAGGGAGCAATATATGGGGCCATTATACAGCATGGGGCAATCTATGGGGCCATTATACAGCATGGAGCAATCTATGGGGCCATTATACAGCATGGAGCAATCTATGGGGCCATTATACTTATGGAGCAATCTATAGGGCCATTACAGCATGGAGCAATATATGAGGCCATTATACAGTATGGAGCAGTCTATGGGGCCATTATACAGTAGGGAGCAATCTATGGGGCCATTATACAGCATGGGGCAATCTATGGGGCCATTACAGCATGGAGCAATCTATGGGGCCATTATACTTGTGGAGCAATCTATAGGGCCATTACAGCATGGAGCAATCTATGGGGCCATTATACTTATGGAGCAATCTATAGGGCCATTATACTTATGGAGCAATCTGTAGGGCCATTATACTTATGGAGCAATCTATGGGGCCATTACAGCATGGAGCAATCTATGGGGCCATTACCGCATGGAGCAATCTATGGGGCCATTATACTTATGGAGCAATCTATAGGGCCATTATACTTATGGAGCAATCTATAGGGCCATTATACTTATGGAGCAATCTATGGGGCCATTATACAGTATGGAGCAATCTATGGAGCCATTATGCAGCATGGAGCAATTTATAGGGCCATTACAGCATGGAACAATCTATGGGGCCATTATACTTATGGAGCAATCTATAGGGCCATTATACTTATGGAGCAATCTATGGAGCCATTATACAGTATGGAGCAATCTATGGGGCCATTATGCAGCATGGAGCAATTTATAGGGCCATTACAGCATGGAACAATCTATGGGGCCATTATACTTATGGAGCAATCTATGGGGCCATTATACAGCATGGAGCAATCTATGGGGCCATTATACAGCATGGAGCAATCTATGGGGCCATTATACAGCATGGAGCAATCTATGGGGCTATTATACAGCATGGAGCAATCTATGGGGCCATTATACAGCATGGAGCAATCTATAGGGCCATTACAGCATGGAGCAATGTATAGGGCCATTACAGCATGGAGCAATCTATGGGGCCATTATACAGCATGGAGCAATCTATAGGGCCATTACGACATGGAGCAATGTATAGGGCCATTACAGCATGGAGCAATGTATAGGGCCATTACAGCATGGAGCAATGTATAGGGCCATTATACTTATGGAGAAATCTATGGTGCTATTACAGCATGGATCAATCTATGGGGCCATTAAACAGCATGGAGCAATCTATGATGCCATTATACAGCATGGAGCAATCTATGGGCCCATTATACTTATGGAGAAATCTATGGGGCCATTACAGCATGGAGCAATCTATGGGGCCATTATACTTATGGAGCAATCTATAGGGCCATTACAGCATGGAGCAATCTATGGGGCCATTATACTTATGGAGAAATCTATGGGGCCATTACAGCATGGAGCAATCTATGGGGCCATTATACTTATGGAGCAATCTATGGGGCCATTACAGCATGGAGCAATCTATGGGGCCATTACAGCATGGAGCAATCTATGGGGCCATTACCGCATGGAGCAATCTATGGGGCCATTATACTTATGGAGCAATCTATAGGGCCATTATACTTATGGAGCAATCTATGGGGCCATTATACAGTAGGGAGCAATCTATGGGACCATTATACAGCATGGGGCAATCTATGGGTCCATTATACAGCATGGAGCAATCTATGGGGCCATTATCCTTATGGAGCAATCTATGGAGCCATTACAACATGGAGCAATCTATGGGGCCATTACAACATGGAGCAATCTATGGGGCCATAATACAGCATGGAGCAATCTATGGGGCCATTATACAGTAGGGAGCAATCTATGGGGCCATTATACAGTAGGGAGAAATCTATGGGGCCATTATACAGCATGGAGCAATCTATGGGGCCATTATACAGCATGGAGCAATCTATGGGGCCATTATACAGCATGGAGCAATCTATGGGGCCATTATACTTATGGAGCAATCTATAGGACCATTACAGCATGGAGCCAATCTATGGGGCCATTATACAGCATGGAGCAATCTATGGGGCCATTATACTTATGGAGCAATCTATAGGGCCATTATACTTATGGAGCAATCTATGGGGCCATTATACAGCATGGAGCAATCTATGGGGCCATTATACTTATGGAGCAATCTATAGGGCCATTACAGCATAGAGCAATCTATGGGGCCATTTTACAGCATGGAGCAATCTATGGGGCCATTATACTTATGGAGCAATCTATGGGGCCATTACAGCATGGATCAATCTATGGGGCCATTATACTTATGGAGCAATCTATAGGGCCATTATACTTATGGAGCAATCTATAGGGTCATTATACTTATGGAGCAATCTATGGGGCCATTATACAGTATGGAGCAATCTATGGAGCCATTATGCAGCATGGAGCAATCTATGGAGCCATTATGCAGCATGGAGCAATCTATGGGGCCATTATGAAGCATGGAGCAATTTATAGGGCCATTACAGCATGGAGCAATCTATGGGGCCATTATACTTATGGAGCAATCTATGGGGCCATTATACAGCATGGAACAATCTATGGGGCCATTATACAGCAGGGGTCAATCTATGGGGCCATTATACATCATGGGCCAATCTATGGGGCCATTATACATCATGGGCCAATCTATGGGGCCATTATACAGCATGGAGCAATCTATAGGGCCATTACAGCATGGAGCAATCTATGGGGCCATTACAGCATGGAGCAATCTATGAGGCCATTACAGCATGGAGCAATCTATGCGGCCATTATACTAATGGAGCAATCTATAGGTCCATTATACTTATGGAGCAATCTATGGGGCCATTATACTTATGGAGAAATCTATGGGGCCATCATACAGTATGGAGCAATCTATGGAGCCATTATGCAGTATGGAGCAATCTATGGGGCCATTACAGCATGGAGCAATCTATGGGGCCATTATACTTATGGAGCAATCTATGGGACCATTACAGCATGGAGCAATCTATGGGGCCATTATACAGCATGGAGCAATCTATGGGGCCATTATACAGCATGGAGCAATCTATGGGGCCATTATACAGCATGGGGCAATCTATGGGGCCATTATACAGCATGGAGCAATCTATAGGGCCATTACACTTATGGAGCAATCTATAGGGCCATTACAGCATGGAGAAATCTATGGGGCCATTATACAGTATGGAGCAATCTATGGAGCCATTATGCAGTATGGAGCAATCTATTTGGCCATTATGCAGCATGGCGCAATCTATAGGGCCATTACAGCATGGAGCAATCTATGGGGCCATTATACTTATGGAGCAATCTATGGGGCCATTATACAGCATGGAGCAATCTATGGGGCCATTATACAGCATGGAGCAATTTATGGGGCCATTACCGCGTGGAGCAATCTATGGGGCCATTATCCTTATGGAGCAATCTATAGGGCCATTACAGCATGGAGCAATCTATGGGGCCATTATACTTATGGAGCAATCTATGGGGTGTAGCGCCGGCGTCCCTGCCCTCTGCTAGGCAGGGACGCTGTTCCCCTCACCTCCCTGCTCCGTGCCCGGCGTCCTCCTCCCGCTCTGCTGGCAGCGCGCGCTCCTTCCCGGCCACTGTGCTTAGGGCGCGCGCGCTCTCCCTCCCTCTTAAAGGGGCCGCGCGTGCCGTCCTAAGTAGTCCCCGGCCAATGGCCGGAGGACTTCACCATATATAAGGCACCTCCTCCAAAATGGAGGTGCCCGAGCAATGTTGTTGCACTGTTCTACTCTGCTTCAGCCCTCAGGTCCCGTTGCCAGTTACCTGCCAGTTACCTGCCTGATTCCTGCCAGAGTCCTGCCAGTTTGCTGTCTGTTTCCTGCCAGTTATTCCTGCTACCTGCTTGCTAGCCTGAGGTCCGACGGTCTGCCTTACAACTCCTGTCAGTCTAAGGACCAGCTTGCCCGCTCACCTGGGAGCGCACATCAGCTACCTGCCTGCTTGCTAGACTGAGGTCCGACGGTCTGCCTTTCTACTCCTGTCAGTCTGTCTATGGACCAGCTTGCCCGCTCACCTGGGAGCGCTCCTCCGCTACCTGCCTGCTTGCCTGCCCGGAGGCTCCGCCGTCACGTGCTGTGACCACCAGCTATTCCAGAGACTCTTGCCCGCTCACCTGGGAGCGCTTCTCCGCTACCTGCCTGCTTGCCTGCCCGGAGGCTCCACCGTCACGTGCTGTGACCACCAGCTATTCCAGAGACTCTTGCCCGCTCACCTGGGAGCGCTTCTCCGCTACCTGCTGTAGCATCGGCGTCTCTGCCCCGTTCTAGGCAGAGACACCGTCCCTCTCACCTCCCCGCTCCTGGCGTGGCGTCCTCCAGCGCTGCTCTCCCCGCTGCTTCCGGCGCGCGCTCCTTCCCCGGCAGTGTGCTTAGGGCGCGCGCGCGCTCCCCCTCTCTTAAAGGGACCGCGCGCGCCGTCCTAAGGAGTCCCCGGCCAATTGCCGGAGGACCTCCCATATAAAGGGCACCTCCTCCAAAATGGAGGTGCCCGAGCAATGTTGTTTGCACCTGTGTCTCACCTGTGCTTCAGCCCTCAGGTCCCGTTGCCAGTTACCTGCCAGATTCCTGCCAGCTTGCTGCCTTTGTCCTGCCTGATATCCAGTCACCTGCCTGCTAGCCTGAGGTCCGACAGTCTGCCTTCCAACTCCTGTCAGTCTGTCTATGGACCAGCTTGCCCGCTCACCTGGGAGCGCACACCTGTTACCTGCCTGCTAGCCTACCTGGAGGCTCCGCCGTCACGTGCTGTGACCATCTGCCTTTTCAGAGACTCCTGCCCGCTCACCTGGGAGCGCACACCTGTTACCTGCCTGCTAGCCTACCTGGAGGCTTCGCCGTCACGTGCTGTGACCACCTACCATTCCAGAGACTCTCGCTTGCTCACCTGGAAGCACACATCTACCATCTGCCTGCTAGCCTACCCGGAGGCTCTGCCATCACAGGTCGAACCTACCCTTTACCCAGAGACTGCCCCGGTCACTTGCCGTAACTCCCTGCCCGTTCATCCAGAGACTGCCCCGGTCACTTGCCGTAACTCCAGCCCGTCCACTCAGAGACTGTCCCGGTCACCTGATTTGACTGCCTGCCCGTCATCCCTGATTGCCACCCGCTCCCTTACAAGGACCGCCCCCTTGTATAGTAGCTCAGAGGTTCCGCCTCCCAGACCCGTTACACCTGCCTGCTTGCCTACCTGGAGGCTTCGCCGTCACGTGCTGTGACCACCTGCTATTCCAGAGACTCTCGCTTGCTCACCTGGGAGCACACATCCTCCATCTGCCTTGCTAGCCTACCTGGAGGTTCAGCCATCACAGGTCGTACCAGCCCGTTCACCCAGAGACTGCCCCGGTCACTTGCCGTGACCTCCAGCCCGTTCACCCAGAGACTGCCCCGGTCACTTGCCGTGACCTCCAGCCCGTTCTTCCAGAGACTGTCCCGGTCACTTGCCGTGACCTCCTGCCCGTACACCCAGAGACTGTCCCGGTCACCTGCTGTGACTGCCTGCCTGGTCGCCACCCGCTCCCTTACAAGGACCGCCCCCTTGTATAGTAGCTCAGAGGTTCCGCCTCCCAGACCCGTTACAGTTTGCTCGGGCCATGGAACCCGGTGGCACCCAAGCTCCCTCGCTCTCGGACCTGTGTCATGAACTGTCCCGTCAGAGGTCCCAACAGGAGTCCATCCTGGGTCACCTGCGGAATGTCAATTCTCGCCTGGACACTCTGACTGCTCCGCCAGCAACCTCCGCCAGCGCCATGATTCGCAATCCGACAGCTCCGCTGTCCACCAACACTATGGTATCCTACCCCGGACCCCGGCTTTCTGCACCTCCTCGCTTCGGAGGCGACTCCGCTCAGGCTCGGGGCTTCATAAATCAGTGCACCCTGCACTTTGAACTCCTGTCCCACCAGTTTAACTCCGACCGGGCCAAAATTGCCTTCATCATGTCCCATCTCACCGGAGAGGCTCTGGCCTGGCTAAATCCTCTATGGGAGAGAGGAGACCCCCTGGTGTCCAACTTGCCTGCCTTTCTCACGGCCTTCCGGAAAGTCTTCGACGAACCCGGACGGAAGACCTCATCCGCATCGTCACTGCTACGCCTCCGTCAGGGAAGCCTCACCGTGGGCCAATATGCCATACGGTTCCGTACCCTTGCCTCGGAGCTGGCCTGGGATAATGACGCTCTGGTTTCAGTCTTCTGGGAGGGTCTGTCCGGCCGTATTAAAGATGAACTTGCCGGTCGGGACATTCCTACCACCCTCGATGACCTGATAGCTCTTGCCACCCGGATTGACCTGCGGTTCCAGGAGCGTGCCAAAGAGGTCACCCGTGAGAGGAGGTTTCCACGCCTAGCTCCTACTTTTCAGCAACCCGTCACTCCCTCCGTCTCTCCTGAGCCTATGCAGGTCGACCAGACCAAGATGGTCGGTTCTCGCCAAGAATCTCGCCGAGCCGAGGGAAGCTGTTTCTATTGTGGCAGTAAGAAGCACTTCATCCGTTCCTGCCCGGAAAAGCCGGGAAACGCCAGTGTCTAGGACCACTCGGAGAGGTCGTCCTAGACAAAAGTAAGTCCTCTCCGTCTCTGACCTTACCGGTCTCTATTGCTTGGGGAGAAAACCGTCTCTTCGAACTCGCCCATCTGGATTCTGGAGCTGCTGGAAACCTCATCGCCCAGTCTCTGGTAGAGAGATACCATATTCCCACCAAGTCCCTGGCGGAGCCATTGTCAGTTGCTTCCGTGGATGGAAGACTTCTCTCGGAGACCATCCTGCTCGTCACCGAACCTATAACCCTACAGGTGGGAATGCTGCACTCTGAGGAGATCTCATTCCATGTGCTGTCCGGACTTTCTCACTCCTTGTTGCTAGGTCTACCTTGGCTCCAGACACATGAACCCGTATTGAACTGGCGGTCCGGTGAAGTACTCCGATGGGGTCCTGACTGCCATAGGACCTGCCTGGTTCCGGTCCGTCCACTTCGCCCTCAGCCTGCTCCAGCTAATTTACCTGGTCTCCCGGCTCCCTACTGGCCCTATGCGGACGTCTTCGGTAAGAAGGAAGCTGAGACGTTGCCGCCCCATAGGCCATACGATTGCCCGATCGACCTGGTACCTGGCACCACTCCTCCCCGTGGGCGTATCTACCAGTTATCTGCAGCCGAGACCTGAGCCATGTCTGAGTACATTGAAGAGAATCTGGCTAGGGGATTTATCCGAAAATCTACCTCCCCGGCTGGAGTCGGATTCTTCTTTGTCAAAAAGAAAGACGGCTCGCTACGTCCCTGTATTGACTACAGAGGACTCAATCTCATTACGGTAAAAAACAAATATCCCCTGCCACTCATCTCCGAATTGTTTGACCGGCTCAAGGGCGCCAGGATCTTCTCCAAGCTGGATCTTCGAGGAGCGTATAATCTGGTCCGTATCCGTCAAGGAGACGAGTGGAAGACGGCATTCAATACCCGGGACGGTCACTACGAGTACCTTGTGATGCCCTTCGGTCTCTGTAATGCTCCCGCGGTCTTTCAGGAACTAGTCAATGACATCTTCCGTGACCTCCTGTACTCCTGCGTAGTGGTATACCTGGACGATATCTTGGTCTTCTCTCCGGATCTCCCCACACACCGGAGGGATGTTCGTCAGGTCCTGCTTAGGCTTCGGCAGAACCACCTTTACGCCAAATACGAGAAGTGCCTCTTCGATCAGACCTCCCTTCCGTTCTTGGGCTATGTCATCTCCCAAACAGGTCTGCAAATGGATCCCGAGAAGCTCTCTTCCGTTCTAAAATGGCCTCGTCCTGAAGGTTTGAAGGCGATACAGCGATTCCTGGGCTTCGCTAATTATTATCGTCTTTTCATCCCACACTTCTCGTCTCGGACTGCTCCCATATCTGCACTTACCCGTAAGGGGGCTAACCCCAGGATATGGTCGCCTGAAGCCGAGGAGGCCTTCCTTTCCCTAAAGAAAGCCTTCGCCTCTGCTCCCGTCCTGCACCGTCCGGACTGTAATAAACAATTCTACCTGGAGGTTGATGCTTCCTCCTCCGGAGCCGGAGCGGTGCTCACCCAGAAGTCTTCTACCGGGAGAATGGTAACGTGCGGCTTCTTCTCCAAAATCTTCTCCTCGTCGGAGCGCAACTACTCCATTGGAGACCGGGAATTGCTAGCCATCAAATTGGCACTAGGAGAGTGGCGCTATCTGCTTGAAGGGGCTCTCTACCCGGTAATTATCTACACGGATCACAAAAACCTGGCATATCTCCAAAATGCCCAGAGGCTCAATCCTCGCCAGGCCCGGTGGTCGTTGTTTTTTGCCCGCTTCGACTTCACTCTTCATTTCCGTCCGGCGGACAAGAACGTCAAAGCTGATGCCTTGTCTCGGTCTTTCCTGTCCTCCGATCAAGAGGAGGAACCTACGCACATCATCGACTCCTCCAAGGTGATGAATGTGGCTCCCTTGGATCTAACTCGTCTTCCACCCGGTAAGACGTTCATAGCTGTGCCAGATCGGGAGAGGGTTCTTCGCTAGGGACATTCTTCTAAACTAGCTGGCCATGCTGGCCAAAAAAAGACCTTTCAACTTATTGCCCGGCATTACTGGTGGCCTACCCTACGTAAGGACGTGGTAGACTTCGTCGCGGCCTGTTCATCCTGTGCTCGTAACAAAGTTCCCCGACATCTACCTGCCGTCCATCTCCTGCGCCTTCCCGTACCTGCTGCTCCTTGGCAACACATCGCTATGGACTATCACCGACCTTCCAGTTTCTGCCGGTTGTACCGTCATTTGGGTTGTCGCTGACCGTTTTTCTAAGATGGCCCACTTCATTCCCCTGCCTGGTCTTCCGTCTGCACCCGAGTTGGCTAAAGACTTTATCCGCCACATCTTCCGTCTCCATGGTCTGCCCCTCCACATCGTGTCGGATCGTGGGGTTCAGTTCACCTCTCGTTTCTGGAGAGCCACTTGTAAGCTGCTGGACATTACCCTGGATTTCTCCTCCGCTTACCACCCTCAGTCCAATGGTCAAGTGGAGCGGATCAATCAGATCTTGTCCAGCTACCTCCGGCACTTCGTGGATGCTCACCACTCGGACTGGGTGGATCTTCTACCGTGGGCAGAGTTCTCTTATAACAACCATGAGCGCGAGTCCTCTTCCAAATCCCCGTTCTTTATAGTTGGTGGCCAACATCCCCGGATTCCACTTCCTGTCTCCGTTTCTGTGGACAACCCTGCTGCGGAGTCTCTTGTCAGCGAATTTTCTACTATTTGGGAGAGCACCAGGTCCGCTCTTCTTCTCTCCTCTGAGCGGATGAAGAGATATGCTGATAAGAGACGTCTGGATCCGCCCCAATTCCGTCCAGGAGACAAGGTTTGGCTCTCATCCAAACATGTGCGGCTCAAAATACCCTCCTACAAGTTGGGTCCTCGATTCATCGGCCCCTTCGAAGTCCTCAGGCAAATTAACCCTGTGGCCTACAAATTAAAACTCCCGGCCACCCTACGGATCCCCAACTCCTTCCACGTATCTCTCCTCAAACCCGTTGTCTTTAACTCTTTTTCCAAAAATCCAGGTGCCCCTCCTGCTCCGGTTTCCGCTGATGACATCTTTGAGGTAGAGAGTATTCTGGCCTCCAAGAGGGTAAGAGGAAAAAACTTTTTTCTGGTAGATTGGAAGGGGTTTGGTCCTGAGGAGAGAACTTGGGAACCCAGGGAGAACATCAACGCCCCGCTTCTCCTTGAAAAATTTCTTTCTGGCCTAAAAAAGAGGGGGCCTAAAGGGGGGGGTACTGTAGCATCGGCGTCTCTGCCCCGTTCTAGGCAGAGACGCCGTCCCTCTCACCTCCCCGCTCCTGGCGCGGCGTCCTCCAGCGCTGCTCTCCCCGCTGCTTCCGGCGCGCGCTCCTTCCCCGGCAGTGTGCTTAGGGCGCGCGCGCTCCCCCTCTCTTAAAGGGACCGCGCGCACCGTCCTAAGGAGTCCCCGACCAATTGCCGGAGGACCTCCCATATAAAGGGCACCTCCTCCAAAATGGAGGTGCCCGAGCAATGTTGTTTGCACCTGTGTCTCACCTGTGCTTCAGCCCTCAGGTCCCGTTGCCAGTTACCTGCCAGATTCCTGCCTTTGTCCTGCCTGATATCCAGTCACCTGCCTGCTAGCCTGAGGTCCGACGGTCTGCCTTCCAACTCCTGTCAGTCTGTCTATGGACCAGCTTGCCCGCTCACCTGGGAGCGCACACCTGTTACCTGCCTGCTAGCCTACCTGGAGGCTCCGCCGTCACGTGCTGTGACCATCTGCCTTTTCAGAGACTCCTGCCCGCTCACCTGGGAGCGCACACCTGTTACCTGCCTGCTAGCCTACCTGGAGGCTTCGCCGTCACGTGCTGTGACCACCTACCATTCCAGAGACTCTCGCTTGCTCACCTGGGAGCACACCTCTACCATCTGCCTGCTAGCCTACCCGGAGGCTCTGCCATCACAGGTCGTACCTACCCTTTACCCAGAGACTGCCCCGGTCACTTGCCGTAACTCCCTGCCCGTTCATCCAGAGACTGCCCCGGTCACTTGCCGTAACTCCAGCCCGTCCACTCAGAGACTGTCCCGGTCACCTGCTGTGACTGCCTGCCCGTCATCCCTGATTGCCACCCGCTCCCTTACAAGGACCGCCCCCTTGTATAGTAGCTCAGAGGTTCCGCCTCCCAGACCCGTTACACCTGCCTGCTTGCCTACCTGGAGGCTTCGCCGTCACGTGCTGTGACCACCTGCTATTCCAGAGACTCTCGCTTGCTCACCTGGGAGCACACATCCTCCATCTGCCTTGCTTGCCTACCTGGAGGCTTCGCCGTCACGTGCTGTGACCACCTGCTATTCCAGAGACTCTCGCTTGCTCACCTGGGAGCACACATCCTCCATCTGCCTTGCTAGCCTACCTGGAGGTTCAGCCATCACAGGTCGTACCAGCCCGTTCACCCAGAGACTGCCCCGGTCACTTGCCGTGACCTCCAGCCCGTTCACCCAGAGACTGCCCCGGTCACTTGCCGTGACCTCCAGCCCGTTCACCCAGAGACTGTCCCGGTCACTTGCCGTGACCTCCTGCCCGTACACCCAGAGACTGTCCCGGTCACCTGCTGTGACTGCCTGCCTGGTCGCCACCCGCTCCCTTACAAGGACCGCCCCCTTGTATAGTAGCTCAGAGGTTCCGCCTCCCAGACCCGTTACAGTTTGCTCGGGCCATGGAACCCGGTGGCACCCAAGCTCCCTCGCTCTCGGACCTCTGTCATGAACTGTCCCGTCAGAGGTCCCAACAGGAGTCCATCCTGGGTCACCTGCGGAATGTCAATTCTCGCCTGGATACTCTGACTGCTCCACCAGCAACCACCGCCAGTGCCATGACTCGCAACCCGGCAGCTCCGCTGCCCACCAATACCATGGTATCCTACCCCGGACCCCGGCTTTCTGCACCTCCTCGCTTCGGAGGCGACTCCGCCCAGGCTCGGGGCTTCATAAATCAGTGCACCCTGCACTTTGAACTATTGTCCCACCAGTTTAACTCCGACCGGGCCAAAATTGCCTTCATCATGTCCCATCTCACCGGGGAGGCCCTGGCCTGGCTAAATCCTCTATGGGAGAGAGGAGACCCCCTGGTGTCCAACTTGCCTGCCTTCCTCACGGCTTTCCGGAAAGTCTTCGACGAACCCGGACGGAAGACCTCATCCGCATCATCTCTGCTACGCCTCCGTCAGGGAAGTCTCACCGTGGGCCAATATGCCATACGGTTCCGTACCCTTGCCTCGGAGCTGGCCTGGGATAACGACGCTCTGGTATCCGTCTTCTGGGAGGGTCTGTCCGGCCGTATTAAAGATGAACTTGCCGGTCGGGACATTCCTACCACTCTCGATGACCTAATAACTCTTGCCACCCGGATTGACCTACGGTTCCAGGAGCGTGCCAAAGAGGTCACCCGTGAGAGGAGGTTTCCACGTCTAGCTCCTACCTTTCAGAGACCCGTCACTCCCTCCATCTCTCCACAGGTACACTCTCCTGAGTCTATGCAGGTCGACCAGACCAAGATGGTCAAAACCCGTCAGGACTTACGCCGTGCCGAGGGGAGCTGCTTCTACTGTGGCAGCAAGGAGCACCGGATCCGTGCCTGCCCAGAGAGGTCGGGAAACGCCTGTGTCTAGGTTCGCTCAGAGAGGTCGACCTAGACAAGAATAAATCCTCTCCATCTCTGCTGCTGTCCGTTTCAATCGTCTGCGGGGAGAACCGTTATTTCGAACTAGCCCAACTGGACTCTGGAGCAGCCGGGAATCTTATTTCACAGTCCCTGGTAGAGAAATACCGCATCCCCACCAAACCTCTGGCTGTACCCTTGTTTGTTGCTGCCGTGGATGGGGGTCTCTTACCACGCCCCATCCAACTCATCACCGAATCCATTACTCTACAGGTGGGAATGCTGCATTCTGAGAGTATCTCCTTTCATGTTCTGCCTGGACTCTCTCACGCCCTCTTGCTAGGTCTACCTTGGCTCCAGAGACATGCACCCGTGCTTGACTGGCAGACCGGAGAAGTCCTTCGCTGGGGACAGGACTGCCATAAGACCTGTCTGGTTCCCGTCCATCCCGTCCGTCCTTCTCCTACCCCAGCTAATCTACCTGGACTTCCGATTCCTTATTGGTCTTATGCTGATGTCTTTAATAAAAAGGAAGCAGAGACACTACCCCCTCATAGACCATACGACTGCCCTATCGACCTGTTACCCGGTACTACTCCTCCCCGTGGGCGTATTTATCCATTATCCGCTGCTGAGACCCGGTCGATGTCCGAATATATTGAGGAGAATCTGGCCAGGGGATTCATCCGGAAATCTACCTCCCCGGCGGGAGCAGGCTTCTTCTTCGTAAAAAAGAAGGACGGCTCTCTCCGTCCCTGTATAGACTATAGAGGCCTTAACCAGATCACGGTGAAGAATAAGTACCCCCTTCCGCTCATTCCGGAGTTATTTGATCGTCTGAGAGGGGCTAGAATCTTCACCAAACTGGACCTCCGTGGGGCGTACAACCTGGTTCGTATCCGTCAGGGGGATGAATGGAAGACGGCATTCAACACCCGGGACGGCCACTATGAATATCTGGTAATGCCCTTTGGTCTCTGAAACGCTCCTGCCGTCTTTCAAGAGTTGGTCAATGACATCTTCCGGGACCTTCTCTACTCCTGCGTAGTAGTGTACCTGGACGACATCTTGGTCTTCTCTCCGGATCTCCAGACTCACCGGAGGGACGTTCGTCAGGTCCTGCTCAGGCTCAGGCAGAATCACCTCTTCGCTAAATACGAGAAGTGCCTCTTTGAGCAGACCTCGCTTCCGTTTTTGGGCTACATTATTTCTCAGACCGGCCTACGAATGGATCCAGAGAAACTGTCTGCCATCGAGAAATGGCCTCGACCGGAGGGGTTGAAGGCCATTCAGCGGTTCCTGGGCTTCGCCAACTACTACCGCCTCTTCATACCACACTTCTCTTCCCGGACTGCCCCAATTTCCGCGCTCACCCGTAAGGGTACTAATCCCAAAGAGTGGCCGCCCGAAGCAGAGGAGGCCTTTCTTTCCTTAAAACAGGCCTTCTCTTCCGCCCCGGTGCTGCATCG
Organism: Phyllobates terribilis; assembly: GCF_046119375.1. NCBI lineage: Eukaryota > Metazoa > Chordata > Amphibia > Anura > Dendrobatidae > Phyllobates > Phyllobates terribilis. Next base: position 464,627 of record NW_027363706.1, read on the forward strand.
CCCGGACGGCAACAAGCAGTTCTTCCTGGAAGTTGACGCCTCCTCCTCTGGAGCCGGAGCGGTACTTACTCAAAAATCATCTTCCGGGAGGATGGTAACTTGCAGCTTCTTCTCTAAACTCTTCTCCTCCTCAGAGCGCAATTATTCCATAGGAGACCGAGAGTTATTGGCCATCAAACTGGCATTGGAGGAGTGGAGTTACCTGCTCGAGGGGGCTCTTCACCCGGTAATAATTTACACGGACCACAAGAACTTGGCTTACCTCCAGCATGCCCAGAGACTTAACCCGCGCCAAGCCCGGTGGTCCTTGTTTTTTACTCGCTTTGATTTTGTTCTTCATTTTCGCCCGGCTGACAAAAACGTCAAGGCGGACGCCTTGTCTCGATCCTTTCTGGTGTCTGATCTCGAGGAAGATCCGAAACACATCATCGATCCCACCAGAGTAATGCAGGTGGCTCCCGTGAGTCTAAATCGTCTCCCTCCCGGAAAGACGTTCGTATCAGTACCTGATCGGGAGAAGATCCTTCACTGGGGTCACTCGTCTAAACTGGCTGGCCATGCCGGTCAAAAAAAACCCCTCCAGCTTATTACCCGGCACTACTGGTGGCCTACCCTGCACAAGGACGTAATAGACTTTGTTTCTGCCTGTGTGTCCTGCGCCCGCAACAAGGTTCCGAGACATCTGCCAGCCGGTCGCCTCCTTCCGCTCCCAGTACCTGCTGCCCCCTGGCAGCATATAGCAATGGACTTTATAACAGACCTCCCAGTCTCTGCCGGTTGTACGGTCATTTGGGTGGTCGCTGACCGCTTCTCCAAGATGGCTCATTTCGTTCCCCTGCCAGGCCTCCCGTCTGCACCCGAGCTAGCTAAAGACTTTATTCGTCACATCTTCCGTCTTCATGGCCTGCCCCTCCACATCGTGTCGGATCGTGGGGTACAGTTCACCTCACGCTTCTGGAGAGCCACTTGTAAACTGCTAGACGTCACCCTGGACTTCTCTTCCGCTTACCACCCACAGTCCAATGGTCAAGTGGAGCGGATCAATCAGAACCTGACCAGTTACCTCCGGCACTTTGTTAATGCCCATCATTCAGACTGGGTGGATCTCCTACCATGGGCCGAGTTCTCTTATAACAATCACGAGAGCGAATCCTCCTCCAAATCCCCGTTTTTTGTAGTCTTCGGTCAGCATCCTCGGATTCCTTCTCCTGTCTCCACCTCTGTGGACAACCCGGCTGCGGAATCTCTCGTTGGCAAATTTTCCTCCATTTGGGAGAGTACCCGATCCGCACTCCTTCAGTCGTCCGAACGGATGAAAAGACACGCTGACAAAAAACGCCTGGATCCTCCACAATTTCGTCCCGGAGATAAAGTCTGGCTCTCATCTAAATATGTCCGACTCAAGATACCTTCTTACAAGTTAGGGCCTCGGTTCATCGGCCCCCTGGAGGTCATCAGTCAGATCAACCCGGTGGCCTATAAATTGAAACTCCCGGCCAACTTACGGATCCCTAACTCCTTCCATGTATCTCTCCTCAAACCTGTGGTACTTAACTCTTTTTCCAAGTCTACAGGTACGCCTCCTGCTCCGGTTTCTGCTGAGGACGAGTTTGAGGTAGAGAACATTCTTGCCACCAAAAGGGTAAGAGGAAAGACCTTTTTTCTAGTAGATTGGAAGGGGTTTGGTCCTGAGGAGAGAACGTGGGAGCCCCGGGAGAACATCCATGCCCCTCTTATCCTTGCTAAATTTCTGTCTGGCCTAAAAAAGGGGGGGCCTAAAGGAGGGGGGGGTACTGTAGCGCCGGCGTCCCTGCCCTCTGCTAGGCAGGGACGCTGTTCCCCTCACCTCCCTGCTCCGTGCCCGGCGTCCTCCTCCCGCTCTGCTGGCAGCGCGCGCTCCTTCCCGGCCACTGTGCTTAGGGCGCGCGCGCTCTCCCTCCCTCTTAAAGGGGCCGCGCGTGCCGTCCTAAGGAGTCCCCGGCCAATGGCCGGAGGACTTCACCATATATAAGGCACCTCCTCCAAAATGGAGGTGCCCGAGCAATGTTGTTGCACTGTTCTACTCTGCTTCAGCCCTCAGGTCCCGTTGCCAGTTACCTGCCTGATTCCTGCCAGAGTCCTGCCAGTTTGCTGTCTGTTTCCTGCCAGTTATTCCTGCTACCTGCTTGCTAGCCTGAGGTCCGACGGTCTGCCTTACAACTCCTGTCAGTCTGTCTAAGGACCAGCTTGCCCGCTCACCTGGGAGCGCACATCAGCTACCTGCCTGCTTGCTAGACTGAGGTCCGACGGTCTGCCTTTCTACTCCTGTCAGTCTGTCTATGGACCAGCTTGCCCGCTCACCTGGGAGCGCTCCTCCGCTACCTGCCTGCTTGCCTGCCCGGAGGCTCCGCCGTCACGTGCTGTGACCACCAGCTATTCCAGAGACTCTTGCCCGCTCACCTGGGAGCGCTTCTCCGCTACCTGCCTGCTTGCCTGCCCGGAGGCTCCGCCGTCACGTGCTGTGACCACCAGCTATTCCAGAGACTCTTGCCCGCTCACCTGGGAGCGCTTCTCCGCTACCTGCCTGCTTGCCTACCTGGAGGCTTCGCCGTCACGTGCTGTGACCACCTGCTATTCCAGAGACTCTCGCTTGCTCACCTGGGAGCACACATCCTCCATCTGCCTTGCTTGCCTACCTGGAGGCTTCGCCGTCACATGCTGTGACCACCTGCTATTCCAGAGACTCTCGCTTGCTCACCTGGGAGCACACATCCTCCATCTGCCTTGCTAGCCTACCTGGAGGTTCAGCCATCACAGGTCGTACCAGCCAGTTCACCCAGAGACTGCCCCGGTCACTTGCCGTGACCTCCAGCCCGTTCACCCAGAGACTGCCCCGGTCACTTGCCGTGACCTCCAGCCCGTTCTTCCAGAGACTGTCCCGGTCACTTGCCGTGACCTCCTGCCCGTACACCCAGAGACTGTCCCAGTCACCTGCTGTGACTGCCTGCCTGGTCGCCACCCGCTCCCTTACAAGGACCGCCCCCTTGTATAGTAGCTCAGAGGTTCCGCCTCCCAGACCCATTACATGGGGCCATTACAGCATGGAGCAATCTATGGGGCCATTATACAGTAGAGAGCAATCTATGGGGCCATTATACTTATGGAGCAATCTATAGGGCCATTACAGCATGGAGCAATCTATAGGGCCATTATACAGTAGCGAGCAATCTATGGGGCCATTATACTTATGGAGCAATCTATAGGGCCATTACAGCATGCAGCAATCTATGGGGCCATTATACAGCATGGAGCAATCTGTGGAGCCATTATACTTATGGAGCAATCTATGGGGCCATTATGGAGCATGGAGCAATCTATAGGGCCATTACAGCATGGAGCAATCTATGGGGCCATTATACTTATGGAGCAATCTATGGGGCCATTATACAGCATGGAACAATCTAGGGGGCCATTATACAGCAGGGAGCAATCTAGGGGGCCATTATACAGCATGGGGCAATCTATGGGGCCATTATTCAGCATGGAGCAATCTATGGGGCCATTATACTTATGGAGCAATCTATAGCGCCATTACAGCATGGAGCAATCTATGCTGCCATTACAGCATGGAGCAATCTATGCGGCCATTACAGCATGGAGCAATCTATAGGGCCATTATAATTATGGAGCAATCTATGGAGCCATTATGCAGTATGGAGCAATCTATGGGGCCATTATGCAGCATGGAGCAATCTATAGGGCCATTACAGCATGGAGCAATCTATGGGGCCATTATACTTATGGAGCACTCTATGGGACCATTACAGCGTGGAGCAATCTATGGGGCCATTATACAGCATGGAGCAATCTATGGGGCCATTATACAGCATGGGGCAATCTATGGGGCCATTATACAGCATGGGGCAATCTATGGGGCCATTATACAGCATGGGGCAATCTATGGGGCCATTACACTTATGGAGCAATCTATAGGGCCATTACAGCATGAAGCAATCTATGGGGCCATTATACAGCATGGAGCAATCTATAGGGCCATTACAGCATGGAGCAATGTATAGGGCCATTACAGCATGGAGCAATCTATGGGGCCATTATACAGCATGGAGCAATCTATGGGGCCATTATACAGCATGGAGCAATCTATGGGGCCATTATACAGCATGGGGCAATCTATGGGGCCATTATACAGCATGGAGCAATCTATGGGGCCATTATACAGCATGGAGCAATCTATGGGGCCATTATACAGCATGGAGCAATCTATGGGGCCATTACAGCATGGAGCAATCTATGGGGCCATTATACTTATGGAGCAATCTATAGGGTCATTATACTTATGGAGCAATCTATAGGGTCATTATACTTATGGAGCAATCTATAGGGTCATTATACTTATGGATCAATCTATAGGGCCATTATACTTATGGATCAATCTATAGGGCCATTATACTTATGGAGCAATCTATAGGGTCATTATACTTATGGAGCAATCTATAGGGTCATTATACTTATGGAGCAATCTATAGGGTCATTATACGTATGGAGCAATCTATAGGGCCATTATGCAGCATGGAGCAATCTATAGGGCCATTATGCAGCATGGAGCAATCTATAGGGCCATTATGCAGCATGGAGCAATCTATAGGGCCATTATGCAGCATGGAGCAATCTATGGGGCCATTATGCAGCATGGAGCAATTTATAGGGCCATTACAGCATGGAGCAATCTATGGGGCCATTATACTGCATGGAACAATCTATGGGGCCATTATACAGCAGGGGTAAATCTATGGGGCCATTATACAGCATGGGGCAATCTATGGGGCCATTACAGCATGGAGCAATCTATGGGGCCATTACAGCATGGAGCAATCTATGGGGCCATTACAGCATGGAGCAATCTATGAGACCATTACAGCATGGAGCAATCTATGCGGCCATTATACTAATTGAGCAATCTATAGGGCCATTATACTTATGGAGCAATCTATGGGGCCATTATACTTATGGAGCAATCTATGGGGCCATCATACAGTATGGAGCAATCTATGGAGCCATTATGCAGTATGGAGCAATCTATGGGGCCATTATGCAGCTTGGAGCAATCTATAGGGCCATTACAGCATGGAGCAATCTATGGGGCCATTATACTTATGGAACAATCTATGGGACCTTTACAGCATGGAGCAATCTATGGGGCCATTATACAGCATGGAGCAATCTATGGGGCCATTATACAGCATAGGGCAATCTATGGGGCCATTATACAGCATGGAGCAATCTATAGGGCCATTACACTCATGGAGCAATCTATAGGGCCATTACAGCATGGAGCAATCTATGGGGCCATTATACAGCATGGAGCAATCTTTAGGGCCATTACACTTATGGAGCAATCTATGGGGCCATTATACAGTATGGAGCAATCTATGGGACCATTATGCAGCATGGAGCAATCTATGGGACCATTATGCAGCATGGAGCAATCTATGGGACCATTATGCAGCATGGAGCAATCTATGGGACCATTATGCAGCAATCTATGGGGCCATTATACAGCATGGAGCAATCTATGGGGCCATTACCGCGTGGAGCAATCTATGGGGCCATTATACTTATGGAGCAATCTATAGGGCCATTATACTTATGGAGCAATCTATAGGGCCATTATACTTATGGAGCAATCTATGGGGCCATTACAGCATGGCGCAATCTATGGGGCCATTATACAGCATGGAGCAATCTATGGGGTCATTATACAGTAGGGAGCAATCTATGGGGCCATTATACAGCATGGATCAATCTATGGGGCCATTATCCTTACGGAGCAATCTATAGGGCCATTACAGCATGGAGAAATCTATGGGGCCATTATACTTATGGAGCAATCTATGGGGCCATTACAGCATGGAGCAATCTATGGGGCCATTATACAGCATGGAGCAATCTATGGGGCCATTATACAGCAGGGAGCAATCTATGGGGCCATTATACTTATGGAGCAATCTATAGGGCCATTACAGCATGCAGCAATCTATGGGGCCATTATACAGCATGGAGCAATCTGTGGAGCCATTATACTTATGGAGCAATCTATGGGGCCATTATGGAGCATGGAGCAATCTATAGGGCCATTACAGCATGGAGCAATCTATGGGGCCATTATACTTATGGAGCCATCTATGGGGCCAGTATACAGCAATCTATGGGGCCATTATACAGCATGGAACAATCTATGGGGCCATTATACAGCAGGGAGCAATCTAGGGGGCCATTATACAGCATGGGGCAATCTATGGGGCCATTATTCAGCATGGAGCAATCTATGGGGCCATTATACTTATGGAGCAATCTATAGGGCCATTACAGCATGGAGCAATCTATGCGGCCATTATACTTATGGAGCAATCTATAGGGCCATTATACTTATGGAGCAATCTATAGGGCCATTATACTTATGGAGAAATCTATGGGGCCATTATATTATGGAGAAATCTATGGGGCCATTATGCAGCATGGAGCAATCTATAGGGCCATTACAGCATGGAGCAATGTATAGGGCCATTACAGCATGGAGCAATCTATGGGGCCATTATACTTATGGAGCAATCTATGGGACCATTACAGCGTGGAGCAATCTATGGGGCCATTATAGAGCATGGAGCAATCTATGGGGCCATTATACAGCATGGGGCAATCTATGGGGCCATTATACTTATGGAGCAATCTATAGGGCCATTACAGCATGCAGCAATCTATGGGGCCATTATACAGCATGGAGCAATCTGTGGAGCCATTATACTTATGGAGCCATCTATGGGGCCATTATACAGCATGGAACAATCTATGGGGCCATTATACTTATGGAGCAATCTGTGGAGCCATTATACTTATGGAGCAATCTATGGGGCATTATACAGCAATCTATGGGGCCATTATACAGCATGGAACAATCTATGGGGCCATTATACAGCAGGGAGCAACCTAGGGGGCCATTATGCAGCATGGGGCAATCTATGGGACCATTATTCAGCATGGAGCAATCTATGGGGCCATTATACTTATGGAGCAATCTATAGGGCCATTACAGCATGGAGCAATCTATGGGGCCATTACAGCATGGAGCAATCTATGAGGCCATTACAGCATGGAGCAATCTATGCGGCCATTATACTTATGGAGCAATCTATAGGGCCATTATACTTATGGAGCAATCTATAGGGCCATTATACTTATGGAGCAATCTATAGGGCCATTATACTTATGGAGCAATCTATAGGGCCATTATACAGTATGGAGCAATCTATAGGGCCATTATACAGTATGGAGCAATCTATGGGGCCATTATGCAGCATGGAGCAATCTATAGGGCCATTACAGCATGGAGCAATCTATGGGGCCATTACAGCATGGAGCAATCTATGGGGCCATTATACTTATGGAGCAATCTATGGGACTATTACAGCGTGGAGAAATCTATGGGGCCATTATACAGCATGGAGCAATCTATGGGGCCATTATACAGCATGGGGCAATCTATGGGGCCATTATACAGCATGGGGCAATCTATGGGGCCTTTATACAGCATGGGGCAATCTATGGGGCCTTTATACAGCATGGGGCAATCTATGGGGCCTTTATACAGCATGGGGCAATCTATAGGGCCATTACACTTATGGAGCAATCTAAAGGGCCATTACAGCATGAAGCAATCTATGGGGCCATTATACAGCATGGAGCAATCTATGGGGCCATTATACTTATGGAGCAATCTATAGGGCCATTATACAGTATGGAGCAATCTATGGGGCCATTATACAGTATGGAGCAACCTATGGGGACATTACAGCATGGAGCAATGTATAGGGCCATTACAGCATGGAGCAATGTATAGGGCCATTACAGCATGGAGCAATCTATGGGGCCATTATACTTATGGAGCAATCTATGGGACCATTACAGCATGGAGCAATCTATGGGGCCATTATCCAGCATGGAGCAATCTATGGGGCCATTATACAGCATGGAGCAATCTATGGGCCAATTATACTTATGGAGCAATCTATAGGGCCATTACAGCATGGAGCAATCTATGGGGCCATTATACTTATGGAGCAATCTATGGTGCCATTACAGCATGGCGCAATCTATGGGGCCATTATACAGCATGGAGCAATCTATGGGGCCATTATACAGCATGGAGCAATCTATAGGGCCATTATACTTATGGAGCAATCTATGGGGCCATTATACTTATGGTGCAATCTATGGGGCCATTACCGCATGGAGCAATCTATAGGGCCATTAGACTCATGGAGCAATCTATAGGGTCATTATACTTATGGAGCAATCTATAGGGCCATTATACTTATGGAGCAATCTATAGGGCCATTATACAGTATGGAGCAATCTATGGAGCCATTATGCAGTATGGAGCAATCTATGGGGCCATTATGCAGCATGGAGCAAGCTATGGGGCCATTATGCAGCATGGAGCAATCTATGGGACCATTACAGCGTGGAGCAATCTATGGGACCATTATACAGCATGGAGCAATCTATGGGGCCATTATACAGCATGGAGCAATCTATGGGGCCATTATACAGCATGGGGCAATCTATGGGGCCATTATACAGCATGGAGCAATCTATGGGGCCATTACACTTATGGAGCAATCTATAGGGCCATTACAGCATGAAGCAATCTATGGGGCCATTATACAGCATGGCGCAATTTATGGGGCCATTACCGCATGGAGCAATCTATTGGGCCATTATACTTATGGAGCAATCTATGGGGCCATTATCCTTATGGAGCAATCTATTGGGCCATTACAGCATGGAGCAATCTATGGGGCCATTATGCAGCATGGAGCAATCTATGGGGCCATTATACAGCATGGAGCAATCTATGGGGCCATTATACAGCATGGGGCAATCTATGGGGCCATTATACAGCATGGAGCAATCTATGGGGCCATTATACAGCATGGAGCAATCTATGGGGCCATTATACAGCATGGAGCAATCTATGGGGCCATTATACAGCATGGAGCTATCTATAGGGACATTACAGCATGGAGCAATGTATAGGGCCATTACAGCATGGAGCAATCTATGGGGCCATTATACAGCATGGAGCAATCTATGGGGCCATTATACAGCATGGAGCAATCTATGGGCCCATTATATTTATGGAGCAATCTATAGCGCCATTACAGCATGGAGCAATCTATGGGGCCATTATACTTATGGAGCAATCTATGGGGCCATTACAGCATGGCGCAATCTATGGGGCCATTACCGCATGGAGCAATCTATGGGGCTATTATACTTATGGAGCAATCTATGGGGCCATTACAGCATGGCGCAATCTATGGGGCCATTATACAGCATGGAGCAATCTATGGGGCCATTATACTTATGGAGCAATCTATAGGGCCATTACAGCATGGAGCAATCTATGGGGCCTTTATACTTATGGAGCAATCTATGGGGCCATTACAGCATGGAGCAATCTATGGGGCCATTATACTTATGGAGCAATCTATGGGGCCATTATACAGTATGGAGCAATCTATAGGGCCATTAGACTCATGGAGCAATCTATAGGGCCGTTATACTTATGGAGCAATCTATGGGGCCATTACAGCATGGCGCAATCTATGGGGCCATTATACAGCATGGAGCAATCTATAGGGCCATTATACTTATGGAGCAATCTATGGGGCCATTATACAGTATGGAGCAATCTATGGGGCCATTATACAGTATGGAGCAATCTATAGGGCCATTATACAGTATGGAGCAATCTATGGGGCCATTACATCATGGAGCAATCTATGGGGCCATTACAGCATGGAGCAATCTATGGAGCCATTATACAGCATGGAGCAATCTATGGGGCCATTATACAGCATGGAGCAATCTTTGGGCCATTATACAGCATGGAGCAATCTTTGGGCCATTATACAGCATGGAGCAATCTTTGGGCCATTATACAGCATGGAGCAATCTTTGGGCCATTATACAGCATGGAGCAATCTATGGGACTATTACAGCATGGAGCAATCTATAGGGCCATTACAGCATGGAGCAATCTATAGGGCCATTATACAGCATGGAGCAATCTATGGGGCCATTATACTTATGGAGCAATCTATGGGGCCATTACAGCATGGCGCAATCTATGGGGCCATTATACAGCATGGAGCAATCTATGGGGCCATTATACAGCATGGAGCAATCTATGGGGCCATTATACAGCATGGAGCAATCTATGGGGCCATTATACTTATGGAGCAATCTATGGGGCCATTATACTTATGGAGCAATCTATGGGGCCATTACAGCATGGCGCAATTTATGGGGCCATTACCGCATGGAGCAATCTATTGGGCCATTATACTTATGGAGCAATCTATAGGGCCATTAGACTCATGGAGCAATCTATAGGGCCATTATACAGCATGGAGCAATCTATGGGGCCATTATACTTATGGAGCAATCTATGGGGCCATTATACTTATGGAGCAATCTATGGGGCCATTACAGCATGGCGCAATCTATGGGGCCATTATACAGCATGGAGCAATCTATGGGGCCATTATACAGTAGGGAGCAATCTATGGGGCCATTATAGAGCATGGAGCAATCTATGGGGCCATTATACAGCATGGGGCAATCTATGGGGCCATTATACTTATGGAGCAATCTATAGGGCCATTACAGCATGCAGCAATCTATGGGGCCATTATACAGCATGGAGCAATCTGTGGAGCCATTATACTTATGGAGCCATCTATGGGGCCATTATACAGCATGGAACAATCTATGGGGCCATTATACTTATGGAGCAATCTGTGGAGCCATTATACTTATGGAGCAATCTATGGGGCATTATACAGCAATCTATGGGGCCATTATACAGCATGGAACAATCTATGGGGCCATTATACAGCAGGGAGCAACCTAGGGGGCCATTATACAGCATGGGGCAATCTATGGGACCATTATTCAGCATGGAGCAATCTATGGGGCCATTATACTTATGGAGCAATCTATTGGGCCATTACAGCATGGAGCAATCTATGGGGCCATTACAGCATGGAGCAATCTATGCGGCCATTATACTTATGGAGCAATCTATAGGGCCATTATACTTATGGAGCAATCTATAGGGCCATTATACTTATGGAGCAATCTATAGGGCCATTATACAGTATGGAGCAATCTATGGAGCCATTATGCAGTATGGAGCAATCTATGGGGCCATTATGCAGCATGGAGCAATCTATAGGGCCATTACAGCATGGAGCAATCTATAGGGCCATTACAGCATGGAGCAATCTATGGGGCCATTATACTTATGGAGCAATCTATGGGACTATTACAGCGTGGAGAAATCTATGGGGCCATTATACAGCATGGAGCAATCTATGGGGCCATTATACAGCATGGGGCAATCTATGGGGCCATTATACAGCATGGGGCAATCTATGGGGCCATTATACAGCATGGGGCAATCTATAGGGCCATTACACTTATGGAGCAATCTAAAGGGCCATTACAGCATGAAGCAATCTATGGGGCCATTATACAGCATGGAGCAATCTATGGGGCCATTATACTTATGGAGCAATCTATAGGGCCATTATACAGTATGGAGCAATCTATGGGGCCATTATACAGTATGGAGCAATCTATGGGGACATTACAGCATGGAGCAATGTATAGGGCCATTACAGCATGGAGCAATGTATAGGGCCATTACAGCATGGAGCAATCTATGGGGCCATTATACTTATGGAGCAATCTATGGGACCATTACAGCATGGAGCAATCTATGGGGCCATTATCCAGCATGGAGCAATCTATGGGGCCATTATACAGCATGGAGCAATCTATGGGCCAATTATACTTATGGAGCAATCTATAGGGCCATTACAGCATGGAGCAATCTATGGGGCCATTATACTTATGGAGCAATCTATGGTGCCATTACAGCATGGCGCAATCTATGGGGCCATTATACAGCATGGAGCAATCTATGGGGCCATTATACAGCATGGAGCAATCTATAGGGCCATTATACTTATGGAGCAATCTATGGGGCCATTATACTTATGGTGCAATCTATGGGGCCATTACCGCATGGAGCAATCTATAGGGCCATTAGACTCATGGAGCAATCTATAGGGTCATTATACTTATGGAGCAATCTATAGGGCCATTATACTTATGGAGCAATCTATAGGGCCATTATACAGTATGGAGCAATCTATGGAGCCATTATGCAGTATGGAGCAATCTATGGGGCCATTATGCAGCATGGAGCAAGCTATGGGGCCATTATGCAGCATGGAGCAATCTATGGGACCATTACAGCGTGGAGCAATCTATGGGACCATTATACAGCATGGAGCAATCTATGGGGCCATTATACAGCATGGAGCAATCTATGGGGCCATTATACAGCATGGGGCAATCTATGGGGCCATTATACAGCATGGAGCAATCTATGGGGCCATTACACTTATGGAGCAATCTATAGGGCCATTACAGCATGAACCAATCTATGGGGCCATTATACAGCATGGCGCAATTTATGGGGCCATTACCGCATGGAGCAATCTATTGGGCCATTATACTTATGGAGCAATCTATGGGGCCATTATCCTTATGGAGCAATCTATTGGGCCATTACAGCATGGAGCAATCTATGGGGCCATTATGCAGCATGGAGCAATCTCTAGGGCCATTACAGCATGGAGCAATCTATGGGGCCATTATACAGCATGGAGCAATCTATGGGGCCATTATACAGCATGGGGCAATCTATGGGGCCATTATACAGCATGGAGCAATCTATGGGGCCATTATACAGCATGGAGCAATCTATGGGGCCATTATACAGCATGGAGCAATCTATGGGGCCATTATACAGCATGGAGCTATCTATAGGGCCATTACAGCATGGAGCAATGTATAGGGCCATTACAGCATGGAGCAATCTATGGGGCCATTATACAGCATGGAGCAATCTATGGGGCCATTATACAGCATGGAGCAATCTATGGGCCCATTATATTTATGGAGCAATCTATAGCGCCATTACAGCATGGAGCAATCTATGGGGCCATTATACTTATGGAGCAATCTATGGGGCCATTACAGCATGGCGCAATCTATGGGGCCATTACCGCATGGAGCAATCTATGGGGCTATTATACTCATGGAGCAATCTATGGGGCCATTACAGCATGGCGCAATCTATGGGGCCATTATACAGCATGGAGCAATCTATGGGGCCATTATACTTATGGAGCAATCTATAGGGCCATTACAGCATGGAGCAATCTATGGGGCCTTTATACTTATGGAGCAATCTATGGGGCCATTACAGCATGGAGCAATCTATGGGGCCATTATACTTATGGAGCAATCTATGGGGCCATTACCGCATGGAGCAATCTATGGGGCCATTATACAGTATGGAGCAATCTATAGAGCCATTAGACTCATGGAGCAATCTATAGGGCCGTTATACTTATGGAGCAATCTATGGGGCCATTACAGCATGGCGCAATCTATGGGGCCATTATACAGCATGGAGCAATCTATGGGGCCATTATAATTATGGAGCAATCTATAGGGCCATTATACTTATGGAGCAATCTATGGGGCCATTATACAGTATGGAGCAATCTATAGGGCCATTATACAGTATGGAGCAATCTATGGGGCCATTACATCATGGAGCAATCTATGGGGCCATTACAGCATGGAGCAATCTATGGAGCCATTATACAGCATGGAGCAATCTATGGGGCCATTATACAGCATGGAGCAATCTTTGGGCCATTATACAGCATGGAGCAATCTTTGGGCCATTATACAGCATGGAGCAATCTTTGGGCCATTATACAGCATGGAGCAATCTATGGGACTATTACAGCATGGAGCAATCTATAGGGCCATTACAGCATGGAGCAATCTATAGGGCCATTATACAGCATGGAGCAATCTATGGGGCCATTATACTTATGGAGCAATCTATGGGGCCATTACAGCATGGCGCAATCTATGGGGCCATTATACAGCATGGAGCAATCTATGGGGCCATTATACAGCATGGAGCAATCTATGGGGCCATTATACAGCATGGAGCAATCTATGGGGCCATTATACAGCATGGAGCAATCTATGGGGCCATTATACTTATGGAGCAATCTATGGGGCCATTACAGCATGGCGCAATTTATGGGGCCATTACCGCATGGAGCAATCTATTGGGCCATTATACTTATGGAGCAATCTATAGGGCCATTAGACTCATGGAGCAATCTATAGGGCCATTATACTTATGGAGTAATCTATGGGGCCATTACAGCATGGCGCAATCTATGGGGCCATTATACAGCATGGAGCAATCTATGGGGCCATTATACAGTAGGGAGCAATCTATGGGGCCATTATACAGCATGGGGTAATCTATGGGGCCATTATACAGCATGGAGCAATCTATGGGGCCATTATACAGCATGGAGCAATCTCTAGGGCCATTACAGCATGGAGCAATCTATGGGGCCATTATGCAGCATGGAGCAATCGCTAGGGCCATTACAGCATGGAGCAATCTATGGGGCCATTATACAGCATGGAGCAATCTATGGGGCCATTATACAGCATGGGGCAATCTATGGGGCCATTATACAGCATGGAGCAATCTATGGGGCCATTATACAGCATGGAGCAATCTATGGGGCCATTACAGCATGGAGCAATCTATGGGGCCATTATACAGCATGGAGCTATCTATAGGGACATTACAGCATGGAGCAATGTATAGGGCCATTACAGCATGGAGCAATCTATGGGGCCATTATACAGCATGGAGCAATCTATGGGCCCATTATATTTATGGAGCAATCTATAGCGCCATTACAGCATGGAGCAATCTATGGGGCCATTATACTTATGGAGCAATCTATGGGGCCATTACAGCATGGCGCAATCTATGGGGCCATTATACAGCATGGAGCAATCTATGGGGCTATTATACTTATGGAGCAATCTATGGGGCCATTACAGCATGGCGCAATCTATGGGGCCATTATACAGCATGGAGCAATCTATGGGGCCTTTATACTTATGGAGCAATCTATGGGGCCATTACAGCATGGAGCAATCTATGGGGCCATTATACTTATGGAGCAATCTATGGGGCCATTACCGCATGGAGCAATCTATGGGGCCATTATACAGTATGGAGCAATCTATAGGGCCATTAGACTCATGGAGCAATCTATAGGGCCATTATACTGCATGGGTTAATCTATGGGGCCATTATACAGCATGGAGCAATCTATGGGGCCATTATACAGCATGGAGCAATCTATGGGGCCATTACAACATGGAGCAATCTATGGGGCCATTATACAGTATGGAGCAATCTATGGGGCCATTATACTTATGGAGCAATCTATGGGGCCATTGTACAGCATGGGGCAATCTATGGGGCCATTATAAAGCATGGAGCAATCTATAGGGCCATTACAGCATGGAGTAATCTATGCAGCCATTATACTTTTGGAGCAATCTATAGGGCCATTATACTTATGGAGTAATCTATGGGGCCATTATACTTATGGAGCAATCTATGGGGCCATTACAGCATGGCGCAATTTATGGTGCCATTACCGCATGGAGCAATCTATGGGGCCATTATACTTATGGAGCAATCTATAGGGCCATTAGACTCATGGAGCAATCTATGGGGCCATTATACTTATGGAGCAATCTATGGGGCCATTACAGCATGGCGCAATCTATGGGGCCATTATACAGCATGGAGCAATCTATGGGGCCATTATACAGTAGGGAGCAATCTATGGGGCCATTATACAGCATGGGGTAATCTATGGGGCCATTATACAGCATGGGGTAATCTATGGGGCCATTATACAGCATGGACCAATCTATGGGGCCATTACAGCATGGAGCAATCTATGGGGCCATTACAGCATGGAGCAATCTATGGGGCCATTACAGCATGGAGCAGTCTATGAGGCCATTATACTTATGGAGCAATCTATAGGGCCATTACAGCATGGAGCAATCTATGGGGCCATTATACAGAAGGGAGCAATCTACGGGGCCATTATACTTATGGAGCAATCTATGGGGCCATTACAGCATGCAGCAATCTATGGGGCCATTATACAGCAGGGAGCAATCTATGGGGCCATTGTACAGCAGGGAACAATCTATGGGGCCATTGTACAGCAGGGAACAATCTATGGGGCCATTGTACAGCATGGAGCAATCTATAGGGCCATTACAGCATGGAGTAATCTATGCAGCCATTATACTTTTGGAGCAATCTATAGGGACATTATACTTATGGAGCAATCTATGGGGCCATTATACAGTATGGAGCAATCTATGGGGCCATTATACAGCATGGAGCAATCTATGGGGCCATTATACAGCATGGAGCAATCTATGGGGCCATTATATTTATGGAGCAATCTATAGCGCCATTACAGCATGGAGCAATCTATGGGGCCATTATACTTATGGAGCAATCTATGGGGCCATTACAGCATGGCGCAATCTATGGGGCCATTACCGCATGGAGCAATCTATGGGGCTATTATACTTATGGAGCAATCTATGGGGCCATTACAGCATGGCGCAATCTATGGGGCCATTATACAGCATGGAGCAATCTATGGGGCCATTATACTTATGGAGCAATCTATAGGGCCATTACAGCATGGAGCAATCTATAGGGCCGTTATACTTATGGAGCAATCTATGGGGCCATTATACAGCATGGAGCAATCTATGGGGCCATTATAATTATGGAGCAATCTATAGGGCCATTATACTTATGGAGCAATCTATGGGGCCATTATACAGTATGGAGCAATCTATAGGGCCATTATACAGTATGGAGCAATCTATGGGGCCATTACATCATGGAGCAATCTATGGGGCCATTACAGCATGGAGCAATCTATGGGGCCATTATACAGCATGGAGCAATCTATGGGGCCATTATACAGCATGGAGCAATCTATGGGGCCATTATACAGCATGGAGCAATCTTTGGGCCATTATACAGCATGGAGCAATCTTTGGGCCATTATACAGCATGGAGCAATCTTTGGGCCATTATACAGCATGGAGCAATCTATGGGACTATTACAGCATGGAGCAATCTATAGGGCCATTACAGCATGGAGCAATCTATAGGGCCATTATACAGCATGGAGCAATCTATGGGGCCATTATACTTATGGAGCAATCTATGGGGCCATTACAGCATGGCGCAATCTATGGGGCCATTATACAGCATGGAGCAATCTATGGGGCCATTATACAGCATGGAGCAATCTATGGGGCCATTATACAGCATGGAGCAATCTATGGGGCCATTATACTTATGGAGCAATCTATGGGGCCATTATACTTATGGAGCAATCTATGGGGCCATTATACTTATGGAGCAATCTATGGGGCCATTACAGCATGGCGCAATTTATGGGGCCATTACCGCATGGAGCAATCTATTGGGCCATTATACTTATGGAGCAATCTATAGGGCCATTAGACTCATGGAGCAATCTATAGGGCCATTATACTTATGGAGTAATCTATGGGGCCATTACAGCATGGCGCAATCTATGGGGCCATTATACAGCATGGAGCAATCTATGGGGCCATTATACAGTAGGGAGCAATCTATGGGGCCATTATACAGCATGGGGTAATCTATGGGGCCATTATACAGCATGGAGCAATCTATGGGGCCATTATACAGCATGGAGCAATCTCTAGGGCCATTACAGCATGGAGCAATCTATGGGGCCATTATGCAGCATGGAGCAATCGCTAGGGCCATTACAGCATGGAGCAATCTATGGGGCCATTATACAGCATGGAGCAATCTATGGGGCCATTATACAGCATGGGGCAATCTATGGGGCCATTATACAGCATGGAGCAATCTATGGGGCCATTATACAGCATGGAGCAATCTATGGGGCCATTACAGCATGGAGCAATCTATGGGGCCATTATACAGCATGGAGCTATCTATAGGGACATTACAGCATGGAGCAATGTATAGGGCCATTACAGCATGGAGCAATCTATGGGGCCATTATACAGCATGGAGCAATCTATGGGCCCATTATATTTATGGAGCAATCTATAGCGCCATTACAGCATGGAGCAATCTATGGGGCCATTATACTTATGGAGCAATCTATGGGGCCATTACAGCATGGCGCAATCTATGGGGCCATTATACAGCATGGAGCAATCTATGGGGCTATTATACTTATGGAGCAATCTATGGGGCCATTACAGCATGGCGCAATCTATGGGGCCATTATACAGCATGGAGCAAATCTATGGGGCCATTATACTTATGGAGCAATCTATAGGGCCATTACAGCATGGAGCTATCTATGGGGCCTTTATACTTATGGAGCAATCTATGGGGCCATTACAGCATGGAGCAATCTATGGGGCCATTACCGCATGGAGCAATCTATGGGGCCATTACCGCATGGAGCAATCTATGGGGCCATTACCGCATGGAGCAATCTATGGGGCCATTATACAGTATGGAGCAATCTATAGGGCCATTAGACTCATGGAGCAATCTATAGGGCCATTATACTGCATGGGTTAATCTATGGGGCCATTATACAGCATGGAGCAATCTATGGGGCCATTATACAGCATGGAGCAATCTATGGGGCCATTACAGCATGGAGCAATCTATGGGGCCATTATACAGTATGGAGCAATCTATGGGGCCATTATACTTATGGAGCAATCTATGGGGCCATTGTACAGCATGGGGCAATCTATGGGGCCATTATAAAGCATGGAGCAATCTATAGGGCCATTACAGCATGGAGTAATCTATGCAGCCATTATACTTTTGGAGCAATCTATAGGGCCATTATACTGCATGGGTTAATCTATGGGGCCATTATACAGCATGGAGCAATCTATGGGGCCATTATACAGCATGGAGCAATCTATGGGGCCATTACAGCATGGAGCAATCTATGGGGCCATTATACAGTATGGAGCAATCTATGGGGCCATTATACTTATGGAGCAATCTATGGGGCCATTGTACAGCATGGGGCAATCTATGGGGCCATTATAAAGCATGGAGCAATCTATAGGGCCATTACAGCATGGAGTAATCTATGCAGCCATTATACTTTTGGAGCAATCTATAGGGCCATTATACTTATGGAGTAATCTATGGGGCCATTATACTTATGGAGCAATCTATGGGGCCATTACAGCATGGCGCAATTTATGGTGCCATTACCGCATGGAGCAATCTATGGGGCCATTATACTTATGGAGCAATCTATAGGGCCATTAGACTCATGGAGCAATCTATGGGGCCATTATACTTATGGAGCAATCTATGGGGCCATTACAGCATGGCGCAATCTATGGGGCCATTATACAGCATGGAGCAATCTATGGGGCCATTATACAGTAGGGAGCAATCTATGGGGCCATTATACAGCATGGGGTAATCTATGGGGCCATTATACAGCATGGGGTAATCTATGGGGCCATTATACAGCATGGAGCAATCTATGGGGCCATTACAGCATGGAGCAATCTATGGGGCCATTACAGCATGGAGCAATCTATGGGGCCATTACAGCATGGAGCAGTCTATGGGGCCATTATACTTATGGAGCAATCTATAGGGCCATTACAGCATGGAGCAATCTATGGGGCCATTATACAGAAGGGAGCAATCTATGGGGCCATTATACTTATGGAGCAATCTATGGGGCCATTACAGCATGCAGCAATCTATGGGGCCATTATACAGCAGGGAGCAATCTATGGGGCCATTGTACAGCAGGGAACAATCTATGGGGCCATTGTACAGCAGGGAACAATCTATGGGGCCATTGTACAGCATGGAGCAATCTATAGGGCCATTACAGCATGGAGTAATCTATGCAGCCATTATACTTTTGGAGCAATCTATAGGGCCATTATACTTATGGAGCAATCTATGGGGCCATTATACAGTATGGAGCAATCTATGGAGCCATTATACAGTATGGAGCAATCTATGGGGCCATTATACTTATGGAGCAATCTATGGGGCCATTAAAGCATGGCGCAATCTATGGGGCCATTATACAGCATGGAGCAATCTATAGGGCCATTATACAGTAGGGAGCAATCTATGAGGCCATTATACAGCATGGGTTAATCTATGGGGCCATTATACAGCATGGAGCAATCTATGGGGCCATTATACAGCATGGAGCAATCTATGGGGCCATTATACAGCATGGAGCAATCTATAGGGCCATTATACAGCATGGAGCAATCTATAGGGCCATTACAGCATGGAGCAATCTATGGGGCCATTATACTTATGGAGCAATCTATAGGGCCATTACAGCATGCAGCAATCTATGGAGCCATTATACAGTATGGAGCAATCTATGGGGCCATTATACAGCATGGAGCAATCTATGGGGCCATTATACAGCATGGAGCAATCTATGGGGCCATTATACAGCATGGAGCAATCTATGGGGCCATTATACAGCATGGAGCAATCTATGGGGCCATTATACAGCATGGAGCAATCTATGGGGCCATTATACTTATGGAGCAATCTATGGGGCCATTACAGCATTGAGAAATCTATGGGGCCATTATACAGCATGGAGCAATCTATGGGGCCATTATACAGTAGGGAGCAATCTATGGGGCCATTATACAGCATGGGGCAATCTATGGGGCCATTATACAGCATGGAGCAATCTATGGGGCTATTATCCTTATGGAGCAATCTATGGGGTCATTATCCTTATGGAGTAATCTATAGGGCCATTACAGCATGGAGCAATCTATGGTGCCATTATACTTATGGTGCCATCTATAGGGCCATTACAGCATGGAGCAATCTATGGGGCCATTATACTTATGGAGCAATCTATGGGGCCATTATACTTATGGAGCAATCTATAGGGCCATTATACTTATGGAGCAATCTATAGGGCCATTATACTTATGGAGCAATCTATGGGGCCATTACAGCATGGAGCAATCTATGGGGCTATTATACTTATGGAGCAATCTATGGCGCAATTACAGCATGGAGCAATCTATGGGGCCATTATACTTATGGAGCAATCTATGGGGCTATTATACAGTATGGAGCAGTCTATGGGGCCATTATACAGTAGGGAGCAATCTATGGGGCCATTATACAGCATGGAGCAATCTATAGGGCCATTACAGCATGGGGCAATCTATGGGGCCATTATACTTAAGGAGCAATCTATGGGGCCATTACAGCATGGAGCAATATATGGGGCCATTATACAGCATGGAGCAATCTATGGGGCCATTACAGCATGGAGCAATATATGGGGCCATTATACAGCATGGAGCAATATATGGGGCCATTATACAGCATGGAGCAATCTATGGGGCCATTATACAGTAGGGAGAAATCTATGGGACCATTATACAGCATGGGGCAATCTATGGGGCCATTATACAGCATGGGGCAATCTATGGGGCCATTATACAGTATGGAGCAGTCTATGGGACCATTACAGCATTGAGCAATCTATGGGGCCATTATACTTGTGGAGCAATCTATAGGGCCATTACTGCATGGAGCAATATATGGGGCCATTATACAGTATGGAGCAGTCTATGGGACCATTACAGCATGGAGCAATCTATGGGGCCATTATACTTGTGGAGCAATCTATGGGGCCATTACAGCATGGAGCAATGTATGGAGCCACTATACAGTATGGAGCAATATATGGGGCCATTATACAGTATGGAGCAATATATGAGGCCATTATACAGTATGGAGTTATATATGGGGCCATTATACAGTTTGCAGCAGCATCATGTGGGGTCATTATGCAGCATGGAGCAATATATGGGGCCATTATATTATGGAGCAATCTAGGGGGGCATTGTACAGTAGGGAGCAATCTATGGTGCCATTACAGTATGGAGCAATCCATGGGGCCATTATGCAGCATGGAGCAAGCTATAGGGCCATTACAGCATGGAGCAAGCTATAGGGCCATTACAGCATAGAGCAAGCTATAGGGCCATTACAGCATAGAGCAAGCTATGGGGCCATTATACAGCATGGAGCAATCTATGGGGCCATTATACAGCATGGAACAATCTATGGGGCCATTATACAGTATGGAGCAATCTATGGGGCCATTATACAGTATGGAGCAATCTATGGGGCCATTATGCAGCATGGAACAATCTATGGGGTCATTATGCAGTATGGAGCAATCTATGGGGCCATTATACAGTATGGCGCAATCTATAGGGCCATTACAGCATGGAGCAATCTATGGGGCCATTACACTTATGGAGCAATCTATGGGGCCATTACAGCATGGAGCAATCTATGGGGCCATTACAGCATGGAGCAATCTATGGGGCCATTACAGCATGGAGCAATCTATGGGGCCATTACAGCATGGAGCAATCTATGGGGCCATTACAGCATGGAGCAATCTATGGGGCCATTACAGCATGGAGCAATCTATGGGGCCATTACAGCATGGAGCAATCTATGGGGCCATTACAGCATGGAGCAATCTATGGGGCCATTATACAGTATGGAGCAATCTATGGGGCCATCACAGCATGGAGCAATCTATGGGGCCATTATACAGTATGGAGCAATCTATGGGGCCATCACAGCATGGAGCAATCTATGGGGCCATTACAGTATGGAGCAATCTATGGGGCCATTACAGTATGGAGCAATCTATGGGGCCATTACAGCATGTTGCAATCTATGGGGCCATTATACTTATGGAGCAATCTATAGGGCCATTACAGCATGGAGCAATCTATGGGGCCATTACAGCATGGAGCAATCTATGGGGCCATCACAGCATGGAGCAATCTATGGGGCCATCACAGCATGGAGCAATCTATGGGGCCATCACAGCATGGAGCAATGTATAGGGCCATTACAGCATGGAGCAAGCTATAGGGCCATTACAGCATGGAGCAAGCTATAGGGCCATTACAGCATGGAGCAAGCTATAGGGCCATTACAGCATGGAGCAATCTATGGGGCCATTACAGCATGGAGCAATCTATGGGGCCATTACAGCATGGAGCAATCTATGGGGCCATTACAGCATGGAGCAATCTATGGGGCCATTACAGCATGGAGCAATCTATGGGGCCATTACAGCATGGAGCAATCTATAGGGCCATTACAGTATGGCGCAATCTATAGGGCCATTACGGCATGGAGCAATCTATGGGGCCATTACAGCATGGAGCAATGTATGGAGCCACTATACAGTATGGAGCAATATATGAGGCCATTATACAGTATGGAGCACTATATGGGGCCATTATACATTATGCAGCAGCATGTGGGGGCATTATACAGTATGGAGTTATATATGGGGCCATTATACAGTTTGCAGCAGCATCATGTGGGGCCATTATGCAGCATGGAGCAATCTATGGGGCCATTATGCAGCATGGAGCAATCTATGGGGCCATTATGCAGCATGGAGCAATCTATGAGGCCATTATGTTGCATGGAACAATATATGAGGCAATTAATGTATGGAGCAATCTATGGGGCCATTACAGTATGGAGCAATCTATGGGGCTATTATACAATATGGAGCAATCTATTGGGCCATTATGCAGCATGGAGCAATCTAGGGGGCCATTATACTTATGGAGCAATCTAGGGGGCCATTACAGCATGGAGCAAGCTATAGGGCCATTACAGCATGGAGCAAGCTATAGGGCCATTACAGCATGGAGCAAGCTATAGGGCCATTATACAGTATGGAGCAATCTATGGGGCCATTACAGCATGGAGCAATCTATGGGGCCATTACAGCATGGAGCAATCTATGGGGCCATTATACAGTATGGAGCCATTATACAGTATGGAGCAATCTATGGGGCCATTATGCAGTATGGAGCCATTATACAGTATGGAGCAATCTATGGGGCCATTATGCAGCATGGAGCAATCTATGGGGCCATTATGCAGCATGGAGCAATCTATGGGGTCATTATGCAGCATGGAGCAATCTATGGGGTCATTATGCAGCATGGAGTAATCTATGGAGCCATTATACAGTATGGAGCAATATATGGGGCCATTATACAGTATGGAGCACTATATGGGGCCATTATACAGTATGCAGCACTATATGGGGCCATTATACAGTATGCAGCATCATGTGGGGCCATTATACAGTATGGAGTTATATATGGGGCCATTATACAGTATGCAGCATCATGTGGGGCCATTATAGTATGGAGCAATCTAGGGGGCCATTATACAGTAGGGAGCAATGTATGGGGCCATTACAGTGTGGAGCAATCTATGGGGCCATTATGCAGCATGGAGCAATCTATGAGGCCATTATGTTGCATGGAACAATCTATGAGGCAATTAATGTATGGAGCAATCTATGGGGCCATTACAGTATGGAGCAATCTAGGGGCTATTATACAATATGGAGCAATCTATGGGGCCATTACAGTATGGAGCAATCTAGGGACTATTATACAATATGGAGCAATCTATGGAGCCATTATACAGTATGGAGCAATCTATGGAGCCATTACAGCATGGAACAATCTATGGGGCCATTATGCAGTATGGAGCCATTATACAGTATGGAGCAATCTATGGGGCCATTATGCAGCATGGAGCAATCTATGGGGCCATTATGCAGCATGGAGCAATCCATGGGGTCATTATGCAGCATGGAGCAATCTATGGGGTCATTATGCAGCATGGAGCAATCTATGGAGCCATTATACAGTATGGAGCAATATATGGGGCCATTATACAGTATGGAGCACTATATGGGGCCATTATACAGTATGCAGCACTATATGGGGCCATTATACAGTATGCAGCATCATGTGGGGCCATTATACAGTATGGAGTTATATATGGGGCCATTATACAGTATGCAGCATCATGTGGGGCCATTATAGTATGGAGCAATCTAGGGGTCCATTATACAGTAGGGAGCAATGTATGGGGCCATTACAGTGTGGAGCAATCTATGGGGCCATTATGCAGCATGGAGCAATCTATGAGGCCATTATGTTGCATGGAACAATCTATGAGGCAATTAATGTATGGAGCAATCTATGGGGCCATTACAGTATGGAGCAATCTAGGGGCTATTATACAATATGGAGCAATCTATGGGGCCATTATGCAGCATGGAGCAATCTATGGGGCCATTTCAGTATGGAACAATCTATGGCGCCCATTATACTGTATGGAGGTTTATGTGGGGCCCATTATTCTGTATGGAGGACTATGTGGGGCCATTATTCTGTATAGAGGACTATGTAGGGCCCATTACATTTTATAGAGGACCTTGTGGTGCCCATAATTCTGTATGGGGGACTATGTGGGGGCCGGGAATTGGATGTTTCGCCCCCAGCAGTTCGCCCCCAGCAATTCGCCCCCGGGTACATTTCGCCCCCGCACAGTTCGCCCCCAGGATGTTTCGCCCCCAGCAGTTCGCCCCCAGGATGTTTCGCCCCCAGGATGTTTCGCCCCCAGGATGTTTCGCCCCCAGGATGTTTCGCCCCCAGGATGTTTCGCCCCCAGCATTTCATCCCTGGATGTTTTGTCTCTAGCAATTTGCTCCTGGATCTTTCCCGTATGCGAAAGACCTGCCTGAACTGAACTTTGGCAGGTTCGCTTATCACTAATAATACACCATATGAGTCTAAGATATAGAATTCTGATCAAATGAGTTTTTTTTATTCTAAAACATTGTTTTCTAGATAAGTCATTTTACAAACAGACAGGAAAATAGTAGGATTTCATTGGTTACTAAGGAGGTCGAGCCCCCTTGGTAGCAGAACGGATCCTGGCTCCCTGTGATACATTCAGGGCTGCTTGTTCACAGCCCTCTGCAAAGCTCCCCTTCACCCTCCGCTCATGTGCTCTGTCCTGGACAAGAGGAGGGCTCCCCCCCGCCTGTGTAAAGCCGTTACAGGACGGAACACATAGGGAGGGGCTCTGCAGAAGGCTGTAAACCAGCAGCCCTTTATACATCATAGGGAATCTATTGTTACGGTAGTTGCATGCTCCTGTGCAGCCACAGCCTCTAGAATCCATCCACAAGTTCTGCTACTAAGGAGAAACAACCTCCTTAGCCACCACTGAAATCCTGCAGCACATGGAGCTTTAACTTGGAGGAGACTTTTCACACAGAAGTGAAGCTGCTGGAAGGTCTCCTTTGGAAATGAATATCATGGGCACAGGTACTATAACAGAACTTATGTTTTTTGGAGAGTTATGCTTTAACTGTATATATCAAAACTGTTGTAACAAGAAACATAAAAAGGTATAGAGGGGAAGGATTAGAGAAAAAGAGAAAAGACAAATTACAGGTTATAATGCTTGAATGATTTTACAGCTAAAAACACTGCTCTCAAAACATACAATATGTGACCATGAACTAAAATCCAAAGCTGTAGGCAATGCCTCTCAGATAATCCATCACGCTTCTATTATTGAAATCTTGCTCGATACGTTTAACCCTTGCTGAAATTGCAGCATACTTTTTGTTTCTTGCAGCGATGGGATTTCCTGCTATTATCTGAATAATTTCAAAACTATGGAGCTCTTGCTGATGTTTCAGACAGTTAATGAACCGGTATATATTTTGGAAAAGAGTACCACATGTTTCTGGAAAGCTACGGTGCCATCCTTCGACATCATTATTTGTTCGCTGTTGATCATTCAATGTTCGTTCATACACATTCCAGAGTTGAACTGGAAACAAATGTGCTTGACGTCCTCTGCGATTCATTCGACCGATATAGCTGTCTTCAAAATAGTTGGCGATAGGTATTGCTTCTTGTGGAAAGTCAGGATCTTCCACCAATTCTTCAAATGATTGCACAACATTCTGTGGTGGTATAAAGGCCAGGGCAGGTA
The DNA here is from genome assembly GCF_046119375.1 of Phyllobates terribilis. Taxonomy (NCBI): domain Eukaryota; kingdom Metazoa; phylum Chordata; class Amphibia; order Anura; family Dendrobatidae; genus Phyllobates; species Phyllobates terribilis. The sequence continues at coordinate 491,679 of NW_027363706.1, forward strand.
TCATGCGTATCCAACGGGCAAATTCATGGTCACCTTGGTATTGCATCTTGAGTCCTTCATTTTGAACTTTACGCCAAACCGACTGTGATAGGTGGAAAAAGCAACCAGTCTTCTCAAGGTTGGGGAATTCACTTTCAAATGCCTGTATTGCAGCTAGTTCAAAATCCAACATCAGGTTGTCTGGCTGCCGTCCAGGCTGCAAGTTCTTCAGCTCTTGCAGCAACCTCTGGTATGTAGAACAGCTCTGGTCTGTCAGCAAGGTGTACACTAGCGGAACAAGGCCGCTATGGACTACATGGATTGTGTAAAGCTGCTTAAACAAGGCTGGTGTAGTGAAAAACATGCCATCAGCAAACCACTCTTTAGTTTGTGCCAGTAGATGGAGATTGTCTCTTGTTCCAAATATCAACATACGGCTGTGTCCATTTCCTAATTTAAAATGAAAGTATTAGTAGAGGAAATAACAGAAAAAGTGTAACAAGCATCAAACAGATAATTTTGGGATGAATTCACAAAAAAAAATATCCTAATCAGAAGCCTCTGTTCATATCTCACATTAAAAACTCATTTTGCTCCAGATTTTCTGATTTCATAACTGAAGCAAAATCTAGTGTAAAGGGGCCAACCAATACTTTTTGACAACATATATTGTCCCAGTGGAAAATGATATATTTTTATTTAAAAAAAAATGATGCATAATGGAATTGTTTTAATACAATGTTAAATAGTTAAGTAGCTTACCAGAGTCATGCAGAAGGTACTGCTGCTGGACACCATCAATACTGATCTCCTGAAACTCCTGGGGGATAACAAGTTGATCAAGGGTTTGAGGGAACCTTGGAATATTGCCAAGCTGCCTTGCTAATCGTATTGTTCTCTTCAGTGATGCTTTCCTTGGGAGAAGTGCTACAACATTAGAATGGGCTCCTGAAACGACGTCTGTGAGAATTTGTTGTGGTGTCTCCCGTGTTGTCCTTGTCCTGGTCCTGCCACATTAACAAGTCGGATTGCTTCAGGTCTTGCAGCTGGTGCTGCGTGACTGTGAAGATTGACTACTTTCACAACTTTGCCAGATTCTTCATTGGTCCAAACACGTCCCATGCAAGTCGACCGTTTTTCACATACCCAGATGGAATGGACATCATCAGCGGTTTGTTTGGAAAATAAGTAAATGTGATTCTCATGGACCAACTTCCTCCTTCCACGTTTGGACAGAACTGAATTCATAGTTGTAGAAAGTGAATTGCTGTGGAAGCTGACTGATTTTTTGTGGCAGTACACTTCTCTCTTTGTGGAGATTTCAGACACTGCTATATTCTGATGTACAAATGGAATAAAAGCTAGTCTAATGTAACTTGCTGGACACCTGACCTGCTACTTGTTACATCTGCAACAAAACTTGCAACAAAGCAGGCCCGTGCTGGGTCAGGTAAAAGTTGAAAATGGTTTTGATTTTAGGCCTCTTGCACACTGTAATTTTAGAGTGGTTTCACACTTGTGTTTGGGGCCGCCAGAGGTCGATCCGCTCTGGATCTGACATCCAGCTGACCCCGGGGCAATGCTGGCAGAATGCTGGCTTTCTGCTTGCATTGCCCATAGATGTGAACGGCTGGGTTCCGCGATCTGCAGCCGCCCGTTCGCTTTCGTAATACCGCATTCCGCTATCAGTGTCAGAACAAAAAGAAAAGCATTTTCTTCTTTTCATTCCGCTGCAGGTTAGCGGAACGGCGGCATTACAGAAGCGAACGGGAGGCCTGTAGTACATATGTAGTGGAAGTGTGAAAGCACCCTTATGCTGCCACTGTTTTAGAACTCCAAAGCATGTGCTTTACTAGCATTTTTGAGAGCACTTTTGTGAGCGCTCTCGGTAATGACCCATAAGATACAGGCTATTGATGAACGCTAAGTGCTCAAAAATAGCTCCTGTAATAAAATAAAAAGAGCTGGCCGAAACAACACCTCGCTTTTCCAGCCATTGACTTATATATTCAAAATTGGCAATCTTCTTAGCAATTTTCCAGTGCTTAGCACTTGGGAAAGTGCCTACTGTGAAAGAGGTCATAGGGCTAAAACAAGGCCGAAATTCCCTGCCTAATTTGGGGCCAAAACATCTGGGGGCAAAAAGCTGGGGGCGAAATGTTCGGGGGCGAAACATCCTGGGGGTAAAATGCTGGGGGCGAAATGTGCGGGGGCGAAACATCCTGGGGGCAAACTGCTGGGGGCGAAACTTCCTAGAACCGTTTGAGGGTACCGTTGAATCGCTCACACAAACCATTGGTTTGGGGATGATACGTGCTCGATACCAGATGCTGCACCTGCATTTTCTTACATAGGGCCTCCATTAAGCAACACATGAACTGGGTCCCCTGGTCGGTAAGCATCTCACTGGGGAAGCCTACTCGCGAAAAGATGGCCAAGAGGGCGTCCGACACCTTATCCGCCCTAATTGAGGACAGGGCTACTGCCTCCGAATACTGGGTAGCATAGTCTATCACAGTAAGGATGAAACGTTTTCCAGAGCTGCTGGGTATGGCCAGTGGTCCCACAATGTCCACAACAATCCTCTGGAAAGGCTCCTCTATCACTGGCAAAGATATCAGGGGGGGCATTGGGAGCCGGCCCTGACTTTCCCACTCTTTGACACGTGGTACAGGAGTGACAGTAGTTCACCACATCTGTCCTCATTTTGGGCCAATAAAAGTAGTGAGACAGCCGGGCCTTGGTTTTGCTGACCCCCAAGTGTCCAGCAAGTGGAATCTCATGGGCGATCTGCAACAACTCACCCCTGAATTGGTAGGGGACGACCAGCTGTCTTCCCCTCAGCCACTCCTGTTGGGGTGTACAGGGAACTGTCTCCCAGTACAACCTCCTATGGTCCCACAATACCCTCTCCTTATCCGACTCGGAGGTGGGTTTCTCAGCAAGGCTCCTTAACGCCTCTAGGCTAGCATCTGAGTGCAGAGCTGCTTGAAACTCCTGGCTGGAGGAAGCCAGAAGTGAGGTTAAGGCCACGTCCTCACTGGGACCGGCTCTGGGTCCCTAACTGATTCCGTTATTCCTCTGTCCGAGGAGGGTCCAGAAGGCAGGGCGTTACTTGCGTTCTGGGCACTCTGACTGCGGGTAACAGCGGCTATATAGGCCGTCTCCCCGGGGAATAACACCGTCCCATCAGCCTGCGCGGCTATGCGTGCCACTTCCCCACCCTCCCCCATTACCTCAGGCGCAGTGCTACTTATGGGGCAGCTACCATCAGCCAGATCACCGTCTGTTGTGACACTGGTCGCTGGCACAGCACCACCTGCTTCATGGTCCCCGTGCCTCTCTCCATTACCCATAGCACTGACACTTGCTCCTGCTAGGGGATCTTCAGCAATATCACCCTGCAGCGTGACATGGCTGAGTTCTCCTGTACCTTCAAATACATCATCATCAGGTAAAGCTTTGACATTCACATTATCAGCATTAACCTTAACAACTGTATCAGATCGGGCAGGGGTGTCAGGGATATAATAAGCAAATATCCTCCCCAAATCAGATCCCAACAAAACATTTGCAGGCAGGTTTTCAGATACTCCCACTTCCTTCACCCCACTCCCCGCACCCTAATCAATAAAAACCTGGGCAAGGGGCATCGGACACCACCAATCCCGGTGACAGTCAGGGTCTTTCCTGGAATAAGCTCTTCAGCGGACTCCATTTCGGGTCGGATGAGGGTTCGTTCGGCCCCAGTGTCCTTGAGGCCTACAGTGACAGTATCCACCACAGTGACAGACTGCAAGTTTTCACAGGCCCTCCCAACCGGCCCACCCACCAAAAGAATTGATGCATTAGGCCCTGGGACCTTGGATGGGGGGGTTCTTCCTCTGCTTCTCTGGGCAAGTGGCGCTGAAATGACAAGTCTGGTTGCAGAAATAACACTTGCGGGCATCAGATGCAGGCCGGGCGTTGGTAACGGGGACAAGGCCTCCAGAAGGTCGGATGCTGGGGAAGGGATGGCGGTTGATGGCTTACCCCCTTTCCAGCTGGCAACACCCGGCTTCCGCACCTCCGGTTGGCCTTGTAGGTGTCTGCGATCTGCGCTGCTTTATTGGCATCTGGTGGCTCCCGATCCATTACCTCAGTCGGACACAGATGCAGGAACTGGTCTTTCACCATCAGGTCCTTTAACTGCTCAAAGGTGGTCGCTGACAGTCCTTGGATCCACTGCTTGAAGTTGGTTCTGAGCCCATGCACCACATCGCTGTAACTGTCGTGCGGTCCACGTTGGAGGTTCCGGAACTTTTTACAGTACACCTCAGGAGTCAGTTGGAACCTCTGGATTAGGGCCTGTTTAATGGCATCATAGTTCCCATCTAGGCCCTGAGGAAGAGCCACAAACACATCCAGAGCTTTGCCTCGCAGCCCTGCAGTTAAGTACCGGGCCCACTGGTCCACAGGCAGCTGGTACTGTCTGCAAGTCTTTTCAAAACCCCTCAGAAAGGTGTCGAGGTCGCTGTCCTTTAACATCACAGGAAAATGCTCTGGACGGGGTTTAAACAGGGTCGCATTGTTGGTCTCACCGTTCCGTGAGGTGGATGGTGAGATCCTGAGCTGGGCCATCTGCAGTTCATGGGCCTTCTGAGCTTGGGCCTGCCGCTCGGCCTCTCGCTCGGCTCTCTCTGCCTCTGACTGGGCTTGGGCCTCCGCTCGTCAACCTCCTGGTGCTGCTGAATTACTTTCAGCCGTCCTTCATGATCCTCTGCAGGAAGTTGCTGTAGAGCCATCTGCAGATAAGGGTCCAGGCTGCCCTGGTCGCTGACGCGGCATGCGTCTACAGGTGGGACCCCTGCAGCAGTACTGTCCATATCTTGGCTGACCCCTGGCCCTGCTGAGGTCTGGAGAAGGGCTTGCTCTGCCTCCAGTTGCGCCAGCGCAGCAGCCATTTGTTCTTTGTTTTTGCCGAGGGGGTCCATGCCTTTGGTTATACATATTCCAATAAGAGTGTCCATTTTCTGCTGGCTGTACCAGAACTCCCCAACAATGACCTTGATCACCAAAATACAAATAGAAAAAACGAAGAAGGGTAGGGGTGACTGCTGCACATACAGTATTGTCTCAGATCTAATAAACACTGAGTTCAATCTTCAAAACTTTTGTGCAGGGTCCAGGTAAGAACCGTGCAAGTTTTTAGTGAGAGGAATGATTGCTCAAACCAGATCACTAATGTCCTATGATCCCACCGCTTGCCACCAATTGTCAGGAAAACTTGGTCAGACCTTGCAGCACTCTGGCACCCCCTTATCCTGCTGGTGAAACACGGTATTGACCGAGGATAAGCAACAGGGCGCAGCTGCTCTCATTTATGTCGACTATTGCGGCACGTGATGTGACAGGATGTATATATACCACCAGTTCCGTCCAGGAACGTATATATACCTCAATCCCACCACCCTCAACCACAATATCACATAAATACACCGTATGCTGCCACCACCGATCTCTTAACAGGTGGATCGGGTACCCGTTCGGTAACGTGAATTAGCGGGTGAGGAACGGGTTTGCTCAACATAGGACAAGAAGAACGAAGCTAGTAAATAATAATTTACTCCTGAAAGTTGGCAGTGTTTGCAAAAGATATACAAGATATTCTAAAAGACAATTTACATATATGCACAAAACAGTTATTAAAATAAAAAGGGGTAAATAATAGCAAAACCTGCGCCACGAGGTGATGGTCTCAGATTCTGTGGGGGGGGGGGACGGCTCCCCGGAAATTAGGTGTGATTCCTCCACGCAGCTAGGAGTGCTTGCATCTGACGTCCCTGGGTCGGAATGAGCCAACATGGACGTTCTGGTTTTTAGTAAGGAGGCAAAACACTAGGACACACCCATGTTGTTTACTGGTGGTTTCCCAGTTATGAAAGATACAACATCATAACTGGAAAAAGGTGAGCATCCCAAAAATGTGGTCCATGTGTTTGTGACAGTCATGTGCATTGTTAACCCCTTAACATTTGACGTACTAATACGCGTCTGTGCCCTGGGACTTAAGAGCCAGACCCGTATTAGTACGTCATGGCGATCGCGCGCGCATACAGGCTGTGCGGGCGCGATCGCCGCCGGGTGTCAACTGATTGTCACAGCTGACACCCGGTACTATGTGCAGGGAGCGGTCACGCACCGCTCCCAGCACATTAACCCCCGCGATGCTGCGATCAAAGTCGATCGCAGCATTGCGGTGGCAAGGGGAGGTGATCGCAGATACTCACCTCCTCTTCCGGCTTCCAGCGCTGTCTGCCGTGGCTTCCAGGATGTTGCCATGATGACCCGATGTTGTCATGACAACATCCGGGTCACCAGACAGCTGGAAGATTTTTTGGACATGCGCAGTGCATCTCCAAAAATCTTCTCCCTGTCCAGCGCTGACAGCCTGCATGACACAGGGATGGTGCTGCATTCCTGTGCCATGCAGGCGATCAGAGGAAAAAAAAGTCCCATAGTGGGACAAAGTAATAAAGTATAAAAACTATCAGAAAGTGAAAAAAAAAAATAAAAAAAATTGTAAAAATATATATATAAAAAAATAAAAATAAAAAAAAATAATCCACCAAAAATAAAAATATAATGTACCCATCAATGAATATTATTATATATAAAAAAAAACAAAACAATAAAAGTACACATATTTGGTATCGCCACGTCCGGAACAACCAGACCTATAAAACTGTCCCACTAGTTAACCCCTTCAGTGAACACGTTAAAAACTAAAAATAAAAAACGAAGCAAAAAACAATGCTTTATCACCATACCGGCAAACAAAAAATGGAATAACACGCGATCAAAAAGACAAATATAAATAAAAATGGTACCGCTGAAAAAGTCATCTCGTCCCGCAAAAAACAAGCTGCCATACAGCTCCATCAGCCAAAAAATAAAAAAGTTATAGCTCTCAGAATAAAGCTATGCTAAAAAATAATTTTTTCTATAAAATTGCTTTTATGTAAAAGTGCAAAACATAGAAATACGATATAAATGTGGTACCGCTGTAAACGTACTGACCCGAAGAATAAAGCTGCCTTATCAATTTTACCACACGCGGAACAGAATAAAAAAAAAACAAAAAAAACAATTCCTGAATTGTTGTTTTTTGTTTATTCTGCCTCCAAAAATCGGAATAGAAAGCGATCAAAAAATGTCACGTGCCTGAAAATGGCACCAATAACAACGTCAACTCATCCCGCAAAAAAAAAGCCGTCAAATGACTGTCTGCAAAAATCTGGAAAAATTATAGCTCTCAAAATATGGCGATGCAAAAACTAGATTTTACAAAAAATGCGTCTTTTAGTGTGTGACAGCTGTCAGTCATAAAAACCCCATATGATTCTGGTATCTCTGTAATCACACCGACCTGAAGAATAAGGTCATCTAATCACTTATACCGCATGAGGAACGGCGTAAAAAATAAACTCTCGAGTTGTGCTAGGGTTAGGGTTGTGCTACGGTTAGGGTTGTGATGGGGTTGGGATTTTTTTCAAAAGTAAGAAAAAAAGATGACGATATGGCGACTAGTGTTGAGCGCAAGTGCTCGCTACTTGAGTTTGCATCGGGTGTTCTGGTATGCATTGAGTATCGTGGGTATTTGAGTGACATGCTCGAGTCTCCGCCCCATATGCTTCACGGCCCAAAAAACTTTGCGAGGATTGCCTGCCATGCACGAGCGATCCCTGCATGTTTTTTTTTGGGTGTCTAATAACCGTGAAACATCCGGGCGGGGACTCGAGCATTTCACTCAAGCACACGCAGTACATGGTGCATACCTGAGTACCCGATGCAAACTCAAGTAGCGAGCACTTGCGCTCAAGACTAATGACAACTTATTCAATATGATGACCTAATGTTATCAAATTCTGTGTCGTACCTCCAAATGCAACATGGTGTCCACTAACAAATTGTCGGCTCAAATTGTTAGCGGACACCATGTTGCATTTGGAGAGTCCCTGTGTGCCCAAACATTGGAGCTCCCCCACAAGTGACCCCATTTTGGAAACTAGACCCCCCAAGGCACCTATCTAGATGCATAGTGAGCACTTGGAACCCCCAGGTGTTTCACAAATTGATTCACAAAAATGGAAAAGTATTTTTTTTCCACTTTTTCATTTTTACGAATCAATTTGTGAAGCACCTGGGGGTTCCAACTGCTCACTATGCATCTAGATAGGTGCCTTGGGGGGTCTAGTTTCCAAAATGGGGTCACTTTGTGGGGGGGCTCCAATGTTTGGGCACATCAGGGGCTCTCCAAACACAATATGGCGTCCGCTAATTATTCAAGCAAATTTTACAATCAAAAAGTCAAATGGCGCTCCTTCCCTTCCGAGCCCTGCCGTGAGCCCAAACAGTGTTTTTTCCCCACATATGGGGTATCTGCGTGCCCAGGGGAAATTGCACAACAAATTTTATGTAGATACAAGTCTGTACATCAGTACAGGGCAGAACACAAGAGCGGTGTATGATCCGAGCTGCGGTAATACATTATACCTGTATAACAATTGGCGCAGGCTTTGGCACTTTCCGGTCTCCTTTCAGAGGCTGCCCGTTCTTCTGGGTCATTACTTGCTTGTTGCCATTTCCTAGAGCTTTTCTTGATGTTTTCCCACATGATACAGAACCGCGCACTTTGTCCTGGTGGCTTTTGACAAGTGACTTTACTTTAGGGAAATATAGATCATGTGAGGACGGTTCCTGAGCCAACCATGTGAAGCATCAATGGGCATGAAAGTGAAAGATTGCCAACACCAAAGCTGCAGAGGCAAAAGTCTTCCAATACACAAGGAACAGAATTATGCCCACCTGGATGTCAGGTGTACTAGTAATCCCAGCACCCAACCCTCATGCCCAAAAGGACTACGTCATTTCTGCACTAAAAGTATTTCACGTGTCAAAACCCCACTGAAGTGGCACTTTAACCCCTTACCAACATGATTTGCAGTTACATCATATGCCAGCTCTGACTTCTTGCCTGGAAGATGATGGCTGTGATATTTAGCCATCATCTGCCTTTAATAGCCACATGTAGAGCAGAGCTCCACCTGTTAGAGATGGACAGCAGCATTAACAGCGAACTGAGAAGGGAGTCATGCCATGTGCCCAACTGTGCCCCTGTAACACTATCGTGGGATGCCATCACTGCCAGGAAGGAGTCTGCTGAAAAGACCCATGCCTGTCATGACAGATCTGTGAATGCTGGCTATATACTGCAGTATTGCTGTACATAACACAAGAAACCAGATGATTGCATGTTCACGTCCCCTAAGGCTATGTGCCCACGATGCAGAAATGCTCCGGATTTTTCCTGAGCCTTTCTGCATCTCTCCTGGCAGACAAAACGCATGCGGATTGTACATGCGGATTGTACATGCGTTTTTCCTGCCAGGGACATGCGGATGTGAAGCGTTCTTCACATGCATTTCTGCATGCGGGTTGACAAGCGCTTTTCAAGCGATTTTAGCATCACTTGGAAAGTGCTTGTCAACTTGGTCACACTATATAAATCCATGCAAATGGAGTGTGACCCGAGAGAATGTCAAAAAAATAAAAAATAAATCTATACTTACCTTGCGATGGCCCCCGGAGTCTTGCTTCACTCGGTGCTGACTGCCGGCAGATCGCGGTACAGTGCACTGAAGGACCTGCCGACGTCAGCGTCGCGTGACCAGTCACAAGAATATGACGTCAGCGCAGGTCCTTCAGTCCATCGCGATTTGCCGGCATGAGAGGAGGAGCGCAACGGGGGCCGCCAGAAGGTAAGTATCATATTTATTTTTTATTTTATTCTTTTTTTTCACAGTTTCTATGGTACCTGGGTCTGGAGGAGAGTCTCCTCTCCTCTAGACCTGGGTACCATCCGCACATTGGAACACGTGGATTGCGCATCTACAAATACAGTGATGCGTAGTCCATGCGTTCTAATGCAAGTCAATGGCGTATAGCAAATGTGGTGCCAATATTCAAAAAGGGGACAAAAACTGAACTTGGAAATTATAGGCCAGTAAGCTTAACCTCTACTGTGGGTAAAATCCTGGAGGGTTTCCTAAGATATGCTATGATAGAGTATCTGAAGAAGAATAACCTCATGACCCAATATCAACATGGGTTTATGAGGGACCGTTCCTGTCAAACTAATCTGATCAGTTTTTATGAGGAGGCAAGTTCTGGACTGGACCAAGGAAATGCAGTGAATGTTGTGTATATGGACTTTTCAAAAGCTTTTGATACGGTTCCACACAAAAGGTTGATACATAAAATGAGAACATTGGGGATAGGGGAAAATATATGTATGTGGGTTAAGAATTGGCTCAGTGATAGGAAACAAAGGGTGGTTATTAATGGAAAACACTCAGACTGGGTCTCAGTTAACAGTGGGGTACCACAGGGGTCAGTATTGGGCCCCCTTCTTTTTAACATTTATTAATGACCTTGTAGGGGGCATATAGAGTAATATTTCAATATTTGCAGATGACACTAAACTCTGCAGGGTAATCAATACAGAGGAGGACAATTTTATATTACAGGAGGATCTATGTAAACTAAAAGCTTGGGCTGATAAATGGCAAATGAGCTTTAATGGGGATAAATGTAAGGTAATGCACTTGGGCAGAGGAAATAAAATGTATAATTATATGCTTAATTGTAAAACACTGTGCAAAACTGGAACTGAAAAAGACCTGGGTGTATTGGTGGACGACAAGCTCACGTTTAGTGGCCAGTGTCAGGCAGCTGCTGCAAAGGCAAATAAAATAATGGGATGCATTAAAAGAGGCATAGATGCTCATGAGGAGAACATAATTTTACCTCTATACAAGTCACTAGTGCGACCACACTTAGAATACTGTGTACTGGTCTCCGGTATATAAGAAAGACATGGCTGAACTAGAGCGGGTGCAGAGAAGAGCGACCAAGGTTATTAGAGGACTGGGGGGTCTGCAATACCAAGACAAGTTATTACACTTGGGGTTATTTACTGTGGAAAAAAGAAGGCTTAGAGGTGATCTTATTACTATGTACAAGTATATGAGGGGACAGTACAAAGACCTTTCTACTGATCTTTTTACTCTGAGGCCTGAGACGGGGACAAGGGGGCATCTTCTACGTCTGGAGGAAAGAAGGTTTAATCATAATCACAGACGGGGATTCTTTACTGTAAGAGCAGCGAGACTATGGAACTCTCTGCCGCATGATGTTGTAATGAGTGATTCACTGTTAAAATTTAAGAAGGGCATGGATGCCTTTCTTGAAAAGTATAATATTGCAGGTTATAAATACTAGATTCCTTGATAGGGCGTTGATCCAGGGAACTAGTCTGATTGTCATATGGAGTCGGGAAGGAATTTTTTTCCCCAATGTGGAGCTTGGTGTTTGCCACATGGTTTTTTTTTGCCTTCCTCTGGATCAAGATGTTAGGCTATGGGTTGAACTAGATGGACTTAGTCTTCCTTCAACCTTAAAAACTATGTTACTATATAATGGTGGCGAAAACGCAGCACTTCCGCAAAATAATTGGTAGTGCTGTTTTTTTTTCCGCAATGATAATCCGCAGCGGAAATTTCCACAGCATGTGCACAGCACATGCGGATCATCATTGGGGAACATGGCAGGCCTTCTACCATGCGTTTTTTAAGCATTTCTGCAGCGTTTTTGCCGCTGCGGAAACACTTAAAAAGGAATCGTGGGCACACAGCCTAAGGGGACAAAAAGGAAAAAGTTTAATCTGAATATTCAAATCACTCCTGCCCCTCTATGACCCATTTTAAAATAAAACATATGGGCGTTATCCAATCAAAATATAAAAATAATTAACCTGATCAGTGAACGGCATAAAAACAAAAACCCTCATATGGCTGTATTGACAGAAAAATAAAGCTACTGCTCTTAGAAGAATAAGAAAAATGCAGAGCCGGGAAATAACATGGTCAGGAAGGGGTTAAATTCTGCCACTTCTATAGAAAATTGAACCCATTTCGCTGACTGCCTTCAATGGCAGCCAAATAAGGCAGAGGGTTAGAGGAATACTGACCTTATAGTGTAGACTTCTAGGATGCTTAAGAAGTGGACAATCCCTTTAAGCTACATTGTGCAGACAAAGCCATGGCAGTGTAGAAGGCCGACAAGATCTCAGTGGAAAGGCTGCAGGTTTGCGTCTGCATTAGGCAAGTTATAGAGGTAGAAGTGTTGGGACCTTGTTGCTGTGCAGGTAGAATCTGGAGCCTCGGCACCGTCCTGCGGAGCCCATACTACAGGGAGGAGGAGCAGCGCCATGTGTAGTAATCTGAGCAGGATAGTCAGTGTTCAGCCAGCACTGATGGAGACTGACACCCCAACTCATTACCCAATACATGACCGGCTTAAAGACCCTCTCCCATCAGAGCTTATCCTCTTACTATATTGTAATCAGATTATACAGCACTGTACTTACAGCTGCTCATTATACCTTTCTACTGGGCTAATTATTCTCTTTTCTCTGCTCTATGTAGAATTAGCTGGGTCCCCTCCTGACCCAGCCGCTCTCATCCCCCTGCCAGGGACTTTTGCAGGGACTTATGACTCATACAAGGAAAACTGACCTCCTGTTTCTACATACAGCTTATAAATATTAGCAAAAATGTCCAATCACATTGTAAATATAACGACATCCAAAAATGTGTGCGTCCAATGGACACTCCACACGGACAGTGTAGAGCAGGGGTCTCAAACTCGGCTGGGTATATGGGCCGCATATGGAAAAAATTGGAATTTGGGGGGCCGCATTCTTTGCAGGTCAAAGTGACATTTTTAGTGATGCCATTTTTTTTGTATACACCGTCTGAACATTTTTGCTGTGTTTATTTTATTTTTTTATAGCTTGGGTCGTTACGGATGTGGCGATAATAAATGTGCACTTTTTGTGTTTACTTTAGTTTATATATAAAACAGCATTTTTAGTGGCAAAATATTTTTTCATGCTTTATTTTTATTTTTACAATTTTGTTTCCCTCTTTTGGCCACAGAGTAATATAGTTTCAGAATTAGCACCATATATAGTAATTCTGGCAAACATCTAGTAATTTGCCCCATCCTGGTCCCCACCTTGTAGTAATATGCCCCATCCTGGTGGTCCCCATCTTGCAGTAACGTGGCCCATCCTGGTGGTCCCCATCTTGCAGTAACGTGGCCCATCCTGGTGGTCCCCATCTTGCAGTAACGTGGCCCATCCTGGTGGTCCCCATCTTGCAGTAATGTGGCCCATCCTGGTGGTCCCCATCTTGCAGTAATGTGGCCCATCCTGGTGGTCCCCATCTTGCAGTAATGTGGCCCATCCTGGTGGTCCCCATCTTGCAGTAATGTGGCCCATCCTGGTGGTCCCCATCTTGCAGTAATGTGGCCCCCATCTTGCAGTAATGTGGCCCCCATCTTGCAGTAATGTGGCCCCCATCTTGCAGTAATGTGGCCCCCATCTTGCAGTAATGTGGCCCATCCTGGTGGTCCCCATCTTGCAGTAATGTGGCCCATCCTGGTAGTCCCCATCTTGCAGTAATATGCCCATCCTGGTGGTCCCCATCTTGCAGTAATGTACCCCATCCTGGTGGTCCCCATCTTGCAGTAATGTGGCCCCCATCTTGCAGTAATGTGGCCCATCCTGGTGGTCCCCATCTTGCAGTAATGTGGCCCATCCTGGTAGTCCCCATCTTGCAGTAATGTGGCCCATCCTGGTGGTCCCCATCTTGCAGTAATGTGGCCCATCCTGGTGGTCCCCATCTTGCAGTAATGTGGCCCATCCTGGTGGTCCCCATCTTGTAGTAATGTGCCCCATTCTTGTCCCCACCTTGTAGTAATGTGCCCCATCCTAGTGGTCCCCATCTTGTAGTAATGTGCCCCATCCTGGTGGTCCCCATCTTGTAGTAATATATCCCATCCTGGTGGTCTCCATCTTGTAGTAATATGCCCCATCCTGGTGGTCCCCATCTTGCAGTAATATGCCCCATCCTGGTGGTCCCCATCTTGCAGTAATATGCCCCATCCTGGTGGTCCCCATCTTGTAGTAATATGCCCCATCCTGGTGGTCCCCATCTTGCAGTAATATGCCCCATCCAGGTCCCCATCTAGTAGAATTGTCCTCTGCGCTGTTCTTCACACACATAAAAAAGTAAAAAAAAAAAAAAAAAAAAAAAAAAAAAAGATTCCTTTCACCTGTCCCCCGTTCCCTCTGCGTCCTTTGTGCACATGTGGTCCGCGGGCCGCATGTTTGAGACCTGTGGTGTAGACTGTTATGTAAAAGAATGGGAAGCCACTAGGTGGCAGCACAACGTCACATAACAGGATTTTTTATCCAGATGGCTGTGAATCTACTAGTCATTAGGTTACCTGACTCAAGTAATCATTCATAGATCTCCACAGCCAAATGTAGATGTATTGAAGTAGAACAGTGAGACCAGAACCAGTTAGGCTTGTATTTTACCAGTGAGATTCAAAAACACAATTTAAACTTCCTTGACATTACAATAATAAATACCAACCAAGGCCGGTTACCACAACACTGAAAACTGACAGCCACAAGTGGGTTACTATCCTGGCAGAGCTACCATCCGGCTCCCCTACGTAGAGGAATACCGAAAAGCCAATATATACGCCTAAGGAGAAATTGCTCAACGGTGAATGAGTACATGATAAAATCGAGGGAATTACAAAAACGCTTCCTACAAAAGGGATGTCCTAAAAAAGTGCTAGGCCAACGCCCTTACAAGAGACAGAAATTCTCTATTGACCCCTAAAGCACGAGAACAACAAGATAATGAGATCCATCTAATAGGAACCTACGACGACCGAAATCAGGGGGTGATGAACATACTCTATGATCTTTGGGCAATTTTGAGATCAGATAAAGATCTGCAAGATGTGGTCCCTGAGAGCCCCAGGGTCACATACAGGAGAGGCAGGAACCTTAGAGACCACCTTGTGCGCAGCCACTTTGTGGAGGACAACACGGGCAAAACAACGTGGCTGAGCAGTGACACCACGGGGACTTATAGATGTGGTGACTGCAAAGCCTGCAAATACATCTGTAAAAGCAAGAAATGTATCAGTGCCACAACCAAACTAGAAGACCAAAATCACGAATTCACAAACTGCAAGACGCAAGGAGTAATCTATATGGCAACTCGCCAATGTCCGATGAACTACATCGGCAAAACCAAAAGAGTTCTGGAGACGGATATTGCACCATATCGGTTATGTCAGACGTAGGGAGGACACAACTCTCTCGAGACACATGCTTGAGAAACACACCTTGGACCCGTTTTCTTTATACTTTCAAGCCATTGAAGTAGTACGCCCCCCCGAGAGGAGGTAATTGGAACCAACTGCTGCTTCAGAAAGAAAGTAGATGGATCCATAGAATGAAGTCCTATAACCCACACTACATAAATGAAACATTGTCCTTCTCATGTTTCATTGACACATAATAACATTTTCACCCCCTATGAAACCTCTTGAACCTCGCTAGACCTAAAACCTCTCTAAAATATAATATGTAGAATCCAGTCCATGTTCTTCATAATGGATATTGGTCCACATAACTATCAAATCAGCGCCTTATAGGACCAAAACTATTAAAGTTATTATACTTTAAAATCACAAAATGACCTCTTGAACAAATTGAACTTTGATAACAATTGGACAAATTTCATCAGAATTTCTTCCTTTGTTTTTAGATTATAAAATACTCATCTGAAGACTTAATAATACAGATACATCGATACAATCAGACACACTGATACAATCAGAATAAAAGTCATCCCAATGTCTATTATGGACATATTGATACAATCAAATGAAATGAACTTTGAGGAAATAGACGTCCGCAAGCGTTTGCTGGTGCGGAAGCAGTGACATAGCCAGATGGCATTTGTCACGATGAAAGGAAGTTCTGCATCGATGTAAGTGTAGGTGGGACGAGGTAGCACATGAAACAGGCAGATCTGTCTGTAAACCAAACAAATGACAAACTACGAACAAACACTATTAACAACTCATATCGCAACAAACTCGTAGAGACTACATTATAAGATGCAATGCAATATACCAGTCTCCTTCCCTAGATATAAAAGACATATTAATACTGTGAGATCGCAGCCCAGCCAAGACATCTCTGAGAAAAAGATCCTACTGGAAGAATGAGACGAGTCCCTGCATGATTATATGATCGCAACATGATACGCCTGCAACGCACCCGAGTCACTCGATTGGATGACAGAAGGGGGGGCGCACAAGAGGTGGCACCAACTTTCCTATAAAGTCACACTGGTTTAGCCGCCAGACGCTGCCGGCAACCCTGCCGATAAGTTTATTACAAAACTATCGTACTATCAAACCAAAAAAAGATCATAGACTGTGAGCCCCTGATGACCATGAGAGTCTCATATAAGAATGATGAAACGCGTAGGGCTGAGCATTTCTATAGAAAGTCCTACAAGAGATGATTAGCCAGGCTACCTCAATATAAAGCTCCTAGATCAGGAGAAACAAGCACCGCACCGGTATATGACGGCAGCACTATAAAGCCGTTCTGAAGAGAATAGCACAGGACATGGTAAAATGAATATTATTAATGCCATTATCAGACTGCAGACTCACAATGAGGAGAAATGAGATGGCATGATTTCTAATAGCCAGAGGCCAAATTGAAAAGGGAGTTATACATATAAATAAAGAGATACCCCTAGGAATTGTGACTAATCCCTGGCCTCCCAACAAGACAATATATATAAATGGTTAGCCGGTGAGATAAATTAAAACCATACACAATAGTCCTATGTTTAGGATAATTTTAGGAAATTTGTCACGGATTTTGGACACTTAAAAAAAAATCCTTTTTAAAATATTGAATAAAGGTTATTTTTTATATTTTACTCCCATTGGATTTGACTGTGAAATACTGCAGAATTATCTTGGAGCATATTTATACTATATAAAACAGTGAGGGGTCAATATTGGTTTAGTAGTTTCCATATTACTCTGGATAGGCTTCTCAGTGTCTGCGGCATGGCAGGCTGGATGGCAGCGTTCTGCTACGATCCAGCCTGCCATCTCAATGTAGCAGAGCTGGAGCCGTCGTAGGAACCATGGAAAGGTAAAGATGAGGTTTGTTAATTATTTT
Source organism: Phyllobates terribilis (assembly GCF_046119375.1). Classification (NCBI taxonomy): domain Eukaryota; kingdom Metazoa; phylum Chordata; class Amphibia; order Anura; family Dendrobatidae; genus Phyllobates; species Phyllobates terribilis. Next base: position 508,843 of record NW_027363706.1, read on the forward strand.
ACTTCTATTGCAGGAGACATTGGCTTCAGCTGGAATGGGCGTGACGGTAAGTAGAGTTTAATTTAGGATATTAAAGTATTGTGTTTATTTCAATTAAAAGATTTTATTCTGGGTGTTGGTGTTTTATTCACTTTCACTATGGGGTTAGTAATGGGCGCGTCTTATAGACACCTCCTCATTACTAACCTGGGCTTGATGTCAGCTGGCATTATAAGCTGACATCAACCCCAGCCCTATTACTCCAGTGCCACCGCTACAGGGCAGTGGGAGAGCGAGGCTAAGTGCCAGAATTGGCGTATCCTATGGATGTGTCATTTCTCGGGCGGCTGACGGCTGGTGTTTCTAGCCTGTGAGGCGGCCAATATTCATGGCACCCTTCCTGGGCTATTAATATCAGCCCCCAGCTGTCTGCCTAGCCTTTGCTAGCTATTAAAATAGGGGGAACCCACGTCATTTTTCTTTGGGTCCCCCATTTTAAGATGGCGGATACACAGGTGCAAGATACTGATGAAACAATCACTCACAACCTACAATTTCATGGAGGGGGTGACTGCCTAGTATTAGAATTGCACAAAGATAGGCTTGTATAGGGTGCTGTTCACACTAGGGTAGTGCACAGTATCCGGCCCTGGGCACGGAGCGGGTCTGGGCCATGGCTGCACCCCATCAACAACATAGGACCCGGCTCCGAGTCCCCCATCCCCCAGGGTAGGGCTTCCAGCGTCACACATCTGCTATCTTTATGTGGGCCTGCTGCATCCTGGTAGTGCATTTGGCTTTGAAGATCAGGCCAGGTAAACACTGCTGCCCTTTCCTTACCCCCAGCATAGTGAGCGGGGGTGAGGAGCAAGGGGGAATGTGTGTGTGGAAATATAAGGAACAGGGGGGTAATGTGTCAGGAGACAGAGTAGGGGGAGAAAAGTTTGTGCGGGCACATAATAGAGACTGGGTAATGTGGGGAAAGGAGTAACATGAAGAGACAGTGTGAGGGCATACCAAAGAGGAGACAGTACATGTACTGATGATGTTGTACTGTACTGATGAGGGTTGTGATGCTGTATTTCTGCATACTGCTGGTAGTTCTATTGATGTATTTTTGTGCAGCTATTGGTTCTGATCCTGTACACATGGAACAGTCCATAACTTGTAAGATTACATGATACATGGCCATGTTAATAAAGTGTTGTGCTGTCTGAGAAGAGTTACTGTTTTTATTTGTTTTAGGAAAATTAAAGGGTTTGTTCAAGTTTGTGATGAAAGTCTGCAATCACTGACAGCACACCTCTGAATTCTCATCGTGCGCATGTGCACTGCATGCGGTCAGGATTCTCTGGTGCTAGTGGTGAGAGCAGGAAGTCTTGAAACCACAATTATGCGAATTGCATACACATGATCACATGCCGACTAGACATGCATGGCCTCATTCTATACAAATTACTTGAGTGAGGCTGGTCACGTTTAGTTGGAATGTGGCCAGAAGTATGAAAATCTCATACTTGCACGCACATGACCTTTCAGGATTCTCCTGTACTGGAGGAAAGGTGAAAGTGTGCAGTGCATGCGCTGCGAGTATTCAGAAGTCTGCAGTCACCTAGAGTTCTTCCGACTTTAATCACAAACCTGGACAACCCTTTTAATTATACAATTAAGTACTGTAGCATGCCCAATCCTAAGAGCGTGTAATATACTCAATGTCAGGATTCAGCTCTGCTAGCTGGGTCCAGCAGACACCACATGACCACTCGTATGTGATTTTCATAGTTACGGTTATGTGATAACTAGCCTTTAATCCTGCTTCTCTTTATGAAATAGGAGCTGTAGTTTTTGACTGAAATTGAGAGAATTAGGAAGAGTAGCTAGTCACGTGACTGTCAAAAAGCAAATCGTATATGAGCGGTCACATGACTACTATTCAAACTGCATGAGCGGTGTGTGTGTGGGGCGCCAAACTGAATTCCTGCTCCGGGTGCCGGAAAACAGATCTGCCTCTGTGCTAAGCTTGCAGATATGGTCAGAAGGTTCTGTAAGACATTGCTCTATAGATCAGATATTCTTCCAGAAACAAACCGCCTGGAAGCCTCCTTGTCAAATTTATGCTTAAGAACTAATTATATTTTACTTTAAATATTTCTAATAAAGAAAATAATCAATACAGTAATTATAATCCATAATATTCCAATATGTTATATTACTTGTGATACATCTGATATAGTCTAGCTTTATTAAATCGTGTTTTGTTTCTGTAAAGGAAATCAAGGCTGAGCCTGCAGATATTGTTAGAAAGTTCTGTACCATGTTATTCTATAGATAAAATGTACTCACAGAAACCAGGCGTCTGGAGGTCTCCTGCAACAGACTTATCCTTGAGAACTAAGAATTGTAATGTTTAATCTGAACATGCATGGAAACTTTGTTACTGTGAGCCAGAACTTTGGTTTAGATACTGCACTCTTCTGTAACAGAGTAGGTCCCTCTCTCATTCATAGGGGTCCTGTATACACAATTTATGTCTCATCTCCATCTCTGAACTGTAACTATTATTCAAAATACATTTTTCTCTCATTCTAATCACCTGTGAATATGGATGTTTTGCTTGGAATACAGATTTCCATGTCATTTCATTATATTGTCTGGGCGTGCGTGGAAACTCCATGCAGGAGAGAAATTTACATTTAAATATTTCATCCTTTTGCAAGAAGGCCGACCCACCCCTCATTCATAGAGGTTTCTGTAGAAGTGTTTTTATATCTTAGCCTTATCTATACCTTTTTTAATTGTAAGTTTATTCTAAATTAACCTCCATTTTATTCAATTACCTATGAAGACCTGGTTTGTCCAGAAGTCTGCACCGACTTCTGCTCTCAAGCTCATCCAGTGGCCGGTATCATTATGGTATGGCATCCAGCGGCCAGTATCGTTATGGTATGGCATCCAGCGGCCAGTATCGTTATGGTATGGCATCCAGCGGCCAGTATCATTATGGTATGGCATCCAGTGGCCAGTATCGTTATGGTATGGCATCCAGCGGCCAGTATCGTTATGGTACGGCATCCAGTGGCCAGTAGCGTTATGGTATGGCATCCAGCGGCCAGTAGCGTTATGGTATGGCATCCAGCGGCCAGTATCGTTATGGTATGGCATCCAGTGGCCAGTAGCATTATGGTATGGCATCCAGTGGCCAGTAGCATTATGGTATGGCATCCAGCGGCCAGTATCATTATGGTATGGCATCCAGCGGCCAGTATCATTATGGTATGGCATCCAGCGGCCAGTATCATTATGGTATGGCATCCAGTGGCCAGTATCATTATGGTATGGCATCCAGTGGCCAGTATCATTATGGTATGGCATCCAGTGGCCAGTATCGTTATGGTATGGCATCCAGCGGCCAGTATCGTTATGGTATGGCATCCAGCGGCCAGTATCATTATGGTATGGCATCCAGTGGCCAGTATCATTATGGTATGGCATCCAGTGGCCAGTATCATTATGGTATGGCATCCAGTGGCCAGTATCATTATGGTATGGCATCCAGTGGCCAGTATCATTATGGTATGGCATCCAGTGGCTAGTATCATTATTATACACACTATAATCCTCCCAATTGGCATCAAGATAACAGAACAGTAGTGTTGCGCAGACGTGCTTGGATAAGGTGTCATCTGAGCATGCTCGGGTGCTAACAGATTATCTTTTGCGTGCTCTAATAATATGTTCACACCGCCGCGGCTGCACACAAACTGGCAAGCCCTGCATGTATTGCGGCGGTCTAACAGCCGTGAGACATGCAGCCGCGGTGACGCAAACATATTTTTCAAGCACGCCGAAGATACTCTTAGCACCCGAGAATACTCGGATAACGCCTTATCGGAGCACGTTAGCTTATCACTACAGAACAGATCTGAACAGTGCTCAGGATTCTCCTCACCTAGCACCCTGCCGAGAATAATAAATGCCTGTAGCCAATTTCCAAAAGTCCCTCCTACATTGCTCACCCTCCACCTCCCTATGCTTTTTCCCTGCTCCCACATTTCAGTGACGAAACACTCAAGAGGCAGTAAAGTAGATAAAGCTGCAGTTTTCCTTTTCCAAATATTTTTAACTTCCATTTTTTAAATGAGGCCCTAATGGTCCTTGAAAGCATACACACACGCTCCCAAGTCAGACTTTGTTGCAGACGGACAAGCCTATTTTTGGTAACAGTCTCTGCTGCCACTGGCCAAGTCCCAACACATCCTTCTGCATCATCAACCCTAACAGACCATGCTGCTACAGGCCCCTCACACTGTGGTCCCAACTTCAACACCCGGTGGCCTAAAAGATGTACCCAGGTCACCGTACGTGAGGTGTGAAAGCGTGTAACTGGCATGTCTCACCGGAGGTCATCACCACAACCCACTAATGGTCCATCCTAACTGACTCTGGGCATTTTGAGGACCTGATGCAAAGTATCTTCTGGATTAACGACCTCTGATGAAGTCTGCAATAATGAAAAATAATAATAATAAAGTAAACGCTGCATTGCACCGAATGACCAGCAGGTGGCAACGAAGTCACAACATTAACTAGCCCCCTATTGTAGAAAACCTAAACACCATCAGGAGGTGCTGAGGCTTCATGAGAACGCGCCACCCCCAAACTTAAAAGGCTTTTCCACTATTCAGACAACTTCTCAATCACTGTTTCCCCTGAGTAAAATAATAACTATTCTACTCTGTGCCATTCCAGCAGTGTCAGCACTGGCTCTCCCGGGGTCCGCGATCCCTGCGGCCAATCAGAGGTGTCTTCACTCTCTCGTACTTTGGAGGAATTGACCGCTGCAGCTGCTCTCCCACTTCCTCCAGATGTCAATGATGTCTGTAGGAGAGGAAAGTGAAGCCAGCGCTGAATGTCACGCCAAAGATGGCTGCCCTCCTATTATATAAATCTCACTAGAACTCCACCACCAGCCTATCACATTCCTAGTTCCACATCCAACCTCCATATCAAACCCTGTAATAAACCCTTCATTACCTGGTCTTGTCAGGACCTCAATAAACCCAGCCTTTTTGAGGCCTAGTTCTGTACGGCCATTAATAATGCACTGGTGTAAATAATGTGTGTGAGGTAAATGGTGTGGAAAACTGGATTGTAATCAAGCAATGATTTCTTCAATTGGACTGCAATGTCCTGAACCATACGACTTGTACCAGTCATGTGACTTATGCTGCCCCAGGACTACAGCCATATTGGCCAAAGCTGTGATATCACAGAGGCACATACCAGCATGTGGAAGCATGGCGACATAGCGATGACATCACAATGGCAGGTGTCGGAATGTGGATTCTATGACATAGCGATGACATCACAATGGCAGGTGCCGGAATGTGGAATCCATGACAGCGATGACATCACAATGGCAGGTGCCGGAATGTGGAATCTATGACATAGCGATGACATCACAATGGCAGGTGCCGGAATGTGGAATCTATGACATAGCGATGACATCACAATGGCAGGCGCCTATATACACAGGAGCGCAGGTGAGAGGAGACACACGGGAGCTCACAAACCACAAGGAAGGCAAGAAGAATCGATTGGAGAACAGGGACAGGAGAAGCCAAGAAGAACAGAATAACCCGCTTCTTAGCCTTCACTGAGCCATGACAAGACTGAGCGGATGGAAGCGGAGGAGGAGACCCAGGACCCCGTCACATCCACCTGACTGATGAGAAAGGTGAGAAATTATGTAGATTATGTAGCAGCATTACAACTATTCTCGTTACCCATAGCAACCAGTCAGAGCTCAGCTTTTATTAAAGGGGTATTCCCATCTCCAAAATCCTCTCCCAATATGTAGTAGGTGTAATAATAATAATATTAGATATCCATGCTTACAACCACCAGTTATCTAGTTGCTAGTGGTCGTAACCATGGATACCTAAGGTCCTGCAATGCCTGCACATGAGGAAAGAGACACAGCGAAGCAGAAAAACTATTCTACATTTCTAATTGAGGTTTTTTCTAATATTATTATTACACCTACTACATATTGGGATAGGATCTTGGAGATGGGAATACCCTTTTAATCTCTGATTGCTATGGGTAACTAGGAGAGTTTGTTGCTCAGCTTTGATGAGGGATGACAGATTTTACTAGACTAAGTGGATATCATTGGTGCTACCAGTGCAGCTGCACAGGGGGCTAATAGGTTAGGGGGTCACTCACCTTCATTTTGTTAATTCTGTGTATTGCTGTAGCAGTGCTGTGCGCGTATATTGATGCTGTGGGGCAGGGGCGTACATAGAAATCATCGGGGCCCATAGCAGAAGTTTGAGTTGAGGTCTCTCCCTTCAAAAGATATTATTTTTAAAAAAAATTATATTTGTCAGTGTCACAACTTTCCAGCCTTTACATAGTAATTTTCCCCCTGCTGAAGTCCTAGATTCCCCTCTCATTGCCACCATAACGTATGATGCCAACAAAAGTGCCCCCTAAACACAGTATGATACCCCCCATGGTGAATTCCTCTACCTTAGCCTCCACATGTACAGTAGGGTCATCAAACTATGCCCCCCCTCAACTCCCAAGGCAAAGTAAGGTGACCACAACACAGCAATCCCCCAACTGTGACCCCCACACAGCCCTCCATGTAGAGTAATGGGCCTACATACAGTATAATGGCCCCACACTGTATAATAGTCTGCACTAGCCCTCCAAACAGTATGATGGACACCACATAGGTCAGAGTAATATTCAGCTCACCCTTGAAGGATTCCCAGTGGGTTCCATATAACGAAGCACAGGATCCAGTCTCTGCCAGATGTAGAAGCAAGGTGCATCCAAATCCAGTACAAAAAAAGTCTTTATAAGAACGATTGAAACAATGGCATTGTTGTGACACACCATTTAGGTGTAGTTGGGGGTTTGGAAGGTGCACAAAATATGAGTCTAAGAACATGCAGAGTGTTTGAAACGCGTTCGGTGTTGCACATTTTCTACACCTTCCAAACCCCCAACTACAGCTAAATGGTGTCACAACAATCCATTTGTTTTTTTACTGGAGCTGGATATTCACTTCAATCCAAGCATGATGGACCCCACACAAACCTTAACACTGTATAATTGCTTGCATACTGTATAATGGCCCCACACAACCCTTCAAATATTATAATGGCCCCCCATAGTATAACACGCCACCATAATCCTCCATACAATAAAATACTCACTATAGTGCTCCACAGAGCATAATTCACTTCCCCATGGTCCTCCTCACAGAATAATACACTCCCCATGGTCCTCCACACAGTAATATGCACCCGCCCATAGGGTAAAACTCAACCCCCCCGCCCATAAGATAAAACTCAACCCCCCCCTCCATAGGGTGAAATACAACCCCCCCATAGGGTGAAACGCAAACCCCCGCCCATAGGGTAAAACACAACCCCACCCCCCATAGGGTAAAACGCAGCCCACAGTTTTCCAGTATTATGGGCACCACGTACTCACTGATTTTTTTTAAGAAAAATACAATACTCACCGCTCCTTGTTCCCCCACTGCTTCAGTCTCTGCAGCGCATATACTCACCTCAGCAGCTACACTATCTGACACAGCATGGAGTGCGATGAAGTGTCATCATCGTGCCCGCTGTGTCAGATGCAGGAGGGAGGGAGCATTAAATGCTGCCGTTCAGTCAATACCATGGTTAATCACTAACAGAGGCATTTAAGTGTCCTGGTAGCTACTTCACTCATGTACCTCTTCCCATCGCCCCATAGAAGTGATTGCCGAAGATTTACCATGGCAGTCAGGGGCCTTAAAGAAGGATTCAATCACTGCCATCTTAGTACTCCTATAAAGCTCGGCTTCACAAGAGTGTCAATTAAACTACATGCATATACTGCAATAATACAAAATTACAAAATATAGTATAAGGGGTTAAATGATCACATAAGTCCACTAAGTTAACTTAAAAATAAAGTAAAAATTGAAAAAGTTTTGAAAAATATGAACGTTTAAATTATACTTCAACCGTTATGTTAAAATACCCCCCAAAACATAAAATGAAATGCTCTTCTTCACAAAAAAACACAATCAAAAGCAATGACATTTAATGCAACCCAAAAAGGTATCAAAAACGGATCAATTCACTTGTATTGAGAGAGGCCGAACACATCCAGTCGGCACGTGATAGCGTGTATGCAAATTGCAATCTTGCGGCGCCAGTACTAGAGAAATTCTGTCCGCTCGCACACTGTGCACTTTAAGGAGCCACAAGTCTGACTGCAGATGGCGCCCCAAACCTGGGCAAACCTTTTAATATACCCCAAAATTGTATCAATAAAAGCTACGCAAAATCACGCCCTCACAAAGGTCCATCAACAGAAAAAAAAATGTAAAAGGTCTCAGAATATGGTGACCCAAACCAATTTCTTTAGTGTTGTTACATAGTTGTTTAACCACCGTGGGAGATAAAACACCTTGAGTTTGGTATTGCGGTTATCTCAATGACCTGGAGAATTATATTATAATCTAAAAACAAATCCTTAAAAGACAATAGTGGAATTGCTTTTATCTCATTATTTCATCCCAACACAGATTTTGTTTCTCTCCACATTTCAGACCTATGATAAATATATAGTTGTATAGTTTGTTTTTATCTTAGTGGTGAAAACATTTTATTTTGTTTCATTTTGCAACAAAGAAAATAACTCGTTTCCCACTATTTTCTGTGGCCAAATATTTTCCTATTGGTAAAGCAAAATGAGGATTTAGTTTGTGTGAGTGAAGCTCATGTTTTTATTGACAAAAGTTTGGGGAACATAGAAGATTTTGATTCTTTTTTAAAATCATTATTTGGGTATGTTATATGGTTATTAAAGGGGTAAATACTTGTTATGGTGCTAATATTATGGGTTCAATAATTTAACGTTTTATATGGCGATTGGATTAAATGATACTTCCGCGTTTTAAATTTTTATACCTTTGAAATGTGATCGGGGCCCGTCTGCCCACCAGGGACAGGTGATCGGGGCCCGTCTGCCCACCAGGGACAGGTGATCGGGGCCCGTCTGCCCACCAGGGACAGGTGATCGGGGCCCGTCTGCCCACCAGGGACAGGTGATCGGGGCCCGTCTGCCCACCAGGGACAGGTGATCGGGGCCCGTCTGCCCACCAGGGACAGGTGATCGGGGCCCGTCTGCCCACCAGGGACAGGTGATCGGGGCCCGTCTGCCCACCAGGGACAGGTGATCGGGGCCCGTCTGCCCACCAGGGACAGGTGATCGGGGCCCGTCTGCCCACCAGGGACAGGTGATCGGGGCCCGTCTGCCCACCAGGGACAGGTGATCGGGGCCCGTCTGCCCACCAGGGACAGGTGATCGGGGCCCGTCTGCCCACCAGGGACAGGTGATCGGGGCCCGTCTGCCCACCAGGGACAGGTGATCGGGGCCCGTCTGCCCACCAGGGACAGGTGATCGGGGCCCGTCTGCCCACCAGGGACAGGTGATCGGGGCCCGTCTGCCCACCAGGGACAGGTGATCGGGGCCCGTCTGCCCACCAGGGACAGGTGATCGGGGCCCGTCTGCCCACCAGGGACAGGTGATCGGGGCCCGTCTGCCCACCAGGGACAGGTGATCGGGGCCCGTCTGCCCACCAGGGACAGGTGATCGGGGCCCGTCTGCCCACCAGGGACAGGTGATCGGGGCCCGTCTGCCCACCAGGGACAGGTGATCGGGGCCCGTCTGCCCACCAGGGACAGGTGATCGGGGCCCGTCTGCCCACCAGGGACAGGTGATCGGGGCCCGTCTGCCCACCAGGGACAGGTGATCGGGGCCCGTCTGCCCACCAGGGACAGGTGATCGGGGCCCGTCTGCCCACCAGGGACAGGTGATCGGGGCCCGTCTGCCCACCAGGGACAGGTGATCGGGGCCCGTCTGCCCACCAGGGACAGGTGATCGGGGCCCGTCTGCCCACCAGGGACAGGTGATCGGGGCCCGTCTGCCCACCAGGGACAGGTGATCGGGGCCCGTCTGCCCACCAGGGACAGGTGATCGGGGCCCGTCTGCCCACCAGGGACAGGTGATCGGGGCCCGTCTGCCCACCAGGGACAGGTGATCGGGGCCCGTCTGCCCACCAGGGACAGGTGATCGGGGCCCGTCTGCCCACCAGGGACAGGTGATCGGGGCCCGTCTGCCCACCAGGGACAGGTGATCGGGGCCCGTCTGCCCACCAGGGACAGGTGATCGGGGCCCGTCTGCCCACCAGGGACAGGTGATCGGGGCCCGTCTGCCCACCAGGGACAGGTGATCGGGGCCCGTCTGCCCACCAGGGACAGGTGATCGGGGCCCGTCTGCCCACCAGGGACAGGTGATCGGGGCCCGTCTGCCCACCAGGGACAGGTGATCGGGGCCCGTCTGCCCACCAGGGACAGGTGATCGGGGCCCGTCTGCCCACCAGGGACAGGTGATCGGGGCCCGTCTGCCCACCAGGGACAGGTGATCGGGGCCCGTCTGCCCACCAGGGACAGGTGATCGGGGCCCGTCTGCCCACCAGGGACAGGTGATCGGGGCCCGTCTGCCCACCAGGGACAGGTGATCGGGGCCCGTCTGCCCACCAGGGACAGGTGATCGGGGCCCGTCTGCCCACCAGGGACAGGTGATCGGGGCCCGTCTGCCCACCAGGGACAGGTGATCGGGGCCCGTCTGCCCACCAGGGACAGGTGATCGGGGCCCGTCTGCCCACCAGGGACAGGTGATCGGGGCCCGTCTGCCCACCAGGGACAGGTGATCGGGGCCCGTCTGCCCACCAGGGACAGGTGATCGGGGCCCGTCTGCCCACCAGGGACAGGTGATCGGGGCCCGTCTGCCCACCAGGGACAGGTGATCGGGGCCCGTCTGCCCACCAGGGACAGGTGATCGGGGCCCGTCTGCCCACCAGGGACAGGTGATCGGGGCCCGTCTGCCCACCAGGGACAGGTGATCGGGGCCCGTCTGCCCACCAGGGACAGGTGATCGGGGCCCGTCTGCCCACCAGGGACAGGTGATCGGGGCCCGTCTGCCCACCAGGGACAGGTGATCGGGGCCCGTCTGCCCACCAGGGACAGGTGATCGGGGCCCGTCTGCCCACCAGGGACAGGTGATCGGGGCCCGTCTGCCCACCAGGGACAGGTGATCGGGGCCCGTCTGCCCACCAGGGACAGGTGATCGGGGCCCGTCTGCCCACCAGGGACAGGTGATCGGGGCCCGTCTGCCCACCAGGGACAGGTGATCGGGGCCCGTCTGCCCACCAGGGACAGGTGATCGGGGCCCGTCTGCCCACCAGGGACAGGTGATCGGGGCCCGTCTGCCCACCAGGGACAGGTGATCGGGGCCCGTCTGCCCACCAGGGACAGGTGATCGGGGCCCGTCTGCCCACCAGGGACAGGTGATCGGGGCCCGTCTGCCCACCAGGGACAGGTGATCGGGGCCCGTCTGCCCACCAGGGACAGGTGATCGGGGCCCGTCTGCCCACCAGGGACAGGTGATCGGGGCCCGTCTGCCCACCAGGGACAGGTGATCGGGGCCCGTCTGCCCACCAGGGACAGGTGATCGGGGCCCGTCTGCCCACCAGGGACAGGTGATCGGGGCCCGTCTGCCCACCAGGGACAGGTGATCGGGGCCCGTCTGCCCACCAGGGACAGGTGATCGGGGCCCGTCTGCCCACCAGGGACAGGTGATCGGGGCCCGTCTGCCCACCAGGGACAGGTGATCGGGGCCCGTCTGCCCACCAGGGACAGGTGATCGGGGCCCGTCTGCCCACCAGGGACAGGTGATCGGGGCCCGTCTGCCCACCAGGGACAGGTGATCGGGGCCCGTCTGCCCACCAGGGACAGGTGATCGGGGCCCGTCTGCCCACCAGGGACAGGTGATCGGGGCCCGTCTGCCCACCAGGGACAGGTGATCGGGGCCCGTCTGCCCACCAGGGACAGGTGATCGGGGCCCGTCTGCCCACCAGGGACAGGTGATCGGGGCCCGTCTGCCCACCAGGGACAGGTGATCGGGGCCCGTCTGCCCACCAGGGACAGGTGATCGGGGCCCGTCTGCCCACCAGGGACAGGTGATCGGGGCCCGTCTGCCCACCAGGGACAGGTGATCGGGGCCCGTCTGCCCACCAGGGACAGGTGATCGGGGCCCGTCTGCCCACCAGGGACAGGTGATCGGGGCCCGTCTGCCCACCAGGGACAGGTGATCGGGGCCCGTCTGCCCACCAGGGACAGGTGATCGGGGCCCGTCTGCCCACCAGGGACAGGTGATCGGGGCCCGTCTGCCCACCAGGGACAGGTGATCGGGGCCCGTCTGCCCACCAGGGACAGGTGATCGGGGCCCGTCTGCCCACCAGGGACAGGTGATCGGGGCCCGTCTGCCCACCAGGGACAGGTGATCGGGGCCCGTCTGCCCACCAGGGACAGGTGATCGGGGCCCGTCTGCCCACCAGGGACAGGTGATCGGGGCCCGTCTGCCCACCAGGGACAGGTGATCGGGGCCCGTCTGCCCACCAGGGACAGGTGATCGGGGCCCGTCTGCCCACCAGGGACAGGTGATCGGGGCCCGTCTGCCCACCAGGGACAGGTGATCGGGGCCCGTCTGCCCACCAGGGACAGGTGATCGGGGCCCGTCTGCCCACCAGGGACAGGTGATCGGGGCCCGTCTGCCCACCAGGGACAGGTGATCGGGGCCCGTCTGCCCACCAGGGACAGGTGATCGGGGCCCGTCTGCCCACCAGGGACAGGTGATCGGGGCCCGTCTGCCCACCAGGGACAGGTGATCGGGGCCCGTCTGCCCACCAGGGACAGGTGATCGGGGCCCGTCTGCCCACCAGGGACAGGTGATCGGGGCCCGTCTGCCCACCAGGGACAGGTGATCGGGGCCCGTCTGCCCACCAGGGACAGGTGATCGGGGCCCGTCTGCCCACCAGGGACAGGTGATCGGGGCCCGTCTGCCCACCAGGGACAGGTGATCGGGGCCCGTCTGCCCACCAGGGACAGGTGATCGGGGCCCGTCTGCCCACCAGGGACAGGTGATCGGGGCCCGTCTGCCCACCAGGGACAGGTGATCGGGGCCCGTCTGCCCACCAGGGACAGGTGATCGGGGCCCGTCTGCCCACCAGGGACAGGTGATCGGGGCCCGTCTGCCCACCAGGGACAGGTGATCGGGGCCCGTCTGCCCACCAGGGACAGGTGATCGGGGCCCGTCTGCCCACCAGGGACAGGTGATCGGGGCCCGTCTGCCCACCAGGGACAGGTGATCGGGGCCCGTCTGCCCACCAGGGACAGGTGATCGGGGCCCGTCTGCCCACCAGGGACAGGTGATCGGGGCCCGTCTGCCCACCAGGGACAGGTGATCGGGGCCCGTCTGCCCACCAGGGACAGGTGATCGGGGCCCGTCTGCCCACCAGGGACAGGTGATCGGGGCCCGTCTGCCCACCAGGGACAGGTGATCGGGGCCCGTCTGCCCACCAGGGACAGGTGATCGGGGCCCGTCTGCCCACCAGGGACAGGTGATCGGGGCCCGTCTGCCCACCAGGGACAGGTGATCGGGGCCCGTCTGCCCACCAGGGACAGGTGATCGGGGCCCGTCTGCCCACCAGGGACAGGTGATCGGGGCCCGTCTGCCCACCAGGGACAGGTGATCGGGGCCCGTCTGCCCACCAGGGACAGGTGATCGGGGCCCGTCTGCCCACCAGGGACAGGTGATCGGGGCCCGTCTGCCCACCAGGGACAGGTGATCGGGGCCCGTCTGCCCACCAGGGACAGGTGATCGGGGCCCGTCTGCCCACCAGGGACAGGTGATCGGGGCCCGTCTGCCCACCAGGGACAGGTGATCGGGGCCCGTCTGCCCACCAGGGACAGGTGATCGGGGCCCGTCTGCCCACCAGGGACAGGTGATCGGGGCCCGTCTGCCCACCAGGGACAGGTGATCGGGGCCCGTCTGCCCACCAGGGACAGGTGATCGGGGCCCGTCTGCCCACCAGGGACAGGTGATCGGGGCCCGTCTGCCCACCAGGGACAGGTGATCGGGGCCCGTCTGCCCACCAGGGACAGGTGATCGGGGCCCGTCTGCCCACCAGGGACAGGTGATCGGGGCCCGTCTGCCCACCAGGGACAGGTGATCGGGGCCCGTCTGCCCACCAGGGACAGGTGATCGGGGCCCGTCTGCCCACCAGGGACAGGTGATCGGGGCCCGTCTGCCCACCAGGGACAGGTGATCGGGGCCCGTCTGCCCACCAGGGACAGGTGATCGGGGCCCGTCTGCCCACCAGGGACAGGTGATCGGGGCCCGTCTGCCCACCAGGGACAGGTGATCGGGGCCCGTCTGCCCACCAGGGACAGGTGATCGGGGCCCGTCTGCCCACCAGGGACAGGTGATCGGGGCCCGTCTGCCCACCAGGGACAGGTGATCGGGGCCCGTCTGCCCACCAGGGACAGGTGATCGGGGCCCGTCTGCCCACCAGGGACAGGTGATCGGGGCCCGTCTGCCCACCAGGGACAGGTGATCGGGGCCCGTCTGCCCACCAGGGACAGGTGATCGGGGCCCGTCTGCCCACCAGGGACAGGTGATCGGGGCCCGTCTGCCCACCAGGGACAGGTGATCGGGGCCCGTCTGCCCACCAGGGACAGGTGATCGGGGCCCGTCTGCCCACCAGGGACAGGTGATCGGGGCCCGTCTGCCCACCAGGGACAGGTGATCGGGGCCCGTCTGCCCACCAGGGACAGGTGATCGGGGCCCGTCTGCCCACCAGGGACAGGTGATCGGGGCCCGTCTGCCCACCAGGGACAGGTGATCGGGGCCCGTCTGCCCACCAGGGACAGGTGATCGGGGCCCGTCTGCCCACCAGGGACAGGTGATCGGGGCCCGTCTGCCCACCAGGGACAGGTGATCGGGGCCCGTCTGCCCACCAGGGACAGGTGATCGGGGCCCGTCTGCCCACCAGGGACAGGTGATCGGGGCCCGTCTGCCCACCAGGGACAGGTGATCGGGGCCCGTCTGCCCACCAGGGACAGGTGATCGGGGCCCGTCTGCCCACCAGGGACAGGTGATCGGGGCCCGTCTGCCCACCAGGGACAGGTGATCGGGGCCCGTCTGCCCACCAGGGACAGGTGATCGGGGCCCGTCTGCCCACCAGGGACAGGTGATCGGGGCCCGTCTGCCCACCAGGGACAGGTGATCGGGGCCCGTCTGCCCACCAGGGACAGGTGATCGGGGCCCGTCTGCCCACCAGGGACAGGTGATCGGGGCCCGTCTGCCCACCAGGGACAGGTGATCGGGGCCCGTCTGCCCACCAGGGACAGGTGATCGGGGCCCGTCTGCCCACCAGGGACAGGTGATCGGGGCCCGTCTGCCCACCAGGGACAGGTGATCGGGGCCCGTCTGCCCACCAGGGACAGGTGATCGGGGCCCGTCTGCCCACCAGGGACAGGTGATCGGGGCCCGTCTGCCCACCAGGGACAGGTGATCGGGGCCCGTCTGCCCACCAGGGACAGGTGATCGGGGCCCGTCTGCCCACCAGGGACAGGTGATCGGGGCCCGTCTGCCCACCAGGGACAGGTGATCGGGGCCCGTCTGCCCACCAGGGACAGGTGATCGGGGCCCGTCTGCCCACCAGGGACAGGTGATCGGGGCCCGTCTGCCCACCAGGGACAGGTGATCGGGGCCCGTCTGCCCACCAGGGACAGGTGATCGGGGCCCGTCTGCCCACCAGGGACAGGTGATCGGGGCCCGTCTGCCCACCAGGGACAGGTGATCGGGGCCCGTCTGCCCACCAGGGACAGGTGATCGGGGCCCGTCTGCCCACCAGGGACAGGTGATCGGGGCCCGTCTGCCCACCAGGGACAGGTGATCGGGGCCCGTCTGCCCACCAGGGACAGGTGATCGGGGCCCGTCTGCCCACCAGGGACAGGTGATCGGGGCCCGTCTGCCCACCAGGGACAGGTGATCGGGGCCCGTCTGCCCACCAGGGACAGGTGATCGGGGCCCGTCTGCCCACCAGGGACAGGTGATCGGGGCCCGTCTGCCCACCAGGGACAGGTGATCGGGGCCCGTCTGCCCACCAGGGACAGGTGATCGGGGCCCGTCTGCCCACCAGGGACAGGTGATCGGGGCCCGTCTGCCCACCAGGGACAGGTGATCGGGGCCCGTCTGCCCACCAGGGACAGGTGATCGGGGCCCGTCTGCCCACCAGGGACAGGTGATCGGGGCCCGTCTGCCCACCAGGGACAGGTGATCGGGGCCCGTCTGCCCACCAGGGACAGGTGATCGGGGCCCGTCTGCCCACCAGGGACAGGTGATCGGGGCCCGTCTGCCC